>NC_028359.1:1100260-1173033 GCF_000741045.1 Vigna radiata var. radiata | reverse complement strand
GGAGAGAACGAAGGATCTTCACGTGCCACACTCGGTCCACCTTCCTCCGGTCCACCTTCCTCCGTTTACCTACATATTTAACACATGAACTTTTTGTAAAATTTCCTTTCAAGTTCAAGTCCTTACCTTCAATACTCAACCCCAGACCTAAACAAAAGTCATTCTCTATCATGGGGATTTCTTTATCTCCGATTACAAAACAACCATTACAGTCATCCCATTTCACAACTAATTCACTCCAAATATTCCTAGCCAATCTAACTTTTTCACTCACTTCTACGAACCAACCAAAAGGAGTCCCACAAATCAATGACCTTTGCTCCTGTGTCAGTTCCTTGGTCAGAGTTGATATATAGTTAGTAGAAAATAAGTGTCTAACCGTCAACTGCACCAACCACATCAACCACAAATGTTGAAAACCCTAAAACACTAAATACTGCGAAATACAAACAAAAGGGAGCAAACATAAATAGACCAAGGATGAAGGCGACGCTTACCTTAGTCGAATTACTTGCCATTTTGAAACAAAGGGAGGAGAAAACCACACCAAGATCGAAGAAATCAAACACACCCACGAAGGTCGAACAACGATAGCCTCGACGGCAACAAAATCAAACAACAGAACGAAGATGATAGGGTCAGAGATGGGGAAGAGCGACAACCACAACCAAACCGGAAAGAGGAAACAGGTGTGAAATGGAGAAATGAGAACTGTAAAAACGTTGCACTCTGATGAAACAGGGCAAGGGCAAAAGAGGAAATCAAATTTTCAAATCTGCTCCTATTTTTTCAACTCCTTTTGACATTTTTTTTTTAAAAAAAAAAAATCAACCAATCGTTGCCTGCCACGTCAGAGTGTCAAAATGGTGTTAAATGGAATGGTGTTAAAATATCGGGACGCTTTCTTATATAAGCAGGGGGTGCTTCCTTCAAACTACACAAACTACTCAGATAATTACTCTGCATAGAAAAGTTCAGTTTCTCCAAAAAATACTTCATGACGAGCAAGAAAGGAAGGAAGCGTTCCAAGAGAGGGAAGAAGAATCAAAATAGGCGTATGGAGGTTTCATCTCCAATGCCAACCGAAGGAGAGGTTATCAAGAACGCCAGCACCGGAGGAGAGGTTATCAAGAACGCCAGCACCGGAGGAGAGGTTATCNGCACCGGAGGAGAGGTTATCAAGAACGCCAGCACCGGAGGAGAGGTTATCCAGAACGCCAGCACCGGAGGAGAGGTTATCAAGAACGCCAGCACCAGTTCTTCCTCCCGCTCAACAACTCGTTCAGATCCAATGAGCATTGACATGAACGATGACGAAGTTCTTAATCGGGTAAGTAAGTTTGGGAAAAAAATGGTTCTAGTTGTAGTTAAAATTAATTGTTTTATTGTTTTTGTAGGAGCTGATAAACTTGATAGATGAAATGCGAAATATGTCCTTTAAAAATGAAGCCGAAGCAGTCAATGTTCAAATGGGTCTAAAAGTATGGGTCTAAAAGTAGATTGGGTAAGGATTATCTGTTGCGGTCAAAGGAGCTATGAACTTCTGTTCACCTCATCTAATGAGGTGATTTATAAAATTGCTAGAGAGAATGCGACTGTCGAAATGACTCAAAATGATATAAATCTTCTGTTCCTGTGGGGTTGGTCACCAGGTACATTCTTCCGCCAACTCGAAGCCCAGATACGAGATCTTGAATCTGTAAAGAATTTCTTGATGGTTGTTCCGTTTTACAATGTATCAATCTTCATAACCCAGAAGTTTGATGTCAATGTATCAATCTTCATAACCACTTAATACCAATTTCTCTTAATTCAATATTGAGTTCATTTACGTATTACACTATAGAATAATACCACAGACTCAATTCTATACCTAACGCCAGATGCATCTTTCATTTTTGCTCTTTGTTTTTCAAATCACTCTGAAATTTTGAAACCGAATTACATTGCATTCAGTAATCAACCAGCTGGAGAAGGGCTTTCTTCGGTAATTCCCTTTTTTCTCTCTGATTTTTCAGTGAAAATTATTGCTTCATGGTCCTTTATTGTACTAGTTTTGCTTTTCCTTATTTATCTAATTTTGCATTTCATGATAGTTCTTAGTTGTAAATCAAAGTTAACGGGTGATGTAAATGATTACTTAAACGCTTCTTACCCGTTTGAATGAAATTTAAAGTAATTTACACTAGTACAAAAATCATATTTTATGACGTACAAAAACGAATTATAATGTACATAGTTTTGTACGTTATAATAGATTTACATATTTTATGACGTAGCAAATATTTACTTTATCTTAACATAATAGGAATATTGGAGAAAATTATTTCGAATTGATATTGAGTAAAATTATCTATGTTCACATTCATTAGAATTATTTCTTCAGATAAAGTAAATTTTTGCTACGCCATAAAATATGTAGATCTATTATAACGTACAAAACTATGTACATAGTTCGTTTTTATACGTCATAAAATATTATTTTTGTACTAGTGTTAACTCCTTAGAAAGAGATATCCCTTCTACCCTAAAGCAGATTTCTTAGGACTTCTTCTGTGATACCTTCCAGAAATCATGCATGGCTTATTTTTGCTGGGGATCAGGTACATAAAGCTCTGCATATTTTTAAGGTTTCTCTTGTCATCAAAATCAATTCACAAAATATCAAATTTGACATAATGAGGAACGAAACACAGTACTGTAAGACTATGTTACTGTAATAATACTTAGATTACTATAATACTGATGGGAGAACAACAGAAACAACATGAAAGTTATTATTTGTAATAGGCTGAAGAGTTGAATGATGATAAAATTGCAGGTATTTGCATATGCATTGATGAGTGCTGGATCTGCTGCATCTGGGGTGACCAATCTGAATCGCAGAGGAATTAGACACACGGCTCTGCCAAATTTTTGCAAGCCTTTGCACAAGTTTTGTGACCATGTTGGGATCTCAATAGCCTTCACTTTCACCAGCTGCTTTTTGCTGGCTACATCTGTTGTCCAAGATGTAATATGGCTCTCCCAACACTGAAAACTTTCTCATCAGTGTTCATGTTCATGATTTTTAGTATGCTATGAAGCCACTGTAGTCATCACTTCTGTCAATGAGTTCCATGTTAATACGATTGCTATGAACAATCTTATACTTTTTTACGTATGTTATATACTTTCTCAAGAAATTATAGACTGCAAAGTATCCCTTACATTTCGACTCTAGTTTCTTACACAATGATTTAACGATTTTAAATGGTTTAATCATAAATATTTTCCATGAATTTTCTTAAATAATTCTTTCACTTTTTTTTTTCAATTAAATTCTTATTTTTTAAAAGTTGAAACAATTAAATTCTTACGTTAATCTTTTGTATAAACGTGACATACAAAATTAATTACAAGAACTTGAACTAATGATAAAAAGTTAATTGTTTTAATTTTTTATAAATAAAAACTCGATTGAAATAAATAAAAAATAAAAATCTTATTTGTAAAAAAGAATCACAAAAAATAACGATTATCTAAATTAATAGACCATTTTAAATTATCATACAACTTCTGGAACTGAATAATGCTAAACTTGTAATATATATTCCAATTTCATAATACATTCTATAATTCCAACATGAACTCTTCAACACTTGACGCAGTTGTCGCCAACACTTCGAACAAAAACTGCTGAATAACCGTCACGCTGCACCCACGTAAAGCACCACCTTTCCATCTTTCCATGCATGTTTGTATCTCATTATATAATAAATGTTGCATCTGGTTACAACCATTGATTCTTGCATTTCAGCGTAGGAAATTATAAGATGAACGCAAACATGGCTGCCCTTTTGAGTGTGCTCTGTGTTGTGTTGGCTGTGATGAATAGCTCAGCCAAAATAGCAGCTAGGGAATTCAAAGTGGGTGGCGAAATGGGTTGGCATGAACCTTCCCCCAACGACACTGCATTTTATAATCAATGGGCTTCAACCAACAGGTTTCAAGTTGNTGATTCTTTGGGTAACCATTCATTTGTTTATACACTGCAAATATTTCATAGGATAATGTTCATATAACTGCTACATTATATAACTACTGTTGTTGGATTGTGCAGTTTTTGAGTACCAGAATGACTCAGTTATGAATGTGGAGAGATGGGAATACTTCCACTGTGACTCAAACAACCCCATCAGTGCATTTGATGATGGCAACAGCACAGTGATTCTTGGTAGCCCTGGGATGTTCTACTTCATCAGTGGAACTGAAGATCAATGCCAGAAAGGGGAGAAATTGATGGTAGAAGTCATGTCATTGCGCTCAGTTCCGTCACCATTGCCTCAAGGGTTTCTGACTTCAGTTTTTTCTTCTATTTTCTTCTTCTGCTAACTGTGATTAACTAGCTTGTTTTCTATTGGTTTTAGAGTCTGATTAGTATACATATGTCTTATCATTTTAGCATTTGAACCAAAATTACTGTTTTTAGTTTGATTTCTTGATATTGTGTTATGGATTTTGTGCTGTATTTGGGAATTTGGCTTGACTTTGTTTTCATTCTTGCACTTTTTCATACGTGTCGTCTCAGTTTACGAGTTGACATATTTGAAAAATGATATTTTGACACCAATTTTTGACACTGTACACGTGTCAAAACGTGATTGGACAATTTCAAATTAAAAAAGCTAAAACAAGGACATATTTTTTAATTTAAAATCGTCCAACCACATTTTGACACGTGTACAGTATCAAAATAGTGTTAAAAAATTGGTGTCAAAATATCATTTTGCGACATATTTACATGTTACAGGTTTTGAGTCTGCACTAAAATCACCATCACTTTTTATGACTATCACGTTCATTGGCTTCCCCAAAGCAGAGAATGGGTGAATTTTGGGCTGTCAAAACACAAGTCTTTAACTAATACCATCATATTTTGTTTAACTGCCTATTAAGGAATCCTTACCCTATAACCCTAGATTAATATTATAGGGTCTTCATTTTAAACAATTAATTAAGACAATTACCATTCTTTGATTAATTTTAAAACACTTGGTTTTCTCCCTTGTCCTTGTGTTTATGTTGTTTCCTATTACAATCCAAGAGCATTTAACATGCTTCAACATGCTCCTTTTCTTTACAATAAAAAATTTGTATAAATTAAGACAAAAAGTTAATAAATTCAATGTAGAACAATGACATCACGTTGATTTTAAGATCCCACCACTTGATGAAATTGCCTTACTTTCTAGATCGCAATCTAAGTAGAATATTTCCTTTTGAAAGGACAACTTTTAGTTTAAATAAACATTATTACTGTACCAATTTATCTCTCCATTGATACAAAATATTAATACGGGTATAATTAACATTAACTTTTTAAAAATCACACACACCAAAATTATAAATACGGATCAAATGTAGAAGGTAGGTACTCTCATTAGGTACTCTCATTAATTGCGTATTTATTATATCACTCAGATAAGTCATCGGACTGTCACTTACTTTAGTATAGGAGAACCTTTGACAAATACCTTCTCGAATGATATACTTAAGCCCTTGTTCACTTGAATAGATATGGAGAAGAGTAATTGAGAGGATTTGAAGATAATTTTTGTTGTTGTTTAATTGAATAAATTTGGAGAAAAGTGAGAGTAAATTTGAAAGTAAAATCTATGAGAATTAGTGTAGGATTTAATTTATGTAACAGATTAAAAAAATTTATTTCTAAACTCAAGTGAACAAGGCTTAAAAGAGAAAGGTATAAAAGAACGACCGACTCAAAGAAAAAGTTGTGCAGGAAAAAGATGACTCAACCTTATACTGAAAGAGAAATGGATATGAAAATTTCAACCCATGAAATAATAAATAGGAAACTTTATACTGAGTATGAAATTTTACACCAAAAAAAAAAAAAAAAAGAGGTAATCAAATTCACTTACTCCCCGTATGTATGCCATTCCTATTCTAACGTTGGTGCATTATTGAAAATGGTGGCTGTAGTTATCAAATAATTCAAAACCCGACATGGGCAGTAATCATCAATTTACAATTTGTGTCTAATAGCACAAGGAATAAGTTTGAGTTTAATGATTGATGTACCTTGTAAATGATGAGGTTTTTAATGTTGGATGATTAATATATATCACACCTAAAAGTTGTATATGTAAAACAAAAATTAGGAAGCAAGATGTGATTAATATGGTTATAAAAAAGCATAATTGATTATTTTAAAATGATGATACACGTTTGCAAAATTTGTTTTGTTTCCCAGTTTTGAAAGCATCGTGAGTGAATAAACTTTCCTGTTGTGGTGAGCTATGCTACCATTGCCTCTTTCATGTTTCTTAGCTCCATCTCTTTGATTTTTGTTTTCTGAAAGAAATGGGAAATTTAGAAGATAATCGACTTTAATCATTAAGTAATTTAGGGTTCCACATCTACTTGTAACCCATTTTATCTTTTCAGTATGGTGCAAGTGTGGATGCAATTATTAAAAGACATTATTATTATTATTATTATTATTATTATTTAAATAATTTTTTTAACAACTTTTTGATAATAGATTATGTGTCGTTGTTTTATTGATCTGTATATTTGAAACCGGTCAATTATAAATAATTACATAAACAATTGTGAAAAAAAAAAAAAAAAAACATTTTCCATTATCAAATCATCCACACCACACACTGCACAATTGTAATTGTGATGTTTTAAACAGCAAAAACAACTATGTTACCATGTGATATCATATGTATAAACCATTTTTATTTCGGCTTTTTTAAGGAAGACAAAATAATTCACTTTCCTAAGTCCCATTGTGTTCACAATCTTTGTCACTTCTGTCTCTGTATAGCTAGCAAGCATTAATTTGGAATAATTTCTTTGTCTCACAAGAGTATTACAACGTGTTATTTTATGTTAAATATGTTTTTAATATATAAATATTACGTAAAATTGAAATTTATTTATGTTTAAAACTAATAAATATAATTTTATTAATTTAATTATGTTTAATTTTTTATTATTAAACACGTTTCTCAATAGACATTAAAATAATAATGTATTAAAAAATATATATATTAACCTAAAATGTATTAGACACACGTTCAAATTTTTTAATATAACTAAGTTAAAAAGATTATATATTTATGTGCTTTTAAGTTTAAACATCAAAATCTATCAGAGTTTATGTAAGTTATAGTTTCCCATCAAAATTCAAATGTTAAAAACATTTTTAATTTCAAGGGAAAATGAATTCAATTTTTTTTTTATGTTAGAATTAATTTACGTTCAAAGTTTAAAATGAAAGATTAAAGAAATTATATGAGTTTTTTGCAATATATGGCAGGTGTATGATGTATCTTTTGTAATTCTATGGCTGATACATCTTCTACAAATATCGATATTAATATTAATTTTATTTATTGATGAAAAAAGGAATTTTTACATTAATTTTGTTATAAATGAATGTAGAATGTTTTTAAAGTTTCTAACATTATTTTTTATTAATGACTATAGTTGAAATGAACTTGATTTTCTATAAATTTCTTAAGGATTCACCACGATTAAAAAATGAATGACCTTATAAGAACGCATGTACATTACTAAAACATAATCAATTATTATGATAGAAAATCTAACTTGTGAAGATTTGTACATCTTAATATTATAGTGTTTGATTTATCAATTTCAAGCAAAACGCATATGTATATTGTAGATTAATAATGTTATATTAATGTGAAAATTATTCATTTTTTATGGAATTTTTCATTGATTTTCTCAAGCAGCACCAATAACTTATCATAAAAAGAACTGATATTATTTGTCAACAAATATGGCTACTCAAAACATATGAATAGCATAGTTTATAATTGAAATATTTATTGGTTGTTTATAAACTTGGCTGTGGAGCTTTGGCCACCTATAAATCTTTTTTTAACCATAATATTTGTATCAATTATTACAACTAATATTTACACCTTAAAACATACATAAAATAAATATTATATATATATATATATATATATTATATATATATATATATATTAAAAAAATTATTCTCATTTTTACATTCAATTGTTATAAAATTTTTGTTTCATCACCATTTTCATTAAACTTCATTAAAGAATGTATATAGCTATATCTGTTCCAGTATCACATTTATTGTTTCACATATTAATTAAAAAATTCTTTACAAATAAAACATAGTATTATAAGGTATTCAATGTCTATATATATATATATATATATATATATATATATATATATATATATATATATATATATATNATATATATATATATATATATATATATATATATATATATATATATATATATCGTACTCACTTAGGATAAGTATCCCTTGTCAAAATTAGAAAGAATTCAAACAATACCAACATTTTCCATTTCTAATAGTCAATGATGAATAAAATGTTATTTTGTAATAACATGCATACATTTTTTATTTGTTAGTATACAAAATAAAACTAATAATTGACATAATAATATTCTTTGATTATATATCACATTTTAATTAAAAAATCATAAAAAAAAATCATTTTAATTGACATACAACTTATATTAATATTTGTTCTATAATAACATTTTAAAAAAAATAAGGTTTCCTATTTTTACTCTTAATAACTTTCATCCAGACAATAGTTTTGGAATGACTTGGTCTTACGGTGTAGTAGTAGAATTTCAAAACACTCCAACGGCTTTATCGGAATATGTCATTTCAAATATTATTCAAAACCTTACAACGGAACATTTTCCAAAGCGCATCTATCCAAAGTTAAGTCTTTTTCTTTTTCTTTTTTTTTAAGAAATATGACAGGATTATCTTATCGCGTTAATTAATTAATTTATATTACTTTTGTTATTTCAGATCACAACTACTTACAGAAAATTTATTTTTTTAAACCATTTATCTCAAAAAATAAATATTAATGTATTAAGATGTTAGAAATAAGATTGAAATAAATAAATAAATATTATCTTTGTTAATATATATTCAAATTACGAAAATAAAGAGAGGTGACTGAATGACGAAGGCGATGACTCAAGCACATCAACGGATATAATTATAATTATAATTATAATTATCAATTATAATAATATAATCACAATTGCACTTTTTAAAGACTGAAAACGATAAAGTTAGAGAATGATTAAAGTTAAAATTGCTCACTACACAACAACCATTTCACAATTTCTTCTTGAAAAAAAAGCTCACCCAACTATATTTAGAATTAATTTAAATACATGGATATTCTTCTATAAAATTATGACTACATTGTGAAATTTTATTAATAACTGTTCATAATGATTAATTTGAAATTTTATTTAGTTTTTAATTAATTGATGTAATGAATTTCTTTTACAAAATATCGAGAGAAAAAAAAAACTCAAATGTTCAACAACACATAAACTATGAATTTTAAAAAATTTGGTTTGAAATATATACCCATAAGTGGTAAAATTTATCCATATAATTAAATAAATAAGTTTTATTCAGTATTTAATGAGTTTAATTTAATGATCTACATTTATATACATTATATCCACATCATATGTGTAGATTTTTTAAATACACAGTTGGTATATTGATTATTACAACTTAACTAAAAAAAGAAGAATATGTAACATTGAAAGAAAAATGAGCATGCATGAGAATAATTTCTCAATTTGATAGAACATGTATATTTGTCTTAATAGTGGTACGATTTGAAATTCATGTTACCTACGAGAATGGTATACTGATATATACATAAATTTAGTAAGAGGGTGAGCCTTTAATTTACCAACTTGTATTTAACACTTTTGGAAAAGATGTTAAACTAGAAATTTCGCAAGTATACATCAAAGAATCCACATAATATCACACACTTCAATTTGTAGATGATATAATAAAAATATGATAAATTTATATAATAACTCTCAAATTAACTTGACTATGAGAGATTCTCCTATCGTTTTAATAAATAAGTTTATATTAACTTCAATTTTACAAAATTGATTTTCAAAATAAAGAGTCATTAATTTCATATAGTGTGGCATGACTCTTCTTAAGTTCAAAACACTTTGTTCATAATAAACTCCAATCATATATAAATATGTACAACTTTACTTTTAAAATGTATAATTTTATCAAAAAGTTATAATATATGACTGGATGGACCGGACGGTCGAAGAATTGTCTTGAAAAGATTATGTTGGATGGACTAGACGGTCGAGGAATTGTCTGGAAAAGACATTACTAGACGACTCATAAGGGACGGTCAGTCATAATCTTTGATTAATGACGGAATTAAGGTAAGATGTGATTAGAGACATTGAGTCGTAATTAAGATTCTGCTAATCATAAGCCTATGATAAAAATTATAAATACAAGTCAGAGGTATGAGGTAGGTGATTCACATTTACTGTACATCTATTACTGTTTTAAGTTTATTGTGTGGACTGTACACTGACTTAAGCGTCGGAGAACCTTTAACAGGTACCTGATCAGTCGGTTTGGAGAAGGAGTCGTAGGAGTGCGACCAGACGATATTCGAAAAAGACGGAGGGAGATTTGAAAGTGAAATCGGATGGCCAAAAAGACAAATTATGAAAGTATTGGTGGCAGTTCGACCTTACAACCAAAACAATATAGTTTCTCATTAAATTTGTAACTTAATTATAAAGAATTAATATATAATATAAAATTTGTAAATCACACATTTGATATACAAATTAATTACTATAATATCGGATTAAGCTTCACAATTGAATTAATATAAATTGGAATGATCCAAATTGATAAAATTTCTATCTATAAGTAGCCAAACATAGAATACGTAACTAATCACAATTTTAATTAATTTTAAAGATAAGCCTCCACAGTTGTATAGTTAACGTATTAATTAAGGAAGTTGTTTCATTATATTCCTTTTTTATACTAAAAAACAACCGTTTGAAATTGCAGGTTTCTTTGACCCTAGTGTGCTGCAAGATTGCTTGTTTCATACATACACAACTACACCAAATCACTATTATATCTACAATAATAATAATAGTTTTAGATACATAAAAATTTTACATTAATGTAGCACGATCTTTTATTTTTTATTTTCTTTTTCTTTTAAAAAAATAAAAAAATATTTTTTATGGTAATTTTTTTGTTATAATTTGTCATATAAATATAAAAATGTATCAACCTACCATTATTCTTATATTTATCTAAAACTGTTTCTGAATATAAAAAATACTAATATAATTCCACAAATCTTCCTATCATCATAATAAAAAAACAAAAAATCAATATCTTTAAAATATAAAACACGTTTAATAAGAGGAAGTTTTAGGAGAGTTAAAATTACACTGAAAAACAACAAAAAAAATAAACAAGCCTACTTGCTAAGGCTGTCTATCACAACGTGTGAAACATAGAGCACACCACAGTAAGTTTCTAAGATAAGCATTAAAAAAATCAAGATAATTAAACTCACATTATTACAGTTTATGATTGAATAATAATATATCGTTTTTACACTGCATGTATTGTTTATTTTAAGGACAGATTAAATGTATTATTAATTCTAAAGATTAAACGAAACAGTTACTGTATATATCTTTCTTATACGAAGAAAATAGTTATACAGTTCTATATAGGTTGACGCATGAATGAAGGAAGCTGTTCTTATCAGTACTACTTTTCAAATTTCGAAAAATCCGTGAGCAGTGTCCATTTCATACATAACATAGGAGCAATCAGCGGCTGAATGGTTTCTTTTATCTCAGCTTGCAAGTGCATAATCTCTAACAAAATAGTTTCTTTTAACCACAGTTTCACAGAGATCTCATCAAAGGTACACAAAAGAAACATCGTAGAACTGAGAAAAATCCTTAAAAAAAGGAAAGAAAGAAAGAAGTTCATAACATAAAGTGTGTAGTTTGTACAGTAAAAATTTATCGGACAATCACATTATGTGTCTCCAATTGTATGAAACAGAGGAAGCTATAGCTAGGTACGTAGGATAGAAGAAAGAAGGAAGAGAAAATGCTAAGACTAAGTATAAGAATATTAAGTGACGTGTGAAATATGATGCAGAGAGTGGTATCGTAAATTAAAGTGAGGGTGGACCAGTGACAGCAGAAATAGCGAAACAGCCATTAATGACACTTGTGAATCCCACATGTTGGGAAGTGAAAGCACCCAAATTTCATTTTCAGACTGTATGAAATGATTTCGTTCTGGGTGGTACCAAAAATGAAGGAACCAATCCATTCAAACGCACCGTTCAATCCCAAATGGGTAATAGCGTTTCAGAGCAACACTGTTGCGGAAACAACTCATCGGAAAAGGCCGCGCAGAACGAGTCCAATGGCGGAAACATCCAACTGTCCACCACGTCGACCATCACGAACGAGTCAACGGACGAGTCAAAGCTAAAGCTGTCTTCGATGTTTGGAAGCTCAACTATCTCGCTCAGTTCGGATTCTTCCGAAGTTTCTGTTTCTGAGTCCGAGGTTTGTGTTACGGGGTCGAATTTAGACATGGAGGCGGCCGCGGTTGCGGCGGCTTGAATGTCGCGTGGGGAGCACGTGAGGGGGCGGGGGAGCAGGTCCGCGATTTCCGGGAAGTTGAGGATTGCGGATTGGCCCTTGATGGTGAGCGCCGCCACGTCATGGGCCCGCGCCGCCATTTCGGGGGTGGCAAAGGTTCCGAGCCAGATGCGGGACTTCTTGCGCGGTTCGCGGATTTCCGAGACCCATTTGCCCCAATTGCGCTTCCGCACGCCGTGGTACACCGGGTGCCTGCTGCAGTCTCTGGGCCTCTTGGCCCGGGCATGAGCCTTTGAGCCCGAATGCGAGGACGGTGACGACGACGTAGAAGAGGTTGTTTCAGACGAGGTTGTTGTTTGTGTCATTGTTGAAACTCAAAGAGTGGGAATGAATGTCTGGTTCGGCTAACATAGATACATATACATATAGAGAGAGAAGTGTAAAGTCCAAGACTCTAACGTATAGCATAGGGGCATGTTTGGAAGATGAATGAGGACACACCATACATGGCGTAAGCCTTTCGTAGTGAATAACACGCTCTCTTACAGCGACCCTTGACCTACCAATTATATATTTCACACACTTCATTCACTTTTTTAACCATCCACCCAAAAATATCATACATGCTAAACTCCGTTAATTACAACAATTTAAATTCAATTCTATTAGTTTTTTTATTAACACTAATTACAATCTTAAAATTCTTCTTGGTTTTAATTTCTTTTTCTCGTATTTGTTTCCGACATAAGTGAATGGATTTGATGTTCTCTCTATTAATAACTAGCTTAGGTCTATCTTTTATTGGCGAGACTAATATAAAAGTACATTTATAACGTTTTAGACGTATTTGGAGTGAAAATAGTGACTTCTTTTTTGTCGTTTTTTGGCTGCTTTTTTTATTTCTTTTCATTATTTATTATAAGAGCAAACATGTGTTATTACTGTGTGAAAAAAAAATAGATGACAGTGTAATGTAAATAATGTAAATAGTAAAGTTTTTCCTACACTATATGATTGAAACCTAATGACAAAAAAATAGTGACAATTTGGAGTTTCTTTTATCTGTCTAAAATAGAGCAAGTTGATGTATGCAGAAATAACTGTTGACTAGACCTAATGTGTAGTAGTAAATAAGATACAAGATTTCTGAAGTAATGCTCATCACACCAATTGGAAGAAAGCATGGTCAGAAACGAAAAAGAATCCTGTTTTTAAAATGAAAAAGTTGCACTGCTTATCTCACTTCATTTATTACTAAACTCATTTAAGCAATAGAAAAAGACAGAGAGAGAGAGAGACTCTGATCTGAAAATTATTAAGAAACTGTTTAATGGAATGGAATGGAAGTTGTTTGAAAAAAATAAAAAATTTGGGTGTGGAATAATTAATTTGACAAGTACTGGTTTACATAGGTGTAGATATTGGATTGGAGAAAGGAGACACTACGGGTACAAACAGGCCCCACATCGATATTGTAGCCTCAACGTTCACTACAACATTTGGCTAAGTCTCCTTAGTCCACATCTCTGCTTTCTTGTGCCCGTTGCCAATATGAACAATTTGTCTATTCTTTTGTCCATTCCCCATTTTTACTATCAAATGTAGAAAGATATAACATAATTAAACTTAATCCAACTTCTTATCTAGGATTAATACTATTTTTAATCCTAGATCTTAATATTATAAGATATAGTCAATGTTTCAAGAGTAATAATACCATCACACACTTTTACACTCATTTATTTGACAGAGAATACAAAGGTAAAATGGTCCAAAAAATGTAGAGTTTTGTAATTTTTCAAGAAAGAAGAGAGTAAAAAGTAAATAAGAGTAATGTCAAATGAATGTAAAAAATTTAAGTGTGTCAAAGAATCGTTTTTCATGTTTCAATCGTAAGTTATGTATATCGTACAGATTGATCAGTCAATGTGATTCGATCGGTTAATTACATAAAAAATTGATTTTGAGAATCCTAAAACAACATTATTCGAACAGTCACCAACCGGCTTGATAACTGTTTGGTACCTTGCACATCAAAGATTTTACAATTCGATTGACAAGGTAAAAACATGCTTATGAGACATTTGGCCGTGATTGGACTTAACTGTGATAATTGATCGGTAACCAAAAACTATCTTTGACACAAGTATCCATCCGATAAACTGAGATAAGTGATTGATTAAAAGTGTGAAGATATAGTTCTCAACCCTATATGCCAAAACAAGTTCGTAGAGTAACATCATTATATCATATATCTAAATTATTATTTGTTTTGGAGTATATATTTTGTCTTTAAAAGATATTTCAAATAATAGAAAGAAAGATGAAGTATTTAAACTTAGGTTGATCTCGATTCTTAACTATTAGACACGATAAATTATAAATTTATGCTGATACACATTTAACATTTACTCTTTTTATGTCTATTCAATGTGAAATTTACACTGAAGTTTAAATTTTGAATTAAAGATATCTAACATTTACTCCTTTCTCATTTCCCTAACGTCGGTGTGCATTAATTTAGGACAACGACTTGGGATGAAAATTAGGGAATTAGAACCCTTTTGTGAGAAAAGAGGAAGGAGCATATCGACCATAGAGCAGAAACTAGGATTTGGGTTTGTCTAATGTAGCATTAGTGTCTTAATCACCCTTTCTAATAAGAGAAGGAGAAACATCTCTACCATGCATGTCTGGCTTGTATAGTTACGCACTACCAATGCAAAAACCTAGCATCACGCTATCATCGCAATGCCCTAGATGTTTAATTATAGTACGTGACACTTCAACTTTGATGGTCAATGATTTGATTCTTACAGTGGGTAGATAAGAAAAAATAAATAAATAAAAATCATTTGGTAAATATTTAAATACTAAAACCTGCAATTTCCACTTTGGTAAACTCGAGAATTTATGGTTGATATAAACGGTAGTATTCAAATAAAGTCAGCTCTGGTTTCAGTTAAAATGGAACATGGAAGTCTTATTTTGTTACTAATTGATTAATTAATGGGCTAATGATGACAAAAGCAAGCTACTAATACATTTTTTAATAGTCTGGGACAATAATTATATTAAGTCAATAACGTGGTTCCATCATCATTCGAGTTTGTCTTGACATATGTAGGATCATTATAACACGCGTCACAAAAGAAATAAGACAAAGGAAAAGGTTGTAATTATTTGTGCACAAGCATAAATAAAATAATAATATTTATTTTATTTTACTTGTGTGGTACAACATGATATATAAAAGAAAAATATTATTAGACACATTCATTTAATATTTATTTTTTTTACTTTTTACATTTTACTTTTTTTTTCAAAAAGAATATAAAAATTTACGTGAATTATTTTACTTTTATACTGTGTTAAAATAGTATTGTTATAAGAAAAGATGGTGGCTAACACAAAACTGGTAAGTGATTTGAGCATAATTTACACGTTTACTTGAGAAAGAAATGGATCTGGTTACAGAAAAAGTCTTTTTTTATTTGCTAATTGCAGTTGGTTTCGTTATACTATATATTATCATTATTACTTTACAATAATAGAGCTGAATTCACATGCTGTGTTATAAAATTACTCTACTATTAATGTTTTTTTGTTAAATGGTTATTAACTTAGTTAATTATAATTAAGGTTTTCAGTAGATATTGGTAATATTCTAATGGTAGCCGATCTAACTTGAGCTTAAAGGGGTGTCCCCATAGTACTACTCCTTGTTATGGGGGGCCTTTGAACTCAGGCATTTAATAAGGACAAGTTAAAAATTAATTATTAAATTCAGGAAACTTATTAATCAATTAAATATTTTAAGATATTTTCTTCTTATCATAATTTTCGTATAATTTTTTTCTTTTGTGTGATTAATTTCAAATAATTTATTATTAATTTCATAAAAGTGTTTGTCTCCATCTTTTTTTTTTCATTTGTGTAAAACCTTTCATCATAGTATATCGACAATGCCAAACTCGTAGAAACAAATTTTTTATGTTAGATACTCGTTTGAGTTTAAGTTTTCATTCGTTAACCATTATTGTGTATCTTAAAAATTACATTTCTAAATTAACCCTTATAATTTTATTATATAAAATTCACTAAAAATTAGTTAAAAATACTTAATTTTTTATGTGATAACTTCCATTAAATTATACTTAGATATATGTTTATATATAAGATATTAGTCACAAATTTAAAGTTATAAATATTTAACAGTAAAAAACTTTAAATAATCATTACTTTTGTCTAAGTTTCTTCACATTTAAATGAATAATACATAACATAGTAGAAGAATTAGATTAGTAGAATAAGGACATGCTGAGGCAATTTTTACTATATATAAATATAATATAGATGGTACAAAATTTGTCTGTAATAAATATTTTATGCAGAGAAGTATTATTAAGCTATGAGAAAACGTACATTTACTGTTTTATTTTCCAAACAAAGTATGCAAATGCAATGCACATGACGTCATTGGCCTTACCATCTCTGCACCTGTACGTCTTCCATGTCTTTCTTGCTTCCAAATTCATGCATACACGCCACTTAAATTTTTCTATTTTTCAAATAAAAAATAATAATTTACATTCATTTAACAAGAATAATTATCATAAAAATATAAATTTTTATATGTATTTTTTAAATAAAAATAATATTAAATGAGTATAAAAAATTTATATGATTATTTTTTCCTGAGTAATTTGAAGTCGTAGTTTGTGAGTACGAACGTGCATGGTGGAAGCCAACATCTGGCACTGTTTGTAGGTCGCCATTAACGTTTTTAAAATGCTCCACTGGAAGGACACAACACTCGCAAACATCCAATATACACATTCTATATCCTTTGCCTATATACCTAACTCAACATTCTCAACCATAAACTTCTTTTCCAATCTTTACTTTTCTTAATTTATCACAACCCAACTCTTTCAATTATTGTTAGATGTCTATCTTCTTTACATGATCGTTTCTACGTCACATTCTTTTTTACTTTTAAAGGATTAAATATGCATTTTGTCTTTAAATTATTATGTAGTTTTGGTTTTTGTTCTATTTCAGTTCCTTTCCTTTTAGAAAATTACGAATTTAGTCTTTCATAACTAACATCATTATTCTTTGACATGTCAAATAATGTGCTACATCCCCAATCAGTTTAAGACACATATACATTGTGTCTCATCCGATGTGTCACATCTCCAACACGATAAGATTGACAAGACATGTGTAATGTTTTCGCGGGTTGACAAGATATTCAAATAGACATTACGATAGTCTGATAAGATACATAGATAACTCATATAGCTTAGTTAGAAGTCTACAAAGCTTGATAAGGTGTTATCCGAGCTATTTGAACTGCCCACCAAGTTATGCCAGTGTTCTATACATCATATGAGTTTTATGAATTTTTCATCGAGCTATCTAAATTTTTCATACACCTTACTAGTTACCCATTAACTTTATCAAGACTTCTCACCAAACTATTTGAACGTCTTGTTGATTTAGGAACACCTATATGACAACCTTATGAAACTAAAGACGTGACACATTATCCAAACTATCTTGTTGACCAGAAAATATAGTACACATGTCTTAAACAATGTCATAAAAAACTTAATTTGTAACTTTTTCAGAGAAAAAAATCTAAATAGAATAAAATTTGACAAAAAAAGAAATAAAAACGTTTAGAAACAAAAATATATTAAGTCTATTATAATTTGAGTTTTTGATATTCGACGTGAGATATACAAATTTGATAATTGAAAATGTTGTTTTTGTTAAATTCTAAACTAATAAAAATGCAAAAAGAAGAAGAATGATTTGTTGGATGAATAATGGAATAAATTAATTAGATCAACCGTTAGATAGCAGTGACAACGTGTAGCACATGATCCTAATTAGTTTGCCTTTGGTATTTGATAATATACGCACACCAAGCTTTCTCACCTAAAACCCTACCAAATCCTCTAATTAATATCTCCTGCGTTTATAATATAGTTTATGATGAAATATCCAGCCTTTCCATTATACCACTTAAGGGTTTAATGTTTTTAATGTATAAAATTATCAAATTTCTGTTCACTTGTGAAGGATTTACTGTTATTACATATCAACAAATATTTATGTTAATTTTCATATTTGCTTTTGTGTATTTATATTATTATTTCAATTTACTAAATTATCATTTGATACATTTTAAAAATTAATTTTTATTTTTTTCTCTTTATATACATTTTTATAATTATATATAACACTAACAATTATCATTTATATCATTTTTATAATTAAGGATAATTTGATAATTTTTAATTTTTACTAATTAAATTATTTATTTTATCTGTCACATGAGTTAAATCTAAACTAATATTTTTAAACTTTATTTTTAAATCTATCTCCACTCGCATTTTAAATCCACTCAAATAAACAATAAAAAATTTATATTCAAATATTTTCAAATCTGTTAATTCACTCTCCCTCAAATAATCTCCTAAAGTAAACACACACTTAATCTTCATATTATTTATTAATTTGTAGTTATTAAATTCAGAAATACCACCTACCTTTAATCTTAACAAGAAACAAAAACTGTACTATTTAAAACCGTTTAGTTAATTTTATGAAATTGAATTAGGTTTAAATTTTTTTACTTAATTATTATATAAAAATAAGATTTTATTAAAAAGCAATTAAATAAGATTTTATTGAAAAGCAATTGAAAGGTAACTTAGAAATATGTTTTGATATATTAGAGATATTAATTTAGATGGTTTGTCTTATTATTTTCTTTGGTCCCAGCATATTAATCGAACTGGGGCGAGGTTTTGTCTTCACCAGAGTCCTTTCTATTTATTCATTCAGTAGAATTAAATTCATAATTAATAAATAATTTGATACTATGATTAAAATTAAAAATAATAAAATAGTTACAAAATAATATATATAGTGCAAGATCGAAAAGGAATTGATAGGACTGACCCCAAGGAAAAATGCTTCAACAAATATAGAAATTTAGTGTGGAACACATGGCTGGTTAGTTGGCCATGTTTATTATTTTATTAGGCTGGCTCATTAATTGATTAAGAAGTACAACATACTTTATATTGTATCACCATAAACAGTATATATATTGTCAGTTGATATTTTTTAAAATGAGAAAATAAAATTAAAATGAAAGTTACGTTAAACAGTTATTTTATTACATTTTTTTTCCTTTATAAATATAAAAATTCATTTTCTTATAATCATTTTGTTCTTACATAAATGTTCGATGGTTGTCAAATGATGTCACAGAAAAGGAAATTTAGAAATGAGCTTTTGCTTTTTCCACTCCCGCAATACTATCCGCAATCCTTTCCGCCAGATAAAAAGACTAAAATGCCCTACCTGCACCGTGTTGCCGTTGCAGCCATTATCGACACTCATTCTTCTTCTTTGCTACACCTCTGTTGCCCTAGTCGCTTAAAGAAAAACTTGTTCGAAAAAAAAACCTTTCTGCATCTCCTTTTTTTTCTTCTTATACCTTCAATAGATTTATAAACTTCAGTATCTTTAATACCTATTTTGGTCTTAATGAAGTAAAGTGGTTAAGGATGTAAATCGCTTTGTATGTCTTGAGTTCTAATGAAATGAAATGATTGAAGATGTAGTTGGCGACATCAGAGTAGGATTTTGTTCCTGCAAGGTGAAGGTGTAGGTGAGAACAAAGATGAGGATGCCGCAAAAGTAGGAAGAAATAGTGGAGTTTAAGGAAGTGGAGAGAAAAAGTTTTTTCACCAAAAAGAGGTTTTCAAAGGAGACGAGGAAGAAGATGTAAAAGAGTGAGGGAAATGCGGAGGGTAGAAACCGAAAATGTTAAACTATACAACTCATTCAGGTTTTGCTAGGAAGACAACTCTATCACTGATTTTTTTAACGCTGTAAACAAAAAGGACTAGCACGAACCTATTTTACAAAATATATGACGCTTGTGAACTTTTGAAAAAAAGAAGAACAACTAGAGACCAAAATAGACATTAAACCAATTAAAATTATAATATAAAATAAAAATTATCTCTATATAATGTATGTATTTCGGATTTTTTGAAAATATCAAGGCTAAATGTGGAGGGATATGCAATTACGCATGGAAAACGAAAGAAGGGTCAAGAATATGTCATTAAGAGTTTTTAATATGATCTTAATGAAGGGTAAAAGTGGTATATCAGGTTTTCCAGGAAGTGCAGGGAGAAAAATATAAGGTGTAAAAAGAAGTAGTCCACACAAAATTGAAAGAATCAAATGAAACCTTAGCGATATCAAATAAGCTCTTACTTTCGGCACACCCACAAGTTGTTTAGAATACTTTTCCAGAAGATTTTTTGGAAACACATAAAATATGTTTTGAAACACTTTTAATTGGGTAGGAAGTGAAGGAAAGTAGTTTTGTTAGTGAGTTTGTTAACCTAAAGTCTTCATTTTCTTCTGGTTACCACCTTCAACTACCATATCAAGCCAAATCCATTTAAAGAACAAAAGAACCTACCTAAAATTATTGTGTTTATTCTTACTAAAAAAATATAACATTTCTATTTTTTTTTCACTTTTATTGCAAAATCATAAATGTGTTACAATACAAACAAAGTTTCAGTAAGATAAAAACAATAGATAAACATAAATTTATATACACATAAAATACTTCCATTACTAAAAAAACCTTTTAGAGTGGTATAAAAAGTAAGGATAATGATACTTAGACAACATTTTTTTGACAACATTTGAACATCATCTAAGTGTTATTCTGTAATTGGTCCATGGTGGTATTTATGATTATTATTATTGATTGTGAAATAATTTTGGACCAATCACAGAATGACACGTAGATGATGTTCAAATGTTATAAAAAAAATGTTGTCTAAGTATCATTATTCAAAAAATAAATCTCTTGTAAAAAATTAGACGGTGAACAAGCCTTTTATTTGGTAGGTAATATCGATGAGGTAATAGCTATGAACTTAGAAACAAAGAACAATTTGAAGAAATGACGTTAAATCTTTATGTATTTACCCCAATTGAATTGTTTGGGATTTAGAAGTAAAGGAAATTATTTTACCTACTAATAGTAGACAAATTAGAGTATTACCTACGTCTGTTACCTAAGCTAGCTATCGATATAAATATTTTGAGAATACGTCTTAAAGCCTAATGATTAATACACAATAAACAATATTTTATGAGTGTGAAGATTTATGTAAATGTTGTTCTTATCTACAAAATTAAAATAAAACTATTATCATCATTAAAAAAAAATGTTCTTCATTAGTTTTTTTAAGAATCCATTATTTTTTGTTAAGAATCCTTTTCTGTTTAAAAGTCAAAGCCGGTTGCTTAAAATTTGCAAATTAGTTAGTTAAAAGCATCACCAAGTACCAACATCACTTCCTATATTGATTTGGTGTGTTTTGTCTTTTATTATTTGTGTTATTATATGTTAATGTTTTTCTAACTGAAATTTGGAAAGAGTGTTGCAAGTGCTCTTCACGTCCTTTCAAAGCGCTTAATTATGACAAATGTTGAGACATTTTTTGAACAAACCCTATCTTATTCTTCTCTCTTTTACCCATTCATAAACTATTCATTAGAGTCAATTCACCAAAATAAGAAACAATAATTTTATGTATGGAAAATCTTTTAATGAGATGCTCTTCAATCCACTTTGCACCAAAGATAGTTACACCCACCCACTCTCTTTTCCCATAAAAATTCGCACATCAACTTTGCATTTTAATACAAAAAACCACAAAATTTGCCATCATGCTTTTGCACCAAACAATTACCATTTTAGCTAAAAACACATTCATAATCATATATAATTAATCTTTTTATAAGTTATTTCAATTTTTTTTTTATTTCAATTAGAGAAATGATAGTTTGACCGACATAATTTTTTTCATTCATTTGATACTATCTTTTTTTACTTTTTACTTTTTTTTTTCGAAAAACTACAAAAGTTCATTCTTTTAAGACTATTTTGTCCTTTTTCTGTGTGTCAAATGAATGTCAATATGTATCATACTATTCTTACTCTTTCAATTATCTGATAACTATATCAATAATAACTAATAGTACGATGACACATGCCTACATTCATTTCACACAAATTGTAAAATTCTTATAAATATTTTTTTTTCAAAAAGAAAATGAAATAAAAAAAGGATAATACATTCAAAATATCATTTATATGTATCAGGTCATTCTATAAAAAAAAATATTTTCACACATTTTTTTTTACATTCATTTTTTACAATATTAGTGTCAAAATATACTAAAATAAAAGTAACAGAGGTTTGGTGATTAAACATTGATGAAAAGAAAAAAAGAATAATTATTGTTTTGACTCGTTTAAAGCACAGGCCACGTTTGAGACGTGTGCAACGCTCCTGCGTATAAAAATGCGCATGGTGAGGTGAAGTACAACTGCAAAACCCAGCCCAACGCCACGACGGCACAGAATAAAACAGTTAAAACGGAAACAGAAGTCGCCGGCGGAGAAAAGTATATCGTTTTCCGGGAACGAAATGGTGAGTTCCGTCGACGGTTACGGTATGGGAGTGGATGAGTCGTATAGCTCGCTGCCGTGGCTGTACTTGATGTTCCTGTCGATCTGGTTCGTCTCTGCTTGCTCTTGGACCGTTTACACCTACAAAACGCGCCACACTCAGGTTTCACGTTAAGCTATGTTTCGTTATCGTTGTCGAGTTTGATCTTTTAATCGAATATATGCAACGTGAGGAAATTAAATGAATTTCTGCGAACATATTAAATGATCTTTTAGTCGATGACGAATTTTTACTTTATCAATATGTGATTTTAATTGAAAGCTCTATGATAATTAATTGTTTTCGTAGTGCTGTTAACTTGAGTTTTGAAAAGGTGGTTATTTTTTGGTTGCGTAATTTCTTTGTTTTGTGATGTTGTTTTTGTTAGAGCAGTGGAATAATTTGCAATGGACACTTGCTTCGGTTCCGTTGATTAAAGCATTGCAGCTCATGCTGTCCTTCCTCTTCTGGTAGGTTTTGCGTTTTTATCTTTTTCTTTTTGCTTGTTTAATGTTGCAAATGGTTTCTAGCATATTATATTTGATTTGGTTGTAAACCAAGTGTAGTCTGTCTGGAAAGAGTAGGTCATTCTTTGCCTCTTTAATAGCTCACGAGTAAGAAGGCAAAATAAGTGTATTATTGGAGGAAAGACGAGGATACCAATTTTTCAGTTGTACGAGTAAACATTCCATATATTTGAGAATCAAAAACTTCAACATTTGAATGGAACTTTCAATTTTTTGAAGCAAAAAGATTATCTCTCCATCTTGAATCAGCATTCAAAACCTTAATACCTAAGATTCTATAGGTCTTTCCTCTTATATATTCATCTTTCTACTTTCTCACCCACCTCTGATTTTACAGTTGGGTTCTTGATAATTTAATTTCAAACATAATAGATTCTATGGAAGAGTACTGTGCTTGCAGAATACTAGTCAGACAAGATCGCGGAGTAATACGGCTTTATTTGTTCTAAGCATGACAATATATTGATAGAGTATTTGTAAGTGAAGACGGAAAAAAGGCAAATAATTGTTCTAGATTTAGATACATTAACGAGTCTTGCAAGAGTTCTCATGTACAAGAACAACTCTGTATTGGGTGAAAATTATCGGAATGCTTGTACACATTCTTTTGCATACAAGCTCCGCGATTGGTCCTGTACAAAGTTTATGTCAAGCAGACACGGGACAAAGCTCAAACTAACCCCCAATTTTGGAATGTATGCGTGGGGTTGTCGTCTATAATGGAGAATCTCGTTTGTGTTAAAGAATCAATTACATACATCATAAAGTAGTTCAATTTCAGAAGGATGGTTCATGATGTCGTCAAGTAATCTCAAGTATATAAATTTTACACAGCGTGTTTGGTACATACTTTCTTCAACAACAGAGAAGCTACCAAATGTAACTTTCATTAACCATTTTGACATGATTTTTTTTTGCCTTTATACCATGTATCAAAACACACTGACATTCTACATACTGTAAACAGACATATTGCTTAGCTTTACGGTTTTGCTTAGCAAATAGTTTGTTATTTTTTCTCTGTTATTTTGCAGTTAGTTTGTTAGTAGTTATTAGCTCTCTATATCAGGCAGTGAGAGTTATGCTTGGCCATCTATATAATGCTATTTGTAATTGATCACTGTGATAAATATACAGAATGCCGTGTTCTTTTTTTTTTTTTTTTTTTTTCATTTAACTGTCTAGAGTTTTCACACGTACATTTTTAATGTGAGACTGGACAATGCATGGCAGGCTTTGAAGTTTGTTTGACAACACGGCATAGAAGTGTGAAGTTGTATGGTTGTAGTACTCAAAATTTACTTCATTGGATCTCATGACGCTATTCTTGCAGGTATTCTTGCTTCAATTTTCAGGCCTGCTCTTTGTGGATGTCATTTGGGGTGTATGTAACGGGGGTGCTATTTCAGACAGCTGCTTTTGTCTGCTTTTTACTCATTTCTCATGGTTACTGCATCATGTGTGAGCGTCTTTCTTTAAATGAACGCCGTTCAACTGCCGCACTTGCTTGTATCTTTTACTTGACTCTGATTGGGTACAAGGCTTGTGTGCCATACTTCTCTGTAAGTTTCTTATCTGGTCTAATCTAATGTAGTTTAATTGGTAAAACATCTATATTTGTGATTTATAAGATGTATGCATGATTCATTGATGCTAATTCATAATTTGACCAAATGTGCAGGTTCTTTTGCTATTAAACTATTTTGTTACATTCTATATAATATTCCACCATATATCCCAAAACCTACTAGTGCTACGAGAACAATTGAGCCTTATAGAAAACGAGGATATTCAACCAATGTATGATGCCGTGTATAAGAAGTACACAATATTCAAGTAAGTTCCACGCATCCGAGAAGTGTACATGTGTTATTTCTTCCCATTTTGCATACATATATCTCACTCATACTTAATTGTTGCCATATTTTTCATCGTGCAGGAAATTTCAGGGTGCAATGCAGATAGTAGCTACAGCAGAAACTGTGGTATTATACTTGGGTCGAGTTTCTCTTTATAAACTTACACAGTGATATATATAAATATCTAACTTTGACAATCTCATCAATTTTAGATATATATGAACATGAATGATTCTTCAGAGAATTACTGGCTTCGTTTATTACTCAGGGAATGGGCACAATTCTGCATCTTTGTTTACATTGGGTATGCATATCTGTTTTCCAGTGCAATCAATTACCCTGAATTCTCGAACTTTATAGTATTTATCCAAAAAATGCAACGCATTATAATTTTTGTGCAAGTATATGATATTTTTTCTATTATGCAAAACTTATTAATCTATTCCTTTATATACAGATGGATTTTCAGGTCACATGATTTGGGACCAAACTTCTCTGTCATGCCAATCACTAAGTGTAAAGGCGATACTCTGGTTCCTCCCATCTATAGTATTGTAAGTTTTTCTTCTTCATTAGTAGATCAAGATTTCAAACTACATACAGTAAAGTATAGTAATAATAAATCAGTTGTAAATGACGTTTATAGTCTAGCACCGTTTTAGGATTGGAGCCCCTACTTGTCATTTAGACAAGTTTAGTGTGTTACCCTACATAAGGTTGGGTGGAAAAGAACGAGAGAGAAGAGAGAAGCTTGAAATTTGATATAAAGGAAAGACTATGGTTGGTTCACATTAGATAAATTAAAAAATAATACTTTTTGAAACTATTAAAAAAATATATTCACCTTATAAACATTATTATAATATATATATTATTTAAGTTTTCAAGTGATATATTTCATTTGATGGGTGTTAAAATATCATTAGCCTCAGTAAATACATAATATTAAACTAGGTTAGTAGAATAGAAAATTATGGAAATTAAAGAAATATAAATAGAAAGAAATAGAAAACAAACTACTAAAAATAGGTGAGAAATTATTGAATATCAACCATTTATTTTTTAAACTAGTTTTCTCTTCCTTCTCTCCCCGCCAAATATCCTAATCTTATTTTATCCTCTTCCATCCTCACACGATCAAACAAAAGTAAAAGTTATTTTTTTTTCTCTTTTCGATTTTTATTTTCTATCTAACAAAAAATATCATTTTCTTAGTTTTCTTCCCCTGATAAAAAAAAAATAAAAAATCTAGAGTTCATTCACATATGCAGATAATTAAATAATTAGTCTAGCGTTTATGTAGTTACAGAATATTATTCCGTTTTCTGACTACTCAAAACACATTGGTGCAGGAAATGGATGCAGCAACATTTAAAGAATTTAGTAGTCATGAATGGCACATTGGAGTGGTAAGTATTATAAACTTGTTATCACGTTCTTTCATTATTTGGTTGACTGTGCAGTATGGTATGTTGCAAAATTAAATATCATCCCATAAATTCATATAAGCTTTTGGTAACTTTTTTTTTTTCTTTCGATAACTTATATTACATTCTCAAAAAATTCCTTTATTATATTTTACGTCAACATTCTTTATGAACACTAGATAACTGAAATAGTTCATTTTCTGTCTGTGTAGCCAACTTCTGCTTCTCATGTGGAAAGTTCCAAAAATGATGTTTTGGTAATCATTCAGCATCCTCGAGCACAGAGGCTACGAAATCTGGATACTTTTTCGCATAGCACCCTCAGTACAAATTCATATCAATGTCGAAACGTAACGAATACTGCTACATAATCAATTATATCTGCTTCCCATGTCTATGCCTTTTCCCTTGCAGATGACATGGTCACGATATGATTTATACATTTAATTATCACACCCTCAATTTTTTCTTGAGAATCCAGAGCTAAGCGCATACATATTAGCTTGTTTCCACAAGTAAAGAAAGAGGTTAGAGACTAGAGTCATCTGCGAATATGTAATAATACATTGTCAATGCATTGATAAATGTAAATATTCCTCTTTATTGTGGTGTTAGTTTTTTCATTTTTCATTAACAGTTGTGAAAGGGCCCAGGACACTAAAAAGCTTAATTCTCATGGTGAGTTGGTGAACTAATTTGCCTAGGGCGTGGGTGGGGGCTTATATTGAAAATCAGCTTTACTTTATCTCTTTCGCATTTAATTTCATTGACTACATTCAAGGTGCCCACTAAGTTGGTATTTTAAAGTCAATGTCGTTTTGGTTGTGTAAAATCTATGATAAATGATAAATTTGATTTCCAAACATGTATATAGTTGGTAGTTTCGTCCCTGAACGAAGAAACATGTAAAATATGTCTCAAAAATAGACGAGTTTTTGACAAATTCATTATAGTGTTAGGTTGATAAAGTTTTTTATACATAGATAGATAGATGGGGTGACACGATGAGATGTGACCATTCTGATTGTGGTAAATATTGACCATATGTTAGGTCTCATTTCACAAGATTATGTTGTCACTATATAAACTTTTTCTTTTACAATTTTAATAACTTTGAGGAGAATATTACCATTTACACCCTATTCCCTAAAATATAGATGACCTTTTTTCTTTATTGCTTCACAGTCACATGCTTAATGACAATCAATGTCACAAGTTCCTGTAAAAGCTTAATATTTTTTTTTTTATTATTGAATTGAACAATTTGGTGTATGCAACAATAATAGATATTGTGTTCATTTTACCATTTTTTTCATGTCAGTATCTTCATTATTTTCTTTATTGCCCATTTTTACATTTAAGGAAAGAAACAAACCCATAGATGTAGTTAAGATAAAAAAAAAAAAACTAAATATGTTTTTTTCACTTAATTTTAGTTAAAATTAAAATTAATCATCTTAATTTTTTTTCCAGTTTCATACTTTAATTTTAAAAATATATGAATTTAATTTTTTTAACAATTTTTTGTTAAATTTATTTGTTATTTTAAATGTATTTCTGGTTTTAGTGTTAACTGATAAATGGATTAAAAACGTAAAATTCAAATCAATTTGTCAAAAAAATTTGATTAAAATAACTAAATCAATTTATTTTACATAAAAAATATATTTAACCGAAAAAAAAACAATTTCGTATAAATTTAAATAGTTCTTCAATATATTCTTTATAATTTAAATATTAAAAGGAGTGCAGCCGTATATATAATGTTGCCCATCTAAGAAAATAATTTATAAAAGCATTAATATAAATAAATTTATATAAAAGTTAAAATATAAAAGAATAAAACACTACGTACTAATTTATATAATTTTTTAAAATAATTAATATATAAAAATTTAAATTTAATAATGAAAACATAGCGTATGTGTGATATTTTTTATAATAATAAAAATATTATTATTATTATTATTATTATTATTATTGTTTGTTATTTATAATTATAAATAAAATAGTTTTAGTAATTTTATTATAAAAAGTTTTTATTTATTTGTAGATAGTTTTATAATTAAAAAAATGTTAAATGTAAAAAAAACTATTAAATTTAAAGAATTAAACACTTAAAAATAAAAAAAAATTGATAAAATACTTATTTTAAATTAAAAATGATATTTATTTAAAAAGGAAAATTGAAAAAAAAAAAGAGTAGAAATCTCTCTTTTGTGTATAAGAATATAAACACTTAATTAAAAATATTCAAATTTAATAAACACTTAAAGTTGAATAACTCTAATTAAAAAGTTTGCTTAAAAATAAAATAAAGTTGTTAACATTTTACCCAGAAGAATTTTTCTTGCTGAACTTGACTCCCCCTTTTGATCATCCCAATCGCACAACGGATCCACATGCAGCGAGTTTGTTTTTTTTTTTTTTTTTTTTTTAATTTAATCCAGTTGAAATTGAAATTGCTTTCTCAGATTCAGTATCAAAGCTTCCCCATGAAACCCTAGAAATGAGTGCTGCAGGTATTTGTTTCCTTTTCACCTTTCATCCTCTGTTTGATAAATGAATTGCTTCCAAATTTTGCAGTGAAAATGCTATGCTCTAGGATTGTTTGAAATCTTTATTCTTCTTCCGCTGTTTCAAAAACAAATACCCTTTGTTATTCCTATGTGGTAGTATGCTTTATTCTGTATGGGTTTCTGATTATTAACAGTGTTTGACGGTTTTGTGTAGTATAGGTGGTGCGTTTGGTGGCAACAGGGGGCTCCGTCCAGTGCCTCCCGAAAAGGGAATATTCCCATTGGACCATTTGCATTTGTGTGATCTAGTATGTATGCTTCTTTTTCACTTGTTTATTCATTTTTGGTTTCTTAGCCCCCATTTTGATTCACTCTTGTATCGCCATCCTTGCAGGAGAAGGTGGAATATCTAAATTGTTTGAAGACTGCTGGCCACCAGTCTGAAAAATGCAGGCAATTCTCAAAAAAATACCTGCAGTGTCGTATGGAGAGGTGGGTTGCTTTCAATGTATTGCATATAAGTTTTCAATGCACATGGTAGTTAGTCTTTGGTGTTAATTAAGTAGGCTAGACTACTCTGTTGAGCTCAATTTTGTAGTTTTCCATGATGACTAAGCAGTTTTATAAAGTCTTAATTATCTTTCGTGGATTTGAATTAGTCATTCTGAATTTTTGACTGTGATCTGTTTAATTGAGCAATGCAAATTTTGGTGAGGAAAAGAGTGAGCACTATTCATTTAAAACTAATTATGATCTTGAGTATGGAACTAAAAACAGTAGAAAATATACGTGCAACCATACTTATACAAATTTCCTAATTACAGAAACAAAATGCCTCTTTGAATAACCCAGAAAGAGAACAAGATTACTGGAGACAGGAAACAGTAATAGCATTTTAAGAGATAGAGTCTCTATATTTAGGATTAACTCTTGTTATTCAACTGACATCCGTTATTAATCATTTCTCAGGCAGTAGTTTTGTCAATGGTTTTTCTATAGATATGTATTTTTATGACACCATATGAGCTTGACAAGATCGTAGTCACAGGTAGAATGCTATTCTATCAAAATTTGTACCAATTTTGCAATGAAATCATGGAATCTAATCTCATTACAAAATATTCTCACGATGAAATATTAAGTATAGAAGTTAGTGATTTTAGTGGATATCTTTGATCTGTCTTGTTCTTTTCATTGTAAAATAGTTATAGTATGCTGTAGATATTACTTTTGGTATATATGGTTCCTACCTTTGTTTTGACTAGATTTTTTTTATAACTAATTACCATGAACTATGTAATTGGCTTCTTTCAGGAACTTGATGGCAAAACAAGACTTGGCTGAACTAGGTTTTAAGGAAAGTACTGTAGAAACTACTGGAGGGAAAGTTACTGATAGGGTTGTCACTCAAGACCAATAAACCCGAAGAATTAAGAATGTATATTGATTTCGAGGTAGAGTTTTGATAATGCCATTTTTGCCGTTATCTTCCCATTCGTTTGAAAAATAATGTCTGAAGCATGCTCTGAGAAACAGAAGATGGTGGATAGTTTGTTCCATTCCCTCTTTTAATTATATGGATTTTGATTTTGTTCCTTCATTGCAATGATTAAAAAATTGACTGGGTTAGGCTTGTCAATTCAATCGAAAGATTGGTGAACAAGTTAGCTGTTGTGTTTGTTTCATTCGACCAAAATACAGAATGATCATTGATGAGGTGGTTGAGCCAGTCCTTTTTTATTCAATCAAAAGCATTTTCGTGTACCAAACAGACTTGATGTTAAACAATAAACATAATTTATTATTCTATAACATTTTATAGTTAATCTTTTATATGGTATTGTTTTTTCATGTTAATGTTTTACTTTACTCAACCTTGATACAGTTTTCTGTTAATAATAGTTATATAATATTAAAGTCTCTGTTTATCAGTTTGCGTTGGCCTTTAGTTTCATCGTAATCGGAGTAATGAACCTTAAATTGGTATTATACCAAAGTGGGAAAATATTTCAAAATTTGAAGTCCAGTATGAAGAATGATATTAAGATGTGATTTTGAATGGATTGTACATTTTTAATTTATTACAATGGTTTCTCACTTTCCTGTATTAAAAAGATGAAAAAGATTTCATCGTAACGTTAAATTTAAAAAATAATTGTTCATCATTTTAAAATCTTGAGGAAGTTAGTAAAAGTGTATCATTGTTCTCTCAAAAATTAATTGAAATCAACCGTGCTTGGTATTTTTTATATACAAATTTTGTAACCTTTTGCCATTTGCACGGTCATATCATCTGACTTACGTGTATTACATATGGTTTCCCAAGAACATATACAAAAAAAATAACTAAAAGTTGAAAATGAAGTTAATTCAGTCCTAACTAAATCACGTTTGTACTGAAGTAAGAAACTTGAAAGATAATATTATTGGTTAGAGATGGTAAAAATACCTGTGTCTAGACAGATTCTGTGATAGATAATTAATATTCATGTATATTTATTATTATTATTATACCTAGAGATCTTAATACTTACTTATAAATGAATTAGAGTATTATATTATTTGTATTCGTAAATATATGTTATTTGGAAAATAAATAAAAATTTAATTCATATTTTATTAGATTAAATTTAATTAAAATTAAAATTAATTTATATTTTATCAGATCAAATTTAATTATAATTAAATTTAAATTTAAATTAAATTTATTTTATATATATCTTTATAATATTATTTAATTTTTATTTTAAAAATTTATAAAATATACATTTTTAAATATTATGTGAATAACAAGTGAATTTCTTTATTATAAATTAAGATAACTAATAAATATTATCCATACCTAACCGATAATGAAAATAGAAAGAAATTTGCATGCAAAAGATGAACCCAAAAACTATGTATCCACCACACCTCAACTACCCAACAACATAGGCTAAAGGATCATTCAGTCAGAGCAACGTTTGGTGTTGACTTAGACTTGATTGAAACTACATTTTTGAGTTTGGTTTGGACATAATAAGTACAACAGATGGTTTTGTTTTTTTGTTTTAAGGTTGTGTTGTCCACAAACTAAGCATTAGCAAGGAAAGGTAATAGGAGCCAAATCCAAAGGGCAATGAAGAGTTGGAGTTGGTGAATTAATTATAAATTTCTGTGCCTCGATGCCACCGCTCTTATTCTAATCCATTATTTATATTTTCCAACATTAATATGTCTAATCTCTTCTCTTACTTTTCATCTTTCCATGGCTTCTCACTTCAATCTGCAACATCAACTTTTCAACTACTCGTAAGCTTCCTCTTACTTTTTCTTCTCCTTCTAACAATTGTTACAAGCCCATCAAAATAACCCCTTCTGTGCTGTAAAAGAATAAATATTATCTGAAACATATATTAAACTCACTGCTTATCCGTACTTGATATTTTCTTACCTGAAAGTTGAAATTTGTTTCTGAGGATGAGTTTCTACTTTTGGTATATAATCCTTTCGCTACCCTTTTTTTGCCCCGTTATGAAATTAATCACCAAATCATCCATGGGACCAAAATCAGATAACAAATATTAAAAAAAATGAAAAATTAGCAACATTGTTGGAAGGTAGCCTTTTGTACAAAGTTATAGTTTCACCTTCTGAACTGCTGTTGTTGATATCCTCGTAATAATGTTGTTGTCAAGGTAACCAACAAGTTGTGAGTGGTATTACCCAGCAACAATTTGAAAAACAAGACATTTATTATACATGAAAGTACATTGTCACTTGTATCTGTTCTGTCTGAAATCAAGTAGCAGATTACTACATAGTATTAGTCACTAGTTCGGTAGTTCCAGCTAACATTTTTTCTTAATCTGTGATGTGTTCGATTTCGCTATGTATTTTAGACATTGCATATTGTCAAAAGTTTATACATCTCCTGTTTCTTCCTAAAACAGATCCGTGGGGCTAGATGTCAGAAAAAGAACAACGGCTTATGCCCTTCAACATGCCAATTCAAATGTGTTAGATGAGAGAAATAATAGTTCTTTGAATAGTGGCATGCTAGTTGGATCTCTGTCTTCATGTTGCACATCCTTCAAGAAGCTCTCATCGTTGGCAGCATCAGCTAAGACTTGTTTTTACGGTTCTGATGATCAAAACAAAGAAGCAGTTGAGTTTACTGATGTTCCATCCAGTAGTGAGGGAATAGAACATAATAGGGTGCATTGTGTTGTGTGGTTATTGCATGAATCTTCTAGGAGCTTTTCCCAGTCAATCAACTCGCTTGGAGTAGCAAGGAGTGGTCCTGCTCTTGCAATGGCTTGGATAGGAAAGGATGTGCGTGAATGGCATAGACGTATGGCTTATGAGGTACATGCATCAAAATGTTCTATAGTGATGAAATATATAATTGTCTCCTACACATTATTCTTTTACATTATGGGAATTTGTGATGTAAGCCTGTTAATGAGAAGATGCATATACTTATTTCCTGAAAAATCGTCAGGAAAAGTTGATTGAGTCTAATAATGAAAATATAACCATTGGCATGTGCATGTAGGTTGCAGTTTATGCTTTAATGAAAGCAGTAATTGATTTGGAGATATTGCTTTCACATGAACGACTAAATGAATTTTCTCCAGTTAAAGAGATGTAAGCTTTTACTGTTTCTGCTTTTCTTGTCAATAGTAATATTAACACACACACACATATATATATATATATAAGAGTTGTAGCATGCTGGAATTTTATCAAACCTTTGATTGGAAGAATAGTTGTGCATCATATTACATTTACTATTTCTGCTTTTTCCTTACTCGTTAATGGTAGTAATAATAAAAGTGATTTTGTTAAATACAACTGATGTAAGCATTGCTCTCATATGTGTTACTTCTCCTCCCTGTTTCAGTTTGAGCCCACAAATGAATCAAATGGAAGAGCACATTGAAATTCGGCTGAAAATGAAGCATCCATATTTGGTGCAGTGGTTTAGAGAAACTGAAATGCCGCGTATAGCAGGATATTTTATTCCACTTCTAAAGAAGTGGTCCATGGAATATGCAGGAAGGTTTGTTTGTAACTATCTTGTTTTCAGAAACATATATTTGAACCTTGGATGGAATTCCTTTTTCTTAGTCAACAAATGTCCTTGCATTCGTTTGACTTTCAAAGTTTTCCTTCAAGTTGATGATTTTATGTTCATTTCGGTTAGATTCTCCATATATTCAGCAGAAGAAATTTAGCCTGACAGAAAAGTATTCAGCGGTATTGCAGGAATTATTGTGGCTATAACATGTTGTAGTGCAGTGGTTAAATTTGGCTCCAGACATATCTGCTGCTCCTTACTTGTATTGTCTCTTGAAGATGTTTTGGTCAAGCTTATGGACTTTTCACCCAATCTTGCATATATGGACAAATTACATCAGTTAGCAACTGAGGCGGGATTTGAAAAGTATTTCTTGTACCATTTTGGTGGGAAGGTTTTTCCCAGTGAGAAAACTGAGGACCTAGAGTTTTGGATTGGTTTGGCCTACAAGAAACTATTGAAAGCCTTCGATGAAGAAAGCATCACTTTAAAGAAGCAAAATTTTCAGCAAAAGGTGAACTTGCAAACTTGTGCAGAAAATCGATGGATAAATAGGACTTAGTCTGAGTATAATATTTATTTAAGAAATAATTTGCCTCATCCAAAGGGAATAGCAGAAGCATTTAGGCAAACATATTTCGACAAAATTTAGTCCTGTTGATACACTGTTGACATGAAGAAGACATACTTAGCTGTAGTGCATTTTTCTTTCAGTTTTATAAAACAGATAATATATTTCTAGTCATGGTTTGCATGATCATCACTTGACATGCCTTTCAAATAATCGATCTTGTTAATCTCGTTATTTTATAGGTGCATGCATGGTTATCTATCATTCTGTACTCAGACAGTTGTTTATGCTGTTCTTTTACAGATACGAGCAGACAGTTTGGCTACATTGGGGCTTTTTACATACCTTGGAAGAAAGACTAGAATGTTTTTGTCAGCAATGGGCATTAAGGATCTTGACGGAGTAGTCAAGGACTTCCTCAGGTTGATCTCTTTGCTTGTTTGTTACATTTTTAATCATGTAAATTTTCAAGATACTGATAGTGAAGATTCAAAGCTTTGATTTAGGTACCTGGAATTTGGCATTCTTTTCATTTATCCTGAATTTTCCTCCATCAGTGTGTACCAGTGTTTCATGGAGGTTAGTTTCTGTTAAATACCATTCGTATGTTGAGATTAACTGTCACTGATTGTAATCTAATATGTCTTTCAGGTGGTAACAGATGAGATAGGATGGCTTGATTTTTATATGTCCTTTGTTCAAATAAACTGCAAGGAGAAAAGGTCTAAACATAATGCTCGCCAGGCAGAGAAAGAGATAATTTCTTCTGTAGTTTTTACTGTGTGCTATGATGTTTTCTCTGGGTTTGCACACTTCAATCGCTCAACTCAACAATCATTGGACACAGCTTCACGATCATACTTGCTTATTTGGTAATATTTAGTTTATAGTTATATATCAGTTTAAGTTTCTTTGTCTAACAATAGTAACTATTAACATTGTATGTTTTGCATTCTGTTTTTAACATCCTAGTCAGGGTTTGCTTAGTATTTGTCTGCAATATCACTGGGCTGCTTATGACAAGTCGGGGTAGGCTGGTTCTTGTTTGATGGATGCTTTACTCATTAAATGCTGAGGATCATTAATTAGTGCCTATTTTCAGGGAATCACTAAATACCATGGATCATGCTGCAATTGACAACCAAACATCATATATGGGAAGTATAAATGGACCCAAGTTACCTCGGGTGTTTGAAGTGCATCAGATGTCACATGATTTAACTACAGAAGGATGTCCAGAGATTAATTTTCGAAACAGTAGTACATTCAAAAAGGTATGTCAGTAGATGTGATTTATTATAACAAGATATATAGCAAGTTAGGGAAATTCATTATCTTGATAAACTAGGAATTAGGTTGATTCCTTGTGAGTTCTATACTCACAGAAGGAATTTGCCTGTTAGGTTTTGATTTAATTCTTTTGTTCAGTGTTGTGATTTTTGCTCACGTATTTTGGCAAGGATAAATATTGGTTTTGTTGATCTAAGTATCCTTGGTAGTTGACAATTTATCCTTAAAGATAAGGCATAATCTAAAGGGTTTAGAGAAATCATTTAGGATTAGAAACAAAGTGAATCTTGTTGTAATTAAGGTTAATGAACTGGGAGCATAGATAGAGACAAAACAAAAGATAGACAGATGTTTTTGATTTACGAGACAGTATACATGAGGCCTTGGCTGTTGATTTGGTTTCAAAGTTTCTTCCTTTTTTAATCACAGGCTTCAGTTTCTGCAATCACAAGTAAGAAAACATATGAGAAAGACTCTTGTATTGACAAGTCAAATACTCAGCCTCAAAATTTTATCAAGAGATACATAATCAAATTGGCATCCACAAGTGCAGTAAGAGTTTTGATAGTGTGTTTCTGGTAAATGAGTAAGCTGTCATGACTCTACGTTTTTTAATCTGTGGAATATTTTACCAGGACATCTGGATGGGTACTGTATTGCTCTTCATAGACATTTCAGTTGCTTTAGAGCTACTTTCTAGGCAAATGCATGGCTGCAAGCCTTCTGGGAGTCAAAGAAAGAGGCTAAACAGAACCTTGTCTGACATAATTGTGCTAATTCCAGTGACAATCTTGATGCTACTTCCTGTGAGCACCTTTACCCTTTCAGAACCTTATGACTTGGTTAACTTTCTGTTTTGTTCACTTTTAAGGCCATGCTAAACTACACATCAATAAGATGTATAATGTCTTCCCTAACATACCTTGTATTTTTTTAACAGTTTAATTGATATGTATTGTCAGAGTAAAATACTCTTACACTGTCAATCAATGTCACTCTTACTGTAAATAGTGAAGTCGTTATTACAGAAGTTAACAAAACTTACTATATATAATAGTTTATGATTGTTTTACGATTGGATTATTGTATAACAATGTTTTTTACTGTTAGTGGATAACCTTTTTTTTATTTTTCTGTTTCTAATATCTCTACTGTAGCATTTTCTTAAAGGAAGTGACTAGGAGAATTATATACTTGACAAATTTTCCTTTCTTATTTGGAGTGCAGACAGAGGAATTGATCACTGAATATGCAATTATAATACTTATTACTCGGAGAAGAAAGAAAGTGCTGGAAGCATTTCAATTATAATAAATTGATTTTATTTCTGTTTCCAGGTAACAGCTGTAGGCCATGCAGCTATTCTGGCAGCAATCAAGAAGTATATGCCGTTCTTGGTACCTTTTTGCTGCCTTGTCTTTCAAGATATTCATTTGTCTTGCCCTACTCATAATGCTTGCTACATTATGCAGATCCCTTCATCTTATTCTTCAGAGCGCTTGGATGTTGTAAAGCAAATAAAGCAAACTAGAGAGATGGGTGATCAGTTACATTTGGCTCAGTTTGACCTTGAAGATCAACCAGTAACCATTTCTTGAACATGACCGAGTCTCATGTTACATTTGAACTTCATAGTGTCAGTGCCTAATCATTCGAATCAAACTTTTTGGTCAAAAGTAGAAAATTATTGCAAAGTCCTTCAAAACCCAAAGGAATTATGTATATTTGGATAACCGTTATGGATACATTTTTGGGTGCTGAAGATACTTTTGGAGAAAGTTAACTTTTTGTATCTTTTATTCCGGAAGTACTTCTGGAAGGAGTGTTAGTACAAACATGTATTGCTGCAAGAGGTAAGAGTGTCATGATTATAGATAAAAGAAGTACTTACATTCGTCTATTTGTTGATTAGTAATATATAGATTATCTTGTTTAAACGTTAAAATGCTACATTACAATACTTGTAATTTCATTCATTCAAAGCATGTTTAATAAAATGAAAATGGCTATTCATTCATATCGATTAAATTCCTCCTGTCGTTTTAGGTCCCTGCTATTAGCCTGCACTATCCCCGTCACTGTAACTTACATCTAAATGGATTTCAAATTAAGTACATAGATTATAATAAAATATTGATTTTATATAGCAGGAGCAATTAGAGATTACATAACATGGATAATTATAAGTCCTCTGTATTATTCTTGATTACCACCCGCATAAACTGATAAAAAGCTACAGCAAACTTTTCACGTAGTCTACAAGGCAGTTCTTCATTTCACACATAATGGATACAATAAATATGAATGGACATTTGAAAAATCTGAGTTGTATTTTACTTGAAGCCTGAATTACAGTTGCAATATCTCAACCATTAACTACATACACAACATACTCATGAAAATAAAACATTACAGTGCTACACAACATTCTTATGCTAAAATCTAATTCAAAGCGACAACCATTTTGAATCTCTTCATGTCCAAAATGTATTCTCATTTTATTATTTTGCTGTCAACATGGACATGTAGAATTTCATCTATAGTGCTCCACCACTGCCAAAGAAAATCAACATTTTGCACAGGTAACGAAACTATGAACATTTTTTATCTATTAATGTCCAGCAATTCCACACCGTAAATAATCCTCCATAACAACACAAGATCTAAAGTTTAAATCATTCTCCTTGAATCACGAGCAGAGGTCATATGGTCCTACAAGCATGAAACAATGTGGTCATGTTAATCCACCAAAAGCTACACAACAGATATCATCTCAACAAATTCTCCACACAGCATACGTTTATCATTTAAACTTAAATATGTTAAATATTGAAAATTACTCGTCGCATGGCAAGCATGGGGGCCCAACCGAGGACTTGTGAAATTATTGTAATCCAGTTTATGAATGAAATTGTATCATATTTTAACATGAAGTACTCTACCTCATTCATCTATGAAAAAGCAAACCAATAAATGGCACCATGATCTAACAAGGTAAATTATCCATGCAGGCTTATAGGTTTCCAGGTGTTCAGTAATGAAATTTTATTCAACCCTATGTTTCCACAGATTGCCGGTAAAATACCAAGTGACTTGTTTTTAAAAGTAAATCACGTTTTAAATTATATCATTCCATTAATGTCGCTAAGTTGAATACTAATGAATCTGCACTTCAAAATGCATAAATTAAAACCAGATCCTTAACAAAAATTAAACCAATGGAAGGTACTTGTAAAGTTTTTACACCAAACTTACAGAGATAAAGTCAAATGCTTTAGTTTCTTCTTTCCTTGAGGTGTTGATCATTGAGCTAGGAGTTTGAGTTTGAAAATTTGGTTGAAATATGTCTGGCAAGGGTGATTTTCCATTCGGTCCAGCCATTTGAGCAACACCATCATCTCGCATGTTGATATTATTAAGGTGTTGGAAATTAGCCATTGTTGCTAAGAATTGCTGTTGAGCCAAAAGAGTTCCCATGGCACCGTAATTAAGAGGCTGAGAAGAATAAGCTTGGTTCAACATGAAGCCAGGTTGCATATTAAAAGGCAGAGTACCATTAGGAAAAATGGGATTTACATTCAACCCCATTGGCTGAGAGCTCAACTTGCCATCTGAAGTATTGCCAGGAATATGGTTAGTTAAGCCTGAAAATAAAGATTCAAATTGCATGGAAGGAGATGCTCCCTTCTGCGTCGTACTTGAGGTATTTTCATCCATTGATAGACCACCCATTAAATCAGTGACAAGCTCCTTCTGGTTTCCGTGCTCAGAATTGGAAGTAAAAATGTCAAAAAGTTCAGGATCACCGATATTCCCCTGCCTGTGACTCGAGTGATTGCTCTGCTTATCACTACCAACTGTCATCCCAGAAAAGAGATCATCAGCATTTTCTTTGTTCTCACTTGTGTGAAATGAAACATCAGCAAATGGATCATCATCATTTTTTATTTCTTGACTAGCCCCAATAGAGCTGCTGAAATCTCCAAATAAATCATCAACCAGAGGAGTGGATGTCAAAGTTGATATATTTTGATCTGTTACACTGTTTAGAGTGTCCTCAGTTCCATGATAATCATCTGAATCACCAGTGTCTATCAAATTAGGCAGCTCCACAACAGCAGCATTCTCTGTTTTCACAGCATTCTCTGAATTAATTGCAGAGTTGTTTGACTGACCTCCACCTAAAAGACTAAGAACCTGTCCATCAAGGGGCCAAGTGCTGAATTAAATTACACAGGCTGCTCTTAAAGTTATTAGCTTATATCAACTGAGTGCCAAGTCATCTAAGCTATTACAACAGCAGCACAACCTCATCCACTAGGTCTAAGCTACTACCGTTAAAATAATTTAAAAATTTACAAATGACACTTTAGACATTTGGCATACCGTAGTTCATTTGCTCCACAATTGACAGAGAAAAAAAAACAGTACATTTACAAGGGTGAGACTCACGTGGAATTTCTTACTGATATCCGCACTTCCAAAGCTAAGAACAAAATATTAATTATCAAAGCTGTTTCACAATTCAGATTCCATTATAATAATTAGCATCCAACCTACTCAGTCTAAAAGGTTTCACATGAAAAGCCCTTCCATAACCTGTCAATACATTCTTCTCCAATCACCAGTGATAAACGTTTAGAACTAAAGTTTCAAAACTGAGAGCTCAGCGCTCTCTAAATTTGCTTAGAAACCTTTGATGATATCATCCAAATCCAAAGCAACACCGTTGCTTTAGGGACAGCAATAGCATTATGCACAGCTGACTTGAGTCTGTAACTGCCGAATATTTTTAGATTAATATGTAACAAGTTCACCACAAACTCGTGATATCAAACAAAGTACCACCTTTACATTAGAAACAGCAAGAGCATATTATCCACAACTGACATTTGCCTGTCACTATTGAATATTTTTAGATTAAATATATAACCACAATTTTAGTACAAACAACAATCTATCATTACCTTAGTTGACTCTATATTATCAATTTTTCTTCTTGCTGGTTCAACAGTTTTTTCATTACCAAAACTTTGGGTAATTTAATCTCACATTAAAATAAATTGAAATAAGCGCAAAGTGCAAAATAATTGATATGGAAGCTTCATGTAATAGCTATTCGTTTGATAGATAATGAGGGTACCTTTGCAGCCCTTTCCCGTAAAGAGACTTGCGGAGATTCAGAACATCTCAGCACCACGTCTCTATTTTCAGTGAAGTAAGATTCCACCAGTGAAAAATTATCATCATCCTTCTTCCTCAGAATGGACTCAAGGACACAAACAGCTTTCATGCGAACCTGCAAATATTATTCACAGAACACAAGTTAAAAATAATATCAATGCTGATAAAGATATCATGTACAGTCACGCTATATTCTGACCCCAAAATACTTGGAATGAAAATAATTTGTAAATTCCTAAAAAAAAAAAGACTTATACAGACTGCCAAATTGGAGATTGAAGTGCATATTTGTATATTTAACATTTCTGTCAAAAATCAACATAATAGACATGCCTGCCAAATTGGAGATTGAAGCTTCAGTTCAAGGGCATGACATAAAGCCAATGCATCTAACTTTGCAGCCTCCGCTAGGAAAGCTTGAATTGCATCACGAGTGGGTTGCAGGCGAACACCTCCTGAAGTTACAATTGTCTCCAGCAACTTATGCTCTCTTGTCTTACTCTCTACATAACTTGCACCAGAATCCCCATTTGATGTTTCCGTCTTAGTTACTCTTGAATCCTGATTCCAAGGACCAGAGGATTGATTCTTTGAACCTCCAAAACTACTCTGAGCTTCATTATGATACGAAATTGGTTCATATCTGTCACCATGTTCTGTTTCATTTGTCAACGATCTTCGAAGATTTGGACTCTTATAGCTGCCGGGATCATTTTTCATCAGCGAATGTCCCTGTGTTAAGCTATTAAGCCCTTGCTTAATTGAAGCACTTCCAATACCAACAACCTCACTGATAAAAGATTTTTTATCTTCCTGTGGCGGTTCATAGTTTTTATTCCCAAACCCTTGTATCCGCCGGTTTAGATCTTCAGCGGGTGCTGGCTTACTATTCTCTTCTGAAAAGATGGCAGAGATAGCCTCGTGAGCAGTATCTCTCACAGCCTTATTTAGTGCATCGCCTTTCAAAGGATCCAACTGTCCCTTGTAGTGAAACAACTGACGAACCGCCACTGAATGTCTCTGCATTTCCCTTCTGAACTCCACGCCCGACTTCCCAACCACATACTTTATCAATCTTAAAGCCTGCCAACATTAACACAAGCATGTATCACAAAATGTTTAGATAAATGATATAGGATGCAATTTTCAAACTCTGACACCAAAAACCACTATGATCCTTTCTCATATCCCCACCTTCAACTTCACACTGTATAATTACAAAGCTAATTCCAACTATTTCAATTTTCAAATCCACTATCCCTTTCATCCCTTATGCAAACACTAGCAGCTATTCCAAAAACTCCCCACACCCCAAAAACAAAAAAAAAAAAAAGTACATCGAAATAATTAAAAGAAAAATGAAGTTTGAACCATCCAGATCCAACTCATCCAATCCAAAAACCAAACGGATTTTTAAGTACCTTCTGTTTCACAACTGGGCTTTTATGTTCCAAACGTTTTAAGACAAACTCCGAAACCTCCTTCACAATACTAACATGCGAAGAACGCAAAAGCTCGCTGATTTCCTCCAATTTGTAAACGGGCGTGACTTTATCTTCATCGGACGTAGCTGAATCGATCAACCGCGACCGCCAGTACGACTCCACTGCTCTTCGACTCGATTCCATTTTTCCCCAAATCACAACAACCTTAAACTTCCCACTGAGATGGGACTTTTAATGCATAAACTCTATTAAACCCCGAGACGAATGCTAATTCTCTGAACTTAAATACACGGATCGATCGGGCAAACGATCACCCAGATGGAAAATCCAATTAGGGGTTTAAAAAGTCGCAAAATTTTGAGGAGAATGGAATGAACCACGACGCCCCCTCCGACGGGGTTTTGAGATTTGGGGAAGAATCGAAGACGACGAACGACAGAGAAAGAAAAGACAATTTGTGGCACCAAATATCACTTCCGAAAAATGAACTCGTGGAATGAATTTTCACTTATTTTCTTCGTCTTTCAACTAAAAGAAATAATAAATTAAAAATATTTATAAATTTATAATGAAGACTTGTCTGTAGATTGATAAAAAAATATTATTACCTATTATTATTCAGACAAGATATATTGTGGAGGTAGTTAACCGTCTAATTCTAATTAAATACTAATATTCTATTAATCTAGTTTCATGATTAATTAATTATGGTGTTATCTTATTAATTTATAAATTACGGTGGAGAATCCTTTGGAGGTGTTATATTCTTTTCTTTGGCAATAAAAATTGTTATTGAATTCGATGCCACGTGCTAAATTAGGTTATTGTACAGATTAAATGTTGAAAGAAAGATTAACAAAAAAAAAGTCAATACTTGAATTTTAAAAATTCAATCGATATTAGTCTATACGATAACGATGTTGTTGTTTTTTTTACTGAACTATGATATCATTTTAGTTCTTTAAAAAGACAAAAATTGACATTTATTTTATTTTACCATTAATAGAGTACATTAACTATTATCACTCTACATTTTTAATGTAAACACAATTCTAAATTATCTTTCTTAAAATTAAAAACTAAAATAGCATGTTATTTTATGATTAATATAAATCTTGTTTTTATTTAACTAATTGTAAAATATTGTCCGAATCCAATTTTCACAAATTTATTTTTGATATAATTTTAAAAAATATTTAATTAATTAAGATATTTTATGTGTATATAAATTTATGTTTATTTGTATGATTTCTATCTAATTTTTTTTAGAGATTATTATTCTCTCTTTTTTACTACTTCTAATAAAAATAAAATAAATGAAAACCATTTAAAAGGTAAAAGAAGTTTGGTTGTCATCTTTTTCATGTGTCTATCTAGGAACCATAAACAGAGCCAGACGCCTAAGAAAAGACAGAAAAGTGGGCATTATTGATTTTCTATCGCTTTAACACGCACGTTTTTCATTTCTCGTTAACATTTCCTGTTTTTTTCTTTTCAAATTTAAACAAAATAATTTTTTTCTTTTTCATTGTATTTTTTTAATGGAAGAGAAAATATACACTCCACATTTTTTCTTTTTCCTTAATTTCCATATTGATTTTTTTTAAACAATATTAACTAATACTATTAAAAAATATAGGGTTATTAATTTCCTAATTCATTTTCCAAACAATTTGTTTATTTCAGTCAAAATAGAAGAAGAAACAGCGAAGAATAAAAACATTTTTTTTTTGCTTTAAGGCAACTCATCAATTTTTTTCTCTCAGTCCATCAAAAACTTCTGGAAAATTGTGTTTTGAAAAATAAATTTCAGAACTAGAGTGCAGGAAGAAAATGATGAGGTGTAAGAAGTAAATGTCTATAAACAAAAGTATTAGAATCCAAAAGTTACGGGTAGTCCATTTTGTTACTTAGAGGAGAGAAGCCCACCTTGGAGAACTTTGGGCCTTATAGAGAAATCGTAGGGTATTTCTTCTTGCACCCCTTGATTTTCTTTATTTAGAAAAGGGTCAACATATCACACTGCATTCTTACCATAGTCCTTCCTATCTTTAGTAATGACTTCTAATCTATACAATAAAAAAAATTACAAAACATATTAATTTTAAATTCTGTAATTTGAAAGTTTTTTTAAAAAATAAAAATTAAAAATTAACTTTCAGATAATGTAATTTGAAAATTAAAAATAATTTCTAGACTGTATAATCGAAAAACTTGTTTTGCATGTTCTGCATTTTGGAAGTCAAAAGTGACTTTTATACTGTATAATCTAATAATAATAATAAAAGTAATCTTTAAATTACATAATCCATAAGTGAATAAAAGTATTCAAACTATGTAATTTAAAATTAAAAAAAATCAAATTATATAATCTAAAAGTATTTTTAACCAAAAAAATGACTTTTAAACTTTATAGTCTTTAAAGTAAAAATAAATAAATTACATAGTTCAAAAGTTATTTTCATATTTATGCAGTGCAACAAAAAGATCCTGAAATCATCAGCTGTATTTTTGAAGCAATCCATATTTAATTTCACTTTGTCTTTATATATTAATATATAAGAATATAAGAATATAGATGAATGGTTTTTTATTTCACACATGAACAAACTTGGGAATCGAATCAATTCGAAATTAGCAGAATTATGTTATATTATATTACACTCGTATCAATTTCAAAATTTCTATTTTATTAATCTTTCGTTCTTTTTATAAATATTAAATGTGTTTTATATTTCCAAAACTTATATTATAAACCCAAATCTCGGTTAAAGAAAAAAAAAATCAAAAAGGATTTTCATTATATGGTTTTTAGCCTAATTATTTTTTAAGATAAGTAGGTTTATCATAATTCGAAAATAACAATATCAAATTAATATAAAAAAATTATATATAGTATTATTTTTTTGTCGTAGATAATTTTGTTTATTATTTGTGTTCAAATCATAAGTATTTAACAACCAACTCACGCACAACTTTTGGCCAATACCAGCAAAAGTGATTCTTTTTTTCTCTTTTGATTACATCAAATGATTAATAAAGGGTTGTTGGTGTAGATAAGATAAATATAAAGATAAAACATTTTATACAACAAAATAAAATAGTTTTGCAGGGCTATCCAATCAGACACTAATATAAGTGATAAATTTATTAACTTTTACTACAACAATTAACAACAATCTACGAGGAAAAAAAAAATTGTGTAGATGGTTTAAGTAACTCTATCTCATTCTCGAAAGGGTAATGATACATAAATAACATTTTTTCTACAACATTTGAACATCATCATATGTGTCATTGTGTGATTCGTCCAAATGACACAATGATACCACCATGAATCAATCACACAATGACACGTATAATGATGTTCAAATGTTATCAAAAAAATGTTGTCTAAGTATCTTTATCCTTTTCGAAACATGTATAATTAACAAAGCATTCCTTAAGAAAAAGAAAAGCTTCTGACAGAGGCTAGAAAAAGTCAAAATGATTTCTTTGGTGAGCACTAATTGGCCGACCAAGTTATCGAGGACATTGGCCAAAACAACCAATATGTGATACATTAATTACTCAGAAACTTAAACACCCAACAAGAATTTGTGTTCACTAAATTTGAGATTCCACAACCTCTCTGCTATATTTTAGAGGATGGGCGGTGGTATATGTGGCCCAAAGCTATTCATGTTCTCTCCACTCCTACTTTTCTTTTATGATTATTTCCTTCACATTCTACCCCACACTACCACTCTCTCTCCTTCTCACATGGAGGAATCATTCGTTAGCTTCCGGACATTTCTATTAAAGTATGCCAATGACAGCTAACTTTCCCACTAAACAACTCATTGGATATGTGCATGGATATGTCTCACATAACCATCCATTTTATCGTGCAAACAACATACTAAAAAATAATGGTAATTACGAGTGAAAAAATCTAAATCTAAATACGACTCTAAGTCTTGTATGGAATGAATATTATAAATTTTAACATCATATAAAAATTAAGATTTATAAAGTCATTATCATAAAATTTTATATTGTGTTTTTGTATAGAATCGAACTGTCATGTAAGGTTCAGTATTGTAAGAAGTGGACTTTAAGTTTAATTCAACTTCACAAAACCGACTTGTAAGGTGAGGTTTGTATTTATTTATTTATTCTAAATTAACCTTATATTTAGTCATTATAAGACTTCCAACAACTATAACTTTGTCTCACTGTTTCATTGGTTATATAGTAATTTTAGAAGGATTTAATACTATTTCTTTAGAGTCAGTATGATGTCAGTCATCTTGATCTAGCATGATCAGTGTTTGTGTTTAACTTGTTTGAATCTGATCAAAATGATCTTGATCTTATGTAATACAGAACTGATGTCAATATGCAATGAACTTTTATTTCTCATTGATATATCTAAAAGTACTCATCATGAACTATTTGAATGAAAAGTAGAATGTAGTACAAGACAGTGATAAGATTAGTTTTAGTTTATGTTTTACAAATGATAATGTTTGGTTCTATATTTTTTAGTATGGGCTATACTCTATTCTAAGCTAACCAGGAATGGAATACACCACATTTAAGAAAAAGTCAAAATCATGGCTTTTAAAACATACAGATTAAAGGTTAAAACATATATCTAACACATGTTATTCTTAAATAAACCTTAATTAACATTGTATTTGATAATTAACTTCTGCTGCATATATATATATATAACCCCAACAGAGAAGCTTTTTGTACTACTACCTTTCTTATTTGTAACATTTCCTTGTCTATCCTCTCCTCTAATTTTAACAGTTCCCCTAGAAACTTCTGAAGATGGGTGGCATTGCCTTCGGACGTTTGGATGATTCTTTCAGTTTAACCTCAATCAAGGCCTATATTGCTGAGTTTAATTCAACCTTGCTCTTTGTTTTTGCTGGTGTTGGTTCAGCCATAGCCTATGGTTAGTTTTCTGGTTTCACAACAAAATTTAATCCAAGATCTCAGTCTCAACCCCACCACTCCTTTCTCATTTTAGTCCCATATTCAAGGTGTTTCACCATGATTAAACATAAAACAAACCTTAAAAATAAGAGAAAACTGATGAAACAATGTTTGTTTTGGCTTGTGATTGACTGTAGGACTTTTTTAGTTTGTAGAAGTTTACAGATTTTTCATTTTGAAATCATGGTGCTTACTTAGTTTCAACATGTCTGGCTCTCTTTTTTTCTCTTGTAGGTAAGTTGACATCAGATGCAGCACTTGATCCTGCTGGGTTACTGGCAGTTGCTATTTGCCACGGTTTTGCACTTTTTGTTGCAGTTTCTGTGGGTGCCAACATCTCTGGTGGCCATGTCAACCCTGCTGTGACTTTTGGATTGGCTCTTGGTGGCCACATCACCATCCTCACAGGCATATTCTACTGGATTGCACAGCTTCTTGGCTCCATAGTGGCCTGTTTTCTTCTCAGCTATGTCACAGGAGGTTTGGTAAGTTTCAATTGAAAGAATCTCTACGATTGGAAATCACTTCTGGAATCAACGCATGGCTACCTGAATTTGGCAAATCTTTTCATTGCATTAGACGCTTCATGCATAAACCAAGGACATATTTACATGCCCTTTTTTCTATCACTTTATTTATGATTCTGCTACGGCTAAGATGCATAAGTAGTATGTCCAAACATCATTAGTATATTATATAACCATTTTGTATGAAGCCAGTATTCAAACATCATTAATATTCTCATTTTTTTTGTCTGGTATCAGACACTTGTAAATAATAGGACGATGTTTAGTTTATTTAGAGCAAAAACTGAATTGTTGTTATTTGTTGGCAGGCAATTCCAGTTCACAGTGTGGCTTCTGGGGTTGGAGTTGTTGAAGGAGTTGTTACAGAGATCATAATCACATTTGGTTTGGTGTACACTGTATATGCCACAGCAGCTGACCCTAAGAAGGGTTCATTGGGCACGATTGCACCCATTGCCATTGGTTTCATTGTTGGTGCGAACATCTTGGCAGCAGGGCCATTCTCAGGTGGCTCAATGAACCCTGCACGCTCCTTTGGCCCTGCAGTTGTGAGTGGTGACTTCCATGACAACTGGATCTACTGGGTCGGACCTCTTATCGGTGGTGGTTTGGCTGGCCTCATCTATGGCAATGTCTTCATTCGCTCTGACCATGCACCTCTTTCCACTGAATTTTAACTCCATTGGGAGATCATGGCCTCTGTAATTCATGTTTCTTCATAATAAAAGTAGGAAAAGCTGTTCTTGCTTTTCTTGCTTTTTCTAGTGTATGTTTTTCCTTGTAATTTATTTGTAAAGTGTGCTACTGTTTAATTTGGTGAGAATTCAAAGAGGTTGGTGGTGTGCAGAAGTGCTTTACTGTCTCTAAGCTTTTTTTTGCATTTGGATGCCATGCATGAGGACTATTGTGCACTGGCTTTTATCTCTATGCAGAAGTTCACATGCTTGTAACCGTGAAATTAATGAACAGAGTTAGAATTTCATTTAGTCTCACGTTAGATAAAAATGAAAAAGTAAAGTATATAAAGGTTTTAAACAGCGAATTATGTCGTTAATGTTGTATCTTGGTAGAAGTTTTAATGTGTTTGACAGAAACAAAGAGAAAACGTCAATGATTGTCTGTTAAATACATGATGAAAGATCCAAGTAACATGTGACCATCACTGTCTAGAAATGTCGATTATAGCAACAAAGTTTGGAAAATGAAACAATTATGTCTGAGAAATACTTTGTTCCTTGATGCAAAGGGTGAACAGTGTTGAATTACATGAAGATGGGACGGTATAAGGACTTTATGGTTGTCCGAAATGTAGAAAAGGTGGTGGTGGAGGCCCAGAAATTGGGAATTATTAATCTGAAAATGTAAACTTGCAATAATAGAAGCTAGGGAAAACACCATTACAGAGTCATGATGAAGAAATAGAGGACAAGACTCTATTCAATCCTCCATGAAGATTTAGCAACATGGACTTCATCGCCATGTCCTCTTATTAGAGCTAATAATGTTGTAAGATCTAAAATATATATTAAGGATGGATTTCATATATTACATTAACCCTGGTGCCATATTTAATTTTAATATCATATTGAAAAGAAAATAAAAAAATTAATTGAAAAAATATGTCATTTATATAAAAAAGAATATTATATATAATAATAAATAGAAATAAAAATAAAATAAAATAACTAATTATATAATATTTAAGTATATTTTATTCTAATATAATGGAAGACAATAATTTTGAACCAAATAAATTATAAATAATTCTCGAATCCAAAACCTTAATATATCTTATCTCCAATTAATATTTGAATCTAACTCTAATTCCACAAAAATTAAATGAAGTGAGAAAACCCGAAATAGTTTGAAATCTAATACACCATATATAGTCACGAAAATATCCGTTAACAAAGAATTTTCTCAACTAGTTCACATCCAACATTGTTTCAACTACAGTTACCATACTTGACTATGTTAGATTAAAATAACACGTTTCTGCTATGCTATTTTTTTTAAAAAAAAAAAGAGAAAATGATTTTTTTTAAATGATTTATATAATAAATGTTGGTTAAAATGGCTTGTATTTATGTAAAACTTATTTATTTAAGAAAAAAGTGAAAAATATAAAATATAAATTTAACAAAAAAAAAATAACAATTAAGTGTGCATATTTTATGATAAATTTAAATATCTAATATTAATAATTATTCATATAAAATATGAACCATTAAATTTAATATGATAAGAATTTTATATAATTGGTTTAATTAAGAAATTAATAATAATAATCATTTAATAAAAATGCTAAAAAATTAATAACATAAACATGTGGTACTCTAAGTAGACTAAATCTTTCTCACACTTAGTGTTGTACACATGTGTAACGTGTAGCACTCCCGTTTGAATTTCATCTTTATCCTCAATTTTTTTTTTTCAAATCTTCATTTTTCATAGGTATGACATTGTTATACCCATTCTCATCAATACACGTATTTTTATTATCTCAAATATTAGTTAATTTTTATAAAAATTAAAAATACAATAAATAAAAAATAATATTATCATATATTTAATGTCAAAATAATATACATATATTTTTTTAATATTAAATAGTAAAAAGACAATTATAACTGAATGAATCTAAATAACAACTAAATAAAGGCCAAATATTTATAAAAGTAATAAAATTCTTATATTAAGGATAAGTTACAAAACTAATAAAAAAATTAATACAAAATCATTAAAAGTGTTATAATAATTTAAACGAGATATATTACTCCTACACGTATCTTATTTGAATTAATTCATGTTGAGATTCTTTATCAAAATAAAAAATAAATTGATTTGACAAGTTCATTTATTTTTCTTGAGTTCTACACTTTTTGGCTATTTAATATTACACAAGTATCACGCATGTCAAAATTTATTAACATATCAAAATATATTAACAGTCAAATTTATTAACTATCAAATTTTTAACAACAAAATTTATATATACAAAAAAACAAAATTAACTAATCTAGCCATCACCAAAAATTAGTAAGGTATTCATACTTTGCAAAATTAAATGCATATTCGAATATAAATAAACAAAAATATATAAAAAATAAAAAATATTAACATTACAACCAACATAATCAAATTTTCATTAATTTCAACACAACAATATTATTATTTAAAATTATCATAATAAATTAATAATATTTTAATTTCAATTTTATTTGTTTAGATATTAATTGTTGGCTTTTCTTCTATTCCTTTTTTATTTAATTCAAAAGAATTATTAATATTAAAAAATATTTTCTAATAATACAAAATTTTATATTACTTATGTTATTTACCAAAATAGTTGTTCTCATATTTTTTATAAACATGGTCATATCATAATGAAAATTTTCAACTGAGTTTAGATTGACTTTGCTATTACATTCATTACAAGAAAATATCACGTTATTGATGAAAATTTAATTAAAAAAAATGTTTTGATAAAATAGGATTATTAACGAAAAAATTTATTAATAAAATATAATTTAACAATAATTTGATTGATAAATTTTAAGACTTTAATTATGAATGAATATATTCATTGATTATGAATCTAGTTTTAATAAATCCTCCTTTCACCTTTTTTATATTTTGTCTGTAAAATAGTTTTTAAAGTTTCTACTTTAGTTTTAGTTTTGATCATATTATAGTAAAATTGGTTAAAATATCTGTCAATTATTGAATTTTTGAAAATTGATCGATAAATGTCACTAATTATATTTTTTAACATTACTTGGTAAATTTGTTTTTTCATTAAATTTGACGAAATATATGTTATAAATTAAATGAAAATGGTTGAGAAAGAAGAAAATTAAGAAAAGAAAGAAGAAGTGGTGATAACATCAACAAATAAAGAATAGAAAGAGATAAAATGACATATACAATAATAATAATAATAATAATAATAATAATAATAATAATAATAATAATAATAATAATAGTAATAGACAATAATGAGGAAGAAGAATAAAAAAAAAGAGAAAAAAAATTAAAAAATTTGTTAATAATTATTAACAAATTTATATCATCACTAATTAATAATCTTTTTGAACATCACTACGGACAAAATTTTTTGATTCATTGATAATATTTATGAACAGACATTTTATCAAAAAAAAAATTATATTTGGTAATTTTGCTTTTCCGAATAAAGAAGATTAAAATTGAGCTTTACCAAAAACCAAACTTTGTTGTTACACATTGAAGTGTAATATTTCTCTATATATAATCTGATACTAAGAATTCATGAATGAATTGAAAAATTTGATACTAAGACAATCTTAACACACCATATGAGCGAACAGCAAAATATTTCATATTAACAAGGAAACTGAAACCTATCAGTGTCCAAACGCACAAAAACTGAAACGCGTTTCGTTTTTGCTTTATTTAATACACGACTATAACTATAGACTCAAATTCTCTTCTAACCCTTCTTTATATGCTTCAGCAAATGACCAAATAGTAGAGCAGAATCTTCTGTACTAATAATATTGGCTCCTAGATTTTTCCATTGCCCTTGGAGCTGCAACCAAATCCATAATATATTTTAAGTTAATCTTCCATTATTATTTCAACTATAAAAAAAGTATATATCATATTCATTATACATGTATAAACTGTTTCTATAATTTATAGCAGTAATAGATATATATACCTAGTCCAATTGCCTCCGAGCCTTTCATTATCCTTAGTTTCTTACATGACTCAGTGAACATTCTGTAGTCACAAGTTATCATTGCATTAGTCAATAAACACGATCAAACACTAACTTTATTATCTAAATTACCTATTTGTTATCTAAGTATAGTAGCAAAAAGGATGTGATTTATTGAGTAATGAATCATAAACATAATGAAAAGGTTTAAACCTCTTTTTGGTCCCTAAGTTATAAGCAGATGTTCAGTTTAGTTCCCGTTTTTAAAAATGTAAATCTTTGGTCCCTAAGTTATAAAAAATGTATCAAATGAGTCATTTTTTAACTTGAAATACTGTTTTTGGTTGTTTCTTAACAACTGCTACATCTTTAGATTGTTCTGATTTGTTTCTTAACAATAACAGCACTTTAGATTGCTTTTTGTATTTTGACCATGAACATCAAAAAATGACTCATTTGATACATTTTTTATAACTTAGAAATCAAAAGTTTACATTTTTAAAAATGGGACTAAACTGAACATCCGCTTATAACTTAGGGAGAAAAAAAAGAAAAAAAGATTTAAACCTAATGAAAAAGGCAACTTACTCCCAAGGCACATCACCCATTAGCATCCAATCTCCATCTTTATCTTCATAAGTAAGAACATATTCAGAGCCATCAACAAGATCCTTGAAAGCTCTCTCACTCAATCCCTCTTTCCCACCAGAAACTCCACGTGCACTACATTGACCTGCTTTCGAAAACACATTTGTCATAAAGGTTTTGGATAAAAAGTAATATCACATTAGACTCAGATTTTATAGGTATTGTATCTCGCAGTTTAAATATAAGAGAAATTATTGTCCAAATTGATACAAAGTTTTTATAATCTTGTTAACTTGAAGTGTCTAATTTGATCATCAATTGCATTGAATTAAGCATGATGAATGTGACAGATTGAGTAGCATACCAATGGTAAAGCAGCTGAACATTTTCTCAAGAGCAGAAGAAAGTTCAATATAGTTGCAGTGGTTTTTCAGATCAACCTTTCTGAGATAAGGTGCGCCATCCATGCTGACCTTAACATAAAGACAACCAACTCTTGATTTCTCCTCAGATTCAGTGTTGCTTTTTGCCAAATTATAGGCCATTCTGTTCTTCCGAAAAGACCGAATCGGTGGCCATCCCACAACTTGTGCTCTGAAACAAAAAGGTTTCATGTTTAACTTGTCACCCCACAGAACACAATATCAATAATCAAACAGAAAAAAATAACCCCATAAAGAAATCAACAGCCATTTGATTGAATTTTCACCAAAAACTTCATCTTTAACACAAATAAAAGTTGAACAAAACAAACACTCAGTGGACTGATGCATTAACGAATGTTTTCAACAAAGTCTATAACAGAAAGAACACAGTAAGTCTCATACCCCTTAAAATTTTAGTTACAAAACCTTAAGCTAGTTTATGAAAAAGCTAGTTAACATCAAATATTTGAACTTTTCTTGTTCTTCTTCTGCTATAGATACTTGAAGAAGTTTAACAAAACGTTTATGTAAAGCATTAATATGTGAGGAAAACTTACTTTTCAGCAGGAGCAGTAGCATGTTCAATTGTTGCAGTTGCAGAAACCTGAGGCGGCTTCTCAGAGTGAGGAACCAAACCAACCTCTTTGTTGCAGAGTGCAGAGGTATTAGCCCCATTTCTCAAATCATCCCCAGTTGCATCACTGCCTGAGAAAATCCATTTCCCAGAAGAGGAGGAGGAGGAACTAATGGTATCAGAGAAACCCCTCTTGAGGTTCTTGGAAGGAGTTGAGGAAGCAGAATAGCCACTACTCTGCAAATCCTTGCCAAAAAGAGAGATCCCTGCAGCTCCTGGTTTGTTCTCAGAAAACTCACAACCTGGCAGACCAAGCCTCAGCTCTGTCTCCTTGAAGTTCAGAGATGAACTGTTCTCATCCTCAGATAAAAGGTTGGAGGAAACTGAAGAGGATATCTTATCACAGCTTTTCTCCATGTATGGAGTCTCTGCTAAGCCTATGTAATCATGTTCAAAGGGTGTAGACATCAAAGTTTTGCACAGTGAAAGGTTCCAAAAACGAGTGAGTGAAGTGAGTATGCGTATGTCATGCGTATAAATTTATAAAGGAAGGTAGATGTATGAGAATGGAGCAAACAAATGAGTCAAAAAGTAGAGTTTTAAACTAGAGTTATCGCATGGCATGGTACGAATTTTCCAGGAGCTTCTCTTCTGTGATGCAGTAAAGAATCTTCTTGGACTTTATGACGCAACTTTTCTCTTTCCATATTCATCATAATATTACATTATTTTTTTACATGCTGGTAAACTTTTCCAGTCATATCATTAAAATAAAACATTTAAAACTATCCCAATGATTAAAATCATAAAAAGTTCAAATTTTTACTGCTGCAAATTTGATTCTTTAATGGATTCAAAATCCTTGGTTGATTAAAATGCAGTCGAGGTGCAAGTTCGAAGCACACATATCACGACATTCCAATTCGAAAAGCATTGAGAATAATAGAATAAGTTTGTGAAAAAGAATAATAGAACAAACTTGTATGAGTCCAGACACGACACAAAGGAAAGAGATTGAACAGAGGTGAATCTCCATTCTTTAGTTGAATATGAAATGAGTCCCAAACTGGCAGACAATGTTCCGTATCTTAGCATGTGTGTCGTTCAGATATTTTCTCTCTCTTGTTTTTTTCCCAAAACTACGTGAAACAAACCATAGGTTTTATGCCATAGTTGCCATGGCTTGCCAATGTAAGACACCAACACATGAATTCTTGGAGTTGAGAACCACAATATTGTGTGTTTGCTACAAAAGGTAAAGAGGGTATCAAGATCTGCTTCGGAAATTGTAATGTGAAATTATGTCTTGTCTTTACTACTTTTGTGTTTTACATTAATAATATAAATAGATTAATTGTTGGTTGGATAGGTTAGAAGTTCAGTGATAAGATATTTTACAATAGGACAGTGATATTTTGATAATATTTTTTTTATAATATTTTAATATAATTTATATGTTATTTAGTGATTAATTTATGGTAGTGTTTATGATTATTATTATTATTATTGATTGTAGAGTAATTTTGAATCAATCACAGAATGATATGTAGATGATGTAAAAATATTGTAAAAAAAATATTGTCAAAATATCATTATCCTTTATAATATACACTAGATGCAAACCTTATCTTACATAATAATTTTATGTTATTGAATTAGACTTGTTAAAGTTACTTTTTAACATAGTATCATATTAACAAAATTTAACGTTTGTTAGATATATTATTTTATCTACTCAGATAGTTATTAAACTGTCTATTAATACTAACTTTTACGCTTAAAATACATATATATTGACCAGAGAAGTGTGTTAATATTACTTTTTACCATAATTTTATAAATATATATAGCGAGAAAAAAAATTGTTAAACTCCGTTAACATGTAATAAGCATAAATCCACGTCAAAACCAACAATTTGACCTAAAAAGTAATGACTTGTTCAAAATAGAAAAAACAAAAAGTAGTGGTCAATTTAGAGTTTCTAAATTTTGGGAATGAGATTCCCAACTAAAATGTAATTTGTGTTTCTAATAGAAATTAATTATTGTAATAGTATCCCGTTATTCTTTTCTATTTTCAGTGCAAGAGATTTAAAGATTAACTTTATTATACTCATGTCAAAGTACATTAAGAAGATAGTAACCTAGTGTATAAATACTCCATGAAACCCTAAATTTTATTATATTGATTAAAAATTGAAAAGTAAATTTTAAAATATGTCGAATAGATTTTTATGTTTTCGTTGATAAAAAAAAAAACTGTCACTCAGAAATTCTGAAGATGGAAACAAAGGAAAAGAACCCTAGATTGTCTAAAATTGAGGCTGAAATTGACTACCAAACATGGAAACATGTTGAAAACCCAAGAAAGCTGTTTGTACAAGTTAAGCAATACATGGTTAAAAAAGGAGTTTCCAATTGTAGGCATTTATTTCCCTTCAATTATCAGTCTTCCTCAACTTGGAATTATTAAAACATATTTTTAATGATTCTTCTAATTAACCCATCTTAATTTATTACTTGCTACAAAGCACCTGTTATGCATAGTTGGTATGTAGGTATTTTTATTGAGAAAAGAAATTACAACATTCATTATTACTTATATTTTTTATTATAAAAATTGTTAATTAAATATATTTTTAATCTCTAAGTTTAAATGTAAAATTAAAATTCACTATTTTTTTTAATTTTAATACATTTTAATTTAATGTCATTATTATTTGTATGTGTTAAATAGTGTTTTGAAAAGTTAAAATATGTTAAATAGTATAAATAATTTAAATATCAATTTAAAATGTTATTTAGTGCGTAAAAGAAAATCAATACAATTAGATTAGTAGTATTATATTTATTAATTTTTAAAGTGTAAAAAAAAATTCATGGTAAAATTTAGAAATAAAATCATATTTAATTGTATAAATTATTATAAGAAATTTAAGTGCAATTGCCTTTTTCTTTTTGGCTTTAATGGCAAATTTATTGTTGTATGTTTGCCTGGTTGACTTGGTCAAGAGAAAATTGGAATCCCAATTCTACCCTCCTACCAATCATATCTTTAAAAGTTGCACACATTACATCCTTTCATTATAGAAGCTTTACTATTTTGTACTTCTCACAAGCTAAGCAATACCCACTTGAGTTCACCATTGACCATTGACCATTGACCAGTTGACCATTATTTAAATAAAACTAATCTTTAAGATTTTGTAACTGTTCATCTATGCTTAAGTTCATAGTTTCAATTTAAATTTCAATCATTTAATGACATTTAATTTGCCTAAGAAAATGAAAAACATGTAAAAGAAACTCCCCTATTGTACCTTTTTCTAATTTTTTTCACATTCTAATGTTATATTCACTGCATTGCCTCACTCAACACTTTACTAAAAATTCATGACTATGTAAGTTATACCGAAGCCATAATTTAAACAAATTAATATTCGAAAAAAATTAAGAATTATGAATAAAATTAAATGTTTAAAGATTAAGTTCATAACAAAATACTGAGTGTAAATATTTTTAGAATAATATGATAATTATTTTGGATGAGAAATTTAAAATATTATTCCAAACTACTTAAATAAATAAAAAGAAAGAATAAAATGTAATTAGAAAAATAAACTTTATATAAGGAAAATATTTTAATTGAATAAGATCTTTTAAAATCATTCTACTATATCTAATTTATCTATTATGTTTAATTGATGTTTACAACAATAGATGGTATTACCGACGGTCAATTTTTGTCACTATATGATATATTTTATCGGTAAATATTATTTTAACAAGTCTACGATTTATGTGTTGATCCTATAAATATAAGTAGTATTCTTCAAAGAATATGTACTCTTTTATAAACACATATACATAAAATTTATATAAAAATTATAACTTTCTTATGGATATAAGCATGGAAGAGTTTTGTTTTTCAGTAATCAAACTATCATTAAGATTTTACCATAAGTCTACACTTAAAATTTAAATAAGGTTAATATTGTTTATCACTTTTAAGTTCATTAAGCAAGATAGAAATTGAAAAACTATTATCAAAACAATGTATATAAAAAAAAAAAAAAAGAGTCAATAAGTGATATATGTACACATTACTAGAATGATTATTATGCAAATGGGTAGTTTAAAAAAAGCAATAAGGTGGACAATCTTTGTAAAAAGGAAGAAAATGGGAATAAAGTAAGGGAATTGTAGAAGGCAGTAGCCCTATATAGGGACCAAAATTTGGAAAACACCCACTTTCTTATGACTGCATAATTAGATGAATCTGCATATATTGTGTCTGGGAATTAAGGCAAAAGTTAATCTTTAGGAATATTTAAGGGAAAAGTGGCGAGTGAATCGTATTTTTGAAGAATGAACACAGAAAGGACAGAGAAACAAAGAACATGTGAAAAAAGAGTTGGTCTTTTCATGTTTTTTTGAAATAGTTAAGAAAATGTTTAATGTGGTTTTGGAAAAAGTCTGTTTAATAATTTTTTTTTATAACACATACGTGATAGTTTGTGATTGGTCCATTTCAAATATCTTTTTAGAATAAATTCAAATAAACCAATAAAATGGTGACACATGTTCTGTTGTAAAAAAACTGTTAAAAAAGAATTGTTAAAATATTATTGTCCGTTTTGTTTGCATGTGGTTTTGTTTGCATGGACCATAATGTCCCATTTTGTGGCTAAAGTGTTGATAGCATAGCTGGAAAACATTAATTTCTTCAACCAAACTTTGGCCCTCTACTCTACAACAACAATGGAAAACTACATTTGTTGCCTCTTACTCCTTCAATCTTAATCATCTTTGACTACAACCTAAAAAAATCAATAACTCTTCTCAGACAAGTTTCTTCGTAAAGTAATGAAAAGAATCTAATAATAACCTAAAGTTGTTGTGTGTTGCAAATATGAGTGTAAATTATTAAGTAAAAATATATAAATGAAATATCAATTTAAGTCTAAGAACAAATTTGATTGAATCTCATCAAATAACAAGATAAAATTTGTTTTCACTAATTAGATATTATGGTTTAATCATATTTTTAATTTATGTAAGATTTTAAAAAATTAGCTTATATCTATTATAATAGATACTTAGTAACTCTAATATCACATTAGAATAATAAAATTTAAATATAACTAAATCTCAAAAAATTAAATACCAAACACGTTAATAACTAAATCTCATAAAATAAAAAATTTGTAGATTTTGCTAGAAATTTTTCACTATTTTTCCCTTAAAATGACATAACTAATCAGAATAAAACATCATGTTTTCTTTCATTTCAATGAGTTGCAAACATATTTTCTAATTAAAAATTATAATTAGCATGTAAACTTTAAAGAAGATAAGTGATTAAAATTAGGATTAGGTTAGCACATGCTTGACAATAATTAAAAAAATGGGAGATTCGTAGTATAATAGAGATAGAGGTTATATAAATGTTATTTTTTTAGTATTGAAACTTTTTTACATAAAAATAATTTCGAATTAGTGAAATAAGAAGTTGGCTGAGAGGTTAAGGAAGAAGACTTAAGATCTTCTGCATAGAAGTGCATCTGAGTTAAAATACAACAGTCAGCATTTTTTATTTTTTTTTTTCAATTGTGTCTAAAAAAATTGGAGTTGATTTTTTTTTTTCAATATTGAAATATTTTCACATAATTATTAATAACTTTACCTAATAAAATGGTAATGAATTAATAACTTTACATAACAAAATGATATTACGCACACTAAAGCTTTTAAACTAATTTGTTATTGAAATATATGTTTATCAATAATAGTTAAATATATAGTATCACCTATAATAACTTTCTAATGTAATGATAATATACAACTTCAAATTACTTAGTGTTATCAAATTTTAGTTTAATTTTACAATGTATCGAGGATGAAAATGGATTAATAAATACAAAAAATGATATTAAACCGATTAAAAACTTTTAAATTAATTTATTGATGAAATATATTACGTTAATGAATAATAGTTACAGTATCAATTATAATTGTCTAATAATCAACTTAGTTAAAAACTCTAAAAAGTAAGTGGGTGTACAAAATAAAACAAACACTTAGAAAAAAGTATAAAATGTTTAAAATTAGTCATTAACATGATTGGAAGATTAATTTGATTTGATCTTACTTACTCTGTGTACATTTTATCTCAATTTATATAGAAACCTTGTGAAGAAAATTTAAAGAAAATCTTAAGTGTTATTAGATATATAAAGAATCATCCGAGATGATAGTAAACTAGAATTACAAGAATGAAGTGATTCAGCTTGAAATATGAATTATACAAAATTGTTTAGAAATAGTATAAAGACATATAATTATATTTTGATAACATTTTAACATTATCTACGTGTCATTATCTGATTGATCTAAAATTATTCTATAATCAATAATAATAATTATAAACATCATCATAAATCAATAATAAAATGACATATAAATAATAATAAAATGTTATCAAAATATCGTTATTTTCGTGGACGAATAAAAGTATGAAACATGTAGGACCCCATTGGCATGGAGAGATGGTAAGAGTTGTAATGGTGAGCAGATAAGCATGGAATCTTTTGAAGTGTCACTAAAGAAGGATTCTATCTGTTGTGCACTACCCCATCACAATACCTTTCCTTCACTTACTCAATCTCTTCAACATATATATTTATACACTTTCTCTTTTCTCTTTCTTTCATAATACTAATATGTAAAATATAGAATTATTAGAACATCTACAACCTTAATCACATGTGACTGTGTTTCTTCTACTTTGGCATCTTCATGTCTTCAAGATGCAGAAGAATGAATTCAAGACTATCTCTTTCTTATATAAATTTAGAGAGAGAAATGTGATTGTATATATATATATATATATATATATATATATATATATTTATTTATATAAAAATAATTTATATTAAAGTTTATAGTTCACATATATATTTTTCTTCTTCTCACGTAAACTTAGAACATTAAGTTGACAGAGTACAATTTTATGATCGAATTACTCAAAAATTTTCATTGGTAAAAACTTTATAAATAAATTTATTAGAAATTTACATAAATAAATCTTTTGAATATCTGTATTACGCTCTTAATTGGTCAATAATGAAATATTGTGTCCGTATATTATCTTCATAAAATAATATATAACTGGAAATAAATAAAATATTAATAAAACTCGTACAAATCTATTAAAATTAACATCACCCTCTACTTCTATGAAATTTATGTTTCGTAATACTTAGATTACGAAGAATGGAAATAATTTTCTTCCTCACGAATTTGATATTAGCAAAGGATGGAAATAAAGAGAAAAAAAAAAAGATTATAAAATATAAGAGAAAGAGGAAAAGAGAAGATAAATAGTTAATACTAAACATGAATGAAAGAAAACATTTAATTATGGGTGAACTTTGGATTCGAGGAGCACAGTAAGTGTTGGCATTTTTTTAAACAGTGCAATGTAGTTTATAATATATTGAGATGCATTATTGATGTTAAATCAAACTTTACAACAGAATTTTATAACTCATGTAATTTTACTGATAAAAAGTTATCTAAGAATTTATGGATTAAAAAAAAGTAATTAGTAACAATTATAATTTTCTGAAAGTCTGATATTCCTTGAATTAGTGCATAAAAATGTTTTTTTAATCGACCAGTTTATAAAAATTGAACTGAAAAATAGTTTAGTTTAATTTTTAATAAAAATAATTTCTTTTTTATTTAGTTTTTTAACAACTCAAAAGCCCATTCACATAAACGGATTATAGTTGATGGGTAGGTCCAATAAACCATTAATAATTGGGGCCTCTCAAAAGTAACAACAACTTATAAAGTAGGGGTTTTCTTCGTGCATCTCACATTTTCCTTCTGCACCCCAAAATAAATTTTACAGTTATGCCCAATATAACCTTACAAGTTATAAAGTCGGTTCAGTGTGGTTTGGCTTGATTCAGTTTTGTTTAGTTTGGTTGGGTTTGGTTTGGTTTGGTTTAGTATATTTTGATTCTTTTCATTTCAGTTCAGTTTGATTCGTTTCAATTTAACTAGTTCGGTTTGATTTGACTCGATTGGATTCAGTTCAGTTCGATTGGATTTTGTTTGGTTTGGTTTAGTTCAGTTTGGTTTGGTTTGGTTCGGTTCATTTCAGTTCGATTTGATTCAGTTTAACTTGACTTAGTTCGGTTTAGCTCGGCTCGATTCAGTTCAGCTCGGTTCACCTAAGTTCGGTTTAGTTCAATTCGACTCGATTTGGTTCGGTTCGATTTGGTTCAGTTCAATTTCGTTCGGCTTTGCTTGGCTTGACTTGACTTGGCTTGTCTCGACACGATTCAGTTCGGATCGACTCGGCTCCTTCAGTTCGGTTGAGTTCGATTCAGTTTAATTAAATTTAGCTCGATATTGTTCGGTTCGATTTATCTCGACTTGACTCAATTAAGTATAATTTATTTCGGTTTGACTGAGTTTGATTCGGTTTGATTCGATTTGATTGAGTTATGTTCGGTTTACATTCACTTACATCATTATATGTGATAATTTTTTCTTATTTAAAAAAGAATTAAAAAAGAAAAAATTTAAAAATAATTTTAAAAGTATTTATGTACGTTAAGATAATCGTCATTGAGTATCTAGGTTCTAGAATCTAAACATGGTTCAGTTGTGGATAAAATTTGTCACTCTGCTTCGTACTCTGTTTCATCAAAACATTATCGATGGCTTTGTCCTTGTTCCAAAACCCCAACTTTCTTAAATCCCCACTCCAATCTCAGCCCCAAATCGCCACCGCTACCACCACCGCGCGCTGTGGCTACCTTCGGGTGAGGTGCGGCGGACCGCGGTCTCAGCGTGGACCGCTGGTGAAAGGTCGAATCCTGAGCATCGAAGCAATCCAAGCCATCCAAACCCTAAAACGTCTTCACCGAACCAACCCTCCCAACCTGTCCTCCCAACTCTCTAACACCCTCACGCGCCTCCTCAAATCCGACCTCCTCGCCACCCTCCGAGAGCTTCTACGCCAACGCCACTGCGCCCTCGCCCTCCGTGTCTTCTCGACTCTCCGATCGGAATACGGCGCCGAGTTATCCCTCTATGCCGAGATGGTGCAGGCCCTCACCGCCTGCGATATGCACGAGGACGTGGACCGTCTGATCCTCGACCTCGAAGATGAAAATGAAATCAAGTGCGACGACCATAAGGGGCTTGCCAGCTTGATCAAGGCCGTTGTTACTGCTCGGAGGAAAGAATCAACACTCAGGATTTACGACTTGATGAAGAAGTGTGGATATGGAACCGTCGCTGAGCTCGATGAGTACGTGTTTAAGGTTTTGGTTTCTGCTTTCAAGAGTTTCGGGGAAGAGGCTCTTGCTGAAGAACTTCAACAGCATTACAAAATGTCGCTTGCTAAGTCTCAACTCAACACCTTGCGCATTTAGCCAACTTTGTAAATATTTTGTTTTTATTTTTTAATATAGTGATTAGGTAGCTGTAGAAGAAAATCATGGCAAGTGTTAATTCATTCTTTTTGCATGTTTGATTGGAATACACTTTACAGTGTTACTGTAACTTTGTTTTGAATTTGATCACTTCTGATTAACTTCACTCGTTTCATGAACATTGTATATTATCAACACATACTTAATAGTTATGACAACTAGCTACTTGGCTTACTTGACAGTTCTAATGTCTTAGAAAGCTATTAAGTAATTATTCTTATATAAATCTTAGGATGGATAAAAATAGAAGATTCTACTTGAAGTAGTTAGTTTGTGAACATAAATTAGGTATTGATATAGTAGTCTATGCATATTTTGTAACTATGATATGGTAATCTAAAAGGTGTTATGATTTGATAGTCACAATGAGTCTGACAGACTTATAATAGATGATGCTTATGGTATCAGATTGTTTTCTAGTGTTTAGAGGGAGGAAACTTCTTACTAGAGAAAATCCTCTGATTGTTAGGATAAACTGTGGTTGTTGAGGTTTACACTTGAATATATATATCCAGAAATCATAGAGAGGGAGAGGGAGAGAGACTCTCGTATAAGCATCAAAAGGGTAATAATTACTTGTTGGTAACTCTTTACAATTTCAATCTTTATACATTTACTTATGAATTGTTTGACAGCTTAAAAGTAACAGGGCACAGGTGAATTGCAAGATGCTCAAGAAGGAGTAAAGTTTCTGAATTGTTTCAATCTTTACAATTTACCAAATGCTTTCAATGCAATGTTGGTAAAAGTGATTATTTCTGGCTACGTAAGAATTGGTTCTGCTTTTGCCTATGGTGCTCTCTTCGGTTTGACTATTGTGTTCTTGCTTTGTCGTTGAAGGATGGTTTAATGTTGCTATAACATCTATGGTGGGTTGCCCACTCTGTTTTTTATTACTTTCGTTGTTAATCTCCATTTCAGAATGGTGCTTGTCTTCATGAAAATTCTCTAAAAGGACTTGGTATCTTCCTATGGAAATTCTGATACTGCTGTGTTCGATTGTATTATAAGCAGACACTTGGAAAACTTTATTTTTCTGGATATTCTAGTATTGCTATGAGCCTAAAAGCTGAGGTGATGATTGTCATTTGCAACTGTTTTGCTAAATGTTCGAGGTGTGTTCAAATCTGTCATCTGCGAATCGAACAAATTCTCAGATATTGTAGGATCTTATTCAAACGATATATCATCATTGAAAAAATGACATCTTCTTACAAGCAAAATATCCTTCTTAAAGGAAGTAAAATGTCACAGTGAGAATGTTAAAAAGTGATCTTAAGCACTTCCAACAAATTACAAAAAAAATGATATCAATACACTCCAAGTGTAATTTCTAATGAATCCCTACTGTGATTTCCTATATATTTTTTAAACGAATGCAGAATACTGAAAAATTGGTCAACAAATTTTACAAATACAGAAGAAAGAAAGGAGAAAAATATTCAAATAAGAAAAGAATTATGCAAATGAAAAATTTGCCAAAAAATTAATCAAATAAATGAAAAGTAACTCAAATCAGTGAAAAAAAAGTAGGGAAAACTATGAAAATGGAGGGGAAACTACGAATATATTTTTTATATTTATGGACTAATTTTTCGTTTTTATGTGAAAAACCCTTAAAAGAAAAATAATATAAAATCTTATTGCTTTTTTTTTTTTTTTTCATTCCGTAAAATATTGTTGATGTGATAATAGTAATGTGATGTAAAAAAGATAATTAAAAAAAAAGTGATGGAACCAATAAAGCAGGTGAAAGAATAAATGATTTTGTAATTAACTAATTAATTCATTATGTTAATTTTTTATCTTATAAATGCAATGGTTGCATCTATTAAAATTGACTTTATTAATTTATAACTTATCACGACTAGTTGATTATAGACTGTATTATGTTCAAATTAAAATCATCATTATTTTTTAAGGATTTTACTATTAATTAACATCATTGCATTTTTGAGAAAGGGAGAAATGATTATATTTTTATTCAGATCAAATTAATTTGAATAAAAGAAATAAATAATGAAAAAAAAGTAATTAAGCCAAGAATAAAAAACATGTGAGTTTTTCATTTAATATGCGAAAAAGTGGGAAAAGACGAAAAAGACCTGCGTGTTTGGGTGAAATGACGATGGAGAGTGAAATGAAAGAACAGTGTTTGCCTTGTTTTTTGTTGAGTTGAGCTTCCTTCAGCAATGACCAGACCCTTCTGATCTCTCTTTCTCTCTCTAAACTGAGCAACACACTCACATATTAGAGAGAGAAAGAAGCGGTGCATGGAAACACAAAATTCAACCAAACCAATTTCATCATCATCATCATCACCATCACGCAATGACTCTCCCTTCACACGATGCTTGGATTCACACTTCCCATACCCTTCTCCCCACATGGAAATCCCTTTCTGTCTCTCATCAGGTCCTTCTTTCTGTTCATTTCAATCAACTCATTCTTTGAACCCTTAACTTTACCCCTTTTCACGTTTAGGGTTTGCCCATATTCTCTCTATTCATCTATATAATCGTAATCCCATGTTCATTCATTATTGCTTACTGGGTTTATTATTTTTTATCCAAAACCCTTCTGCTTGTGATAAAAATTACTTTTTTCTTTTCTCGGGTTGTGGTTTTTCTGGTTGAAGCTTGAGATAAGCTGAATTTCTGTGAACGTCATGGAGATTAATAGTTTACTGGGATTAAAGTTTGTTTTTATTATCATATTGAAGATTGAGTATGATCAAGTTGCATAGTATGCTTCCTTTTCCCTGTTTTTTTTTTTTTTTTTTTTTTTTTTTTTTTTTGCAGCAATTGTTTAAGTTAATTGTTGTGGTTTTCGGCAGTCAGCAATCCCAATTTCAATATCAAGAGTTAACCAAGTCGATGCTGCACGATTGGACGTTGAAATGTCAGCCATGTTGAAAGAGCAGTTGGTTAAAGTATTCTCATTAATGAAGGTACAGTTATGTATGACTTACAGTTGTAAACCATTGTGTGTGGTGTGTTTTGTTATCAATTTGGAAATTTGCTTGAACATTTTCATATTTCTTTTGTTTTTTGGGATTAGCCAGGAATGTTATTTCAGTATGAAGCGGAGCTTGATGCTTTCCTTGAGTTTCTTATTTGGCGGTTCTCAATTTGGGTGGATAAACCAACCCCAGGCATTGCTCTCATGAACCTGAGGTACAGAGATGAGCGTGCAGTAGAACCAAGAGATAAAGGTACGAAGGTCTGAATCTCATCTTTCTGCAAGGTAGTGTAGTGCTATTTAGATAAGCATGTCTACTATAGTGTGAGACGCTTCTGAATTCTAATTGATTATTTGATAAGCTGTAAGCTTTAAACACACGGAATGACTTTTGTGGAAAATCTCCAGCTATTGTTGACATCACTGACATCATGAATGATAGTTGATAAATGTAGTAGATGATATCCTGTCGACACCTTTGGATAGAAATTTTAGCGCGCAGTTTTTTTCTTTTCAAGTTCTTGTTTACAGTTTTTGTTTATGATTGTTTGTATGGTGCATCATGGTCAATAGCATTCTGCTGAAGGTGTTAAATTGTAGTGTTATACCGTTTTGTGAGGTGTGTCAATGCCTTAAACAAACCAATTACCAAGAGGGAAAGTGTACAAATTTTCTGGTGATATGTTAGCATTGCATGTATACCTTTATCTGAGTACTGCTCAATCTTGTCCTATGTTCATGGTTCTTTTTAGCTGCTAACTTCTTATTCTTGTGTGGTACATTGCACACAGTTAGAACTGGTTTGGAGGGACCTGGACTCACTGTTGCACAGAAAATTTGGTATTGTGTTGCCACTGTTGGTGGTCAGTATATATGGGCTCGATTGCAGTCCTTCTCTGCTTTTCGCAGATGGGGTGATACTGAGCAGGTAATTTTTTTGCCAACTTACAAGTCTAGAGAACAACGTGAATTTAGTCGAAGTGAGCTCTAGTTTGACTTTCAAATTTTCTGTGTTCCAGAGACCATTGGCACGACGCCTATGGATCTTGATACAACGAATAGAAGGAGTTTATAGAGCTGCTTCATTTGGAAACCTGTTGATATTTCTTTGCACTGGAAGGTGATTTTTTCAACTACCAAACAGTTAACTCAACACCTGTTTTGTTGCTGATAAAGAAAAAACCTCTTTTTGTTTCTTCTGTTTGTGTTCTGAAATATATATAGGCAACATATGATGTAGAAATTTTTGTTTATGAGAAATGAGAACAGCAACGTTTCATTGGTCAAACTTTTAAAATATTGTACATGAATTTTTTAAGTCCTCATATATCATGATCACTGATTAACTTTTACAAATCATATTAGATAATATTTTTAGTTGTAGAAAAATGTGCACAACTATTTTAGTAAACATACACGTATAGTTTTATGTTGGATTTATAGTTCTCACTTTTCACCATAAGAACTGTTTTCATTTGATACACATACAAGGGAAGATCACCTTATACTGGTGTTTAAGTTAAACTATTCTTACTATTAACTTTGTATAAAGTACATTTCTCATCTATCCAACTGTTACTACATGTTACCTAGATTGTTTGTGCCAAGTTTTATAAAATTTTAACTACAATAAGATAATCAGTGATTCTCATTATCACTTGTTTTAAATGTATATATTATGTAGTTTTGACGTACACGAGAGATTTCAAATAATTTTGGATTAATCTAAAATTTTGCAGTTAATATATGTGTGTGTGTATATAATAGGAATTTTTAACCCAATGGTGAGTTTTAGAATAGCTTGTTTAATAAAAACTGTTGAATATAGTGTAACAATGAATGCTCGTCTTGTGTGAAGGTTCTGTGGATTCTATAAGGATATATATTTGTCTATATGTTTCTGGCATATAATTGGTTTCTTTTAGTTTGACTTGCTATGTAAACTTATCTTCTGGTTGGGCCTTTTTGTAAAGCAGATATCGAAATCTTATTGAAAGAGCCTTACGAGCTAGGCTTGTATATGGGAGCCCAAATATGAATCGTGCTGTTAGCTTTGAATATATGAACAGGCAATTAGTTTGGAATGAATTCTCGGTACTTCTTCCCCTCTTCTTAAGTTTATTTGTACTTAATTTGCGGAATCTTGCGGGTTACATGAGATATTTCATTTATTTGCTAGTTGAGACTAATGATTGTGTGCATTTGAATTTCAATTAGAAAATAAAGGTTTTTGCATTCTACTGGAGTTGAAAAAAAGCGACATATTTTAGCTTTTTAGTCAACTGGAATTTGAGTTGAATTTTGCTTGACAGAATTTGAAAACATTGTCAAAGTGTTCAATAGAAACTGAAAGTTGTGTTTGAGTGTTCCAACTGATCCAAACACAGCCTATGAAGATTGGCGTAGCTGAATGAATGTGATAGGACCCCATAGCCATACATAGGGTCCCTAAAGCACTTTGGGGTAACTCTTTAAGGCCGAAGAATAGTTATGCTCGATATTCACTTAAGGCAGGAAATGACTAAGAACGGAGAGCAACTAGTTATACACCTGTCATATGAAATGGGGAGAGAAGGGTATGTTGGTTGTAAGCTGAATAGTTTGGCTAGAGATTGTTCTCTAATATTGGCAGCTTCACTGTTTGTGGTGTCTGTCACATGTGGTATGATTTATTGATTAGGGAACTTTTAAAAGAGCTTATTTGGGCTTGTCACAGTAGCTTACGACCTTCCTATAAGGGCTCACTAGTTCATTGAACAGCTCATCTAAATAAGTTTTTTTTTTTGTGTTGTTTCAATTAACTGTTACATTCAAACATATGAATAAGCTCTCATTTAATAATAAAGTATTAAATAAGTTCTTAATCAAGCTGTTAACTCAAATGTAGCTCTATTCCAATCACTAAAACTGGTTGTCGCTATGTTGCAACTGGATCTGTTCTTCTTTCTGGTTTTGGTGACAAGTGAAAATTTGCAAGAATGTTTCACATCCGAAGTTACAATCCCTTGGAGCTAATTCTCTCAGGTTCTGATGGCAGGAAATGTTACTGTTGCTTCTTCCTCTTCTTAATTCATCATCCGTGAAAAATCTTCTTCGACCTTTCTCAAAAGATAAATCATCAAGTTCATCCGAGGATGGCACAGCATGTCCCATTTGCCTGGCCACTCCAACCATTCCTTATGTTGCTCTACCTTGTCAGCACAGGTACATCACTACAGACATGTACTCTCGTCTGAAATTATTATTTTGGCACTACAAACTTCTGTTATAACAATTTGGTAGGATTATAGTTGTGGAATGTTCATAGATCCCAACATTTATGTATACATGCTTCTCATGAAAAGAGAATGACTAAACAATTGTTCACATTTTATGTGACAGATATTGTTACTACTGTCTTAGGACACGATGTGCTGCTGCTCCATCATTTAGGTGTTCCAGGTGCAGTGAGCCAGTTGTTGCTATGCAACGGCATAGTGGTGGTGTCTCCACGGAATGATTTGTTGTTACTAAGAAACAAGGAAACAATGTTAGAGTTAGGGAGCATTTGATCAACTTACAGAATTAGTATATAAAAATACTACCTGAAATTGTGGTGGTATTCTTTTCTTCTTACTTTCTATTTCGTTGGTTTCTCCCTTGTATTAGCATTCTCATTTAATTGGGAAAACAGATCAAATTTCTTCATAGCATCACTGTACTCGGTTGAGTGGGAAGCATTCTTTCCCTTGTAGCAGCAATGTATCATTCAGTTACGTCTCATACATTTCTTTCTCTTCTACAAGTTCAACTTCATACTTGTACCTTCTGTGTGTTGTGATTAGACACATATAAAAAGGTTACTCTCTTAACTTAAAAAGCTAAGCTATTTAAAAGAGCCATGATATAGTAAATCTAAACTTAAGTGCCACTTTTTTACCTTTTTTAACTGGTGTCTTTTCTGATATAACTTGGAGAATAAATTTTGTACTGTTAGTAGTAAAGTAAAAATTTTCTTGTTGATGTCAAAACTCAATCACATGCATTAAAAAGTAAAGTGTGGTTGATTGAAAATAGTTTGCTGATACTTCCATTAGTCTTAAACTCTGTGATCAATCTTAAATTTAATCAATGTTCAGTTATTATCATAACTAGATTTTTATAGCAGAATCTTTGGAATTTTAACTTGAGTATAACATTAAATGGGATTATAAGAATATAATTACACAGTGAAAGTAAGAGGAAATCATCTTTGGTCTACGATGTACACATAAGAATATAATTACACAGTGAAAGCTTGTTTTTCAAGTCACTTCAAATAATTGAATTGGAGTATACTGCTTTAATATCTTACAATGCATCTTGCTCATGTCTCATCCTTTCTTTCTCTCACTCTTACAATGTCTGTGATGAATCTTTCATTGAGAAAAAAAAAGGGTTAAAAGTTCAATTAATTTGGATTATCTTTTTCAAATAAAGGTTGTGGAAAGAATATTTGACCAGGATATTTCTTGACACAGAAACCACCCGATGGAGCTTTTGACTTCAAAATTTGCGGTCATAATAAGCAGGACTAAGCTTAAAAATTATTTGTGAACAACACAAAAAGGGAAAACAAGAAACAAAATCAACAAGTTGTCAAACTCAGTCTCAACCCTTTTTCCTCTTTTTCTTTATCAGTTTTGTTGTTTCCGTGCATGATTAAGCAAAAGTTCACATTGATTAAAAAGGGGTTGACAGATATCACTTAGCTTCTGGTCCGTTGGAGAGGCATAAACTTTCTGGTTATTATTGAATATTCTTGAGTGGAAGACCAATGGTCAAAAGGAATCCATCTGATCCAATTCTTATCCCTTCTTCTAATAATCATCCATACATATGACATGTGCTATGTTCAATTCATAACCTTTGTTCAACAGTGTAAAATGCTCTCATGAGCCAAACCTCTTTTTCTTTTTCCTTTTACCATCTATGAGGTTATCATCTTTCCTTTTCATGGATTCTTAATGTGCATAAAACAAATGTTCTTGCAAAAGATGCACACTACACCAACTTCCCTATATTATGAGACTCACGTCACTAATAATTTCATACACACTCTTTATAAACCGATTATTACTTTCTTATAATCTTTTCATAATTTCTGGATTCATGACCTAATGAATCATTAATCTTACATGATGTTTTACTTTTTCATTTCTACTTAATGTAAGACATAAATTCACACTTGAAATTTTAATATACCAGAATTTATTAAGAGATATATATAAAAGATACTTTGATATCTATATTTATAAAAAGAAACACCAACTATCTTATCCAACACTTCTATTTATAAAGATATGTTACCTTCTGACAGTCTAATTACGATCTAATAATTGATTAACTAAATACTATGGTTTGGGTGAATTTCTTTATATTATATATTATAAGTAAGAGAAAGAAGTATACACACACACACACACACACACACACACACACATATATATATATATATATATATATATATATATATATAT
>NC_028359.1:1098494-1099990 GCF_000741045.1 Vigna radiata var. radiata | reverse complement strand
ATAAAAGGTTTAGTTAGATATTTCTTAAAAATGGACTTAGTAAAATCCCATATTTCATATATAAGAAAAAGGAAAGATCCGCTCAGTTCAAGATTTATCTTGGATAATGAGTTGGACTGAACCAACATCAATCCATTTTTTTCTATGGATCCGAGGGAAAAAGTTCAACAATCACTTAGTAAAAATCATGGAACTATTCATATGTTGTTGAATAGAAATGAGAAATGCCGATCTTTGATAATTTTGTCATCATCGAATTGTTTTCAAATACGATCATTCCACGATGGAAAATATTCCAATGGGATAAAAGAAGAAATGAATCCAATTCAAAGAGATCCTTTGATTCCAATTCAAAATTCGTTAGGTCCTTTAGGAATAGCCCTTCAAGTTGCCAATTTTTATTTTTACTTTTTAATTACTCATAATCAGATCTCGATAAATAAAAATTGACAACTTGACAAATTAAAAAAAACTTTTCAAGTATTAAAATATTATTTAATAGACGAAAACGAGATAATTTATAAATCNGATCTATCTAGTAACATCCTTTTAAATCCATTCTATTTGAATTGGCATTTTTTCCATCATAATTCTTGTGAAAAAAAAACGCTTCCCATAATAAGTATTGGTCAATTTATTTGCGAAAATGTATGTATAGTTNAAACGAAAAATGAACCACACCTTAAATCNGGTCAAATTCTAACTGTTCAAATGGATTCTGTAGGAATAAGATCGACTAACCCTTATTTGACGACTCCTGGAACAACTGTTCATGGTCATTATGGAGAAATACTTTCTGAAGGAGATATATTAGTTACATTTATATATCAAAAATCAAGATCAGGTGATATAACACAAGGTCTTCCAAGAGTAGAACAGGTATTAGAAGTTCGTTCGATTGATTCAATATCCATAAACCTAGAAAAGAGAGTGGATACTTGGGATGGACGTATAACAAGAATTCTTGGCATTCCTTGGGGATTCTTCATTAGTGCTGAGCTAACTATAGCGCAAAGTCGTATTTCTTTGGTTAATCAAATTCAAAAAGTTTATCGATCCCAGGGAGTTCATATTCATAATAGACATATAGAAATTATTGTGCGTCAAATAACATCAAAAGTATTNGTTTCAGAAGATGGAATGTCTAATGTTTTTTTGCCTGGTGAACTAATTGGATTGTTGCGGGCCGAACGAGCTGGNCGTTCCTTAGAAGAGTCGATCTGCTATCGAGTTCTATTATTGGGGATAACAAAAACATCTTTGAATACTCAAAGTTTCATATTTGAAGCAAGTTTTCAAGAAACTGCTAGAGTCTTATCAAAAGCCGCTCTCCGGAGTCGCATAGATTGGTTGAAAGATCTGAAAGAAAACGTTGTTTTAGGGGGAATGATGCCAGTTGGTACTGGATTCAAAAGAATAATATACCGTTCAAAACAAAGGCAATATAACAAGATTACCTCGGAAACAAAAAAAAGAATTTATGTGATACATAAAAA
>NC_028359.1:1096340-1097974 GCF_000741045.1 Vigna radiata var. radiata | reverse complement strand
ATATATATATATATATATATATATATATATATATATATATATATATATATATATATATATATATATATATATATATATATATATATATGTGAGCAAAAAACACGTATATACGTACAAGGGCATGTGCTGGTATAGATCTAAAACTTGTTGTTTGGCGTTTGGTAAATGTAATTTTCCTTGTTCTGCATCTCTCACATTCTTTTCCCATTTTTGGATGATAGTGCACAGAGTTCCTGATTTTTTGGTCGGAACTCGCTGAGTGGTGTTTGTCTGAAATTATAGCAAAACTATCACATGGAAAAGCTTGTTTAGTGTCAAATTATTAAGGTGACATCACACAACGAAGTTAAGTTCCAATAAATGACCAAAAGAACTCAAACAATAAGGAGGAGCATTTTGTCCAAAACCATCATCACAAAAAGTATTCTTCAAATAACATCGATTCTTCAAGTGTGAAATAATTCCTAATACATGAATATGAAGGTTCTGCCATATCTATATGGTTTTCACAAAATCTTGCCTATCAAACAACATAAACATTGCAAATTGGACCTAGCTAGCTTGCGCATGCTTAGTATCGAACATCATGTCGGCAGAATCCTTAGACCAAATTCACTCATCAGATTCCTATGTAGCAAAAAGTTGAAAAACATAAAATCTGTTTTTTTGTTGTCTGAAAATTTTTATCAAACCCACTGTTTAAAAGAAAGTCTTAACATAAACATAGAGTGTAATAATAGAATCACAAGCTTTTATCTTCGTTTGACACAAAATATAAGAATAAAATAATCATTAAAAATAATAATATCAAATAAATGCTATTCGTATATTTGGTCTTTCTAAAATTGAAAAATAGTACTTTTTTTTATCCTTGTAGTATATTATATGATAATATTCGTATGTGTCACTTAACAAAATAAAGGCTATTTGTTTATGTTTAAATGAATATTAGGACCAAATATGATCTAAATTTTAAAGACATAAATATCAGAGAAATATTTTAGAGTGATTTCTAATTTCGTATATTTTTTAAAGAATAAAAAGACTGATTTCAAATTTTATAGGAATAAGTTATTTTTTTTTATAAAACTAAAATCAAAAGTCACTGATTTTTTTAGGATTAATATATTAAATCTCAATTAAATAAGTTATACATTACATACGTGGTTTTTGTTAAATAGATGAAGTCTATACATTTTTTACATTATTCAAATCCCAATTAAATAAATTTGATTAAACATGTAATATATTTGCATAAAATCTTTATATGAGGTTATATAATTATCAACATTTTGATTTACTTAAACTTTATCGTACAAGATTATTAATTATCAAAATATTCCATTAATATGATATTGTAGCGTTATTATTTCTCTTAATAAAACTATTTATATAACGGTTACAGTATTGAGCATCCATTTCTAGTCGTTAAATTAATATATTTAAGCTAAATTCTTGAATAATTTGTTAATATTTTTTTAATACTTAAGTAATTCATTATTTTTACTTTAAAAACCACTTGATCGAGAAAATAAAGGATGATTGAAGAATTTGATGGTTCAATTAAAATTTATATCTAGAAAAAACAAAGTGATTTATATATATATATATATATATATATATATACACACATA
>NC_028359.1:921218-1095981 GCF_000741045.1 Vigna radiata var. radiata | reverse complement strand
TATATATATATATATATATACACACATACACACACTATAGTTAGTTCAATTTAAGGCTACCTTTTATAAAGTAGGTTTTTAATTAGACAAACTTTAAAGTCTCGCCAAATTTTTTAAAAGATAAATCTTAGTAAAGCTTTGTTTGTTTGGTAAAATTCAGATTCATATGTCTACCAAATAATTAAGCTTTGGTCGAAATATCAAACGAATGATTTTCTGACAATCACCAAATTTATGTAAAGCAAAAAGATTATACATGTATAGGAACAAAGAATTATAATTTATAATTTATGTATAATGTCTTAAATAATTGTTAAGAAATGGATTTTACCACTTATATACTCTAAATTATATCGATGTTAAAAAATAGATTTTAAACCTAATTCAATTATACAAAATCAGTTTTAAAAGTAAAGTTTACATTTACTTTATCTAATATAAATTGATCTTTATATCTAATGAGTGTGAAACTTTTAACAGTATTATAGTTTCCCGAATGAAATATTGTTGAAATGATAAAGCCTTGAAAGAGTCTGAGAATGTTGATGAAGTGTAGTTAGCAGTGAAATTAGAGAGAAGGTGGAAGTGAGGATGGAGTTGTGTATGTATATATTGTAATGAGGTTCTTAGATTGTGTAGTTTTGTTTGTTAAAGTGAATTATTGGTGTAGGGAATAAATAAAGCATCTGACATTGATCTCACTACTATTATGCCCTACCTCTACTAGAACCCTAGCTACCCCAAAAACAATCCCAAGGTGCAACCCCAAATTAAGGAAATAACTCTGAGCAACCATTAATTTATAGTCTTAAAACACTGCCCACCAGCTTTTGCGTTCCACTTTATAATAAAAAGGAATACTGAATAAATCAAACAAAGGAAAGAAAAAGTAACATATGCAAACTTTCTCAACCTCAACTCTATAAAATACTGAGACCCCATAACTTTAAGTTTCTTCAACACCTCTAAGCTTTACCCAAACCCTTGTTTGGTTGCACATACAAGGAAATATCACAAAGCTCAAACACCAAAAGTATATCAAAAAGGAGATTAAATATTTCATTTCCATCCCAACAATTCACTATTAAACATTTTTCTCTTCTTCTCAGCCAATGATGGCTGGCAACCCTAACTGGTGGACTACTCATCCACCATCTTTGATCCCTCCTCAGTATGTTCTTGGATCTTCTTCTTCTATACCTTTCAATTCTTCCACACAAAACCCTGATCAGCCTCCTCCTTCATTGAGCCAGCTTCTTTTGTAAGCACTTTCTCTTTTTCTCTCTCTTTCTGCATCAATACACACACACATCTTCCACTTTCTCTTTTCCACTGTTTCAAAAACTGTTTCTTATACCAGCTTCAATACTTTCTTCTTCTTTTTGCCTGTTTTGCAGCACTGGTTTACCGGGAGAGGAGGAGAGAGTGGCATTCAGTCATTTTCAATCAAAGAAGTTGGATGAATGGAATGAACACATGCTTAATCCATCCCCCATAAATCCTATGGTTGATGTAATAAAGCAAGAGGTTTCCCAAAGTGGTAGCTTCTTTCACCAGGGACATGATCAGGAATTTCAGGTTTCTGGAGCTCCTTGGTCACACATGCTGCCAGTTTCTTCTTCTCCTATGTCTAGTGTTGTTGCTAGCTTCAGTAGTAGTAATAATTTATTGGATTTCACTTATAACAAGGAAGATCATAGGAAGAACCAACTACCAGATCACACATCCGAGGTAACACTCATGTTCTTCTTTTATATATACTAATTTAAACATGCATAGATTATATATATATATATATATGTCAATAATTTATTGTTCATGGTGTCTGTCTCTTGTTCTCTTCAAGTGTAATAATACCACAGCAACCGCTGGAGTTTACAAGAAGACTAAGTGTCAACCATCTTCAAGCCAACCACCTCTCAAGGTGATCTTTAACTACAAAGAGATGGAGTTGTTTGGTTTATGTTGTCTCTCTCTATATGCATGATAGTTGAAAGAGAGAAAAACATATGAATTCATGAACACTGACAGTATATTATATATCTCTTAAGCAGGTGAGAAAGGAGAAGCTAGGTGATAGAATAACAGCCCTTCACCAGCTAGTTTCCCCATTCGGAAAGGTAATAAAGAAAACACTCCAATCAGTATAGGAACAGAACAAAATCATAGCTAAATACAAAAACTATGAACCATAATTATTACAAGCGTCTTGTGTGTTTGGTTTTAGTGCTGATGAACAGTCCCTTTATGATATATCACTCCAGCTATTGTCTTCCTCTTTACTTTCTCTTTCCCCATTTATCGTAATCTCATTTCTAACCTTAAAAGAGACACATGACCGGTGCTGTGGTTGTGGGGTGTGTGTGTGTTTCACTTTTGCAGACTGACACAGCTTCTGTCTTGTTAGAAGCCATTGGATACATAAGATTCCTTCAGGGTCAAATTGAGGTGATGTTTCTCCCTCATATTTTATACACACTGCAACCTATATTGAGAGTTAGTCATAGAGCATGCATTTAAAGTGTCACAAATTTTAATGTTTCTCTCCATAATACATAACATTCTTTTGTTGTTTTTTCCTTCTTGGTTGCAGGCACTCAGTTCTCCTTACTTGGGCAATGGATCAAAAAACATGAGGAATCCACAGTCTGTAAGTACCCATTTTTCAAAGTCTCTTTCTTTCTTGTTAACTCTAACAACATCTTTGAGTGGGACAAAAATACCTACTAAGGCATATAATTGAAGGGAAAGTTTACTCTTTTCTTTATTTTCTTTTTAAGCAACAGGTACATGGAGAAAGAAATTCTGTATTTCCTGAGGACCCCGGTCAGGTATGCTTTATTGGATCCATCAATTCATTACAATCAAATTAGGAGGCTCTTTGTAATTATTACTTAATATTTAATCAGGGAAAAGCCACAAAAAAATAACAAGGTTTCTCAGCTTTTTATATCATCTTTTTAAAGCAAGTGAAAAGTATAATGCGACGCTGCATTTCCCATTTGAAGTCAAAAAGCTTGGAGAGAGAACTCAATTTCCTAATACTTTTTCTTCCCTCTTTTTATTTCCATCTAGCTGTTGAATGACAATGGCCTGAAAAGAAAGGGAGCTCCAAACCAGGTATTCTTTCTTTTTATGCAAACCCTTTTACCACGCTTATTATCTCTTTCATTTACTCTTCCTAATCATTATTCTCATTATCACAATTACCTGCATAATTATGCAGATCATGCATGCATGGCCACCCAAAACTATTCACTTTGCATTATTATTATTATTATATATAATCATGTGTTTATCTATTTAATAATCATTAATCAGGATGCAAAAGATAAGCCAAAGGACTTGAGGAGTAGAGGGTTGTGCTTGGTTCCTGTCTCTTGTACCCAACATGTTGGAAATGAAAATGGAGCTGATTACTGGGCACCAGCATATGGCAGTGGATTTTAACACATAAACATGGCAACAGCATCCAAGAAATTTCATTGTGGATGATATAACATCGTGAGCAGTCAATCTGTGATAATGAAAAAGGCTGATTGCTCACGATGCTATATAGTATTCATGATTTACCAAATTGAAATATCTTATCCATTATATTATTATGTATTATTGTCCTTTCTAGCTAATCTAATTAGGTTAACTCAATAAGTTATTAATAAGTGCTGTCAAAACCATCAATTAATCCATAATTTTAGTTTTCCTAAACATGCTTTTCTGAGGTACCAATTATTCCTGCTTTTGTTATCAATAATCGTTATTCATAAATTAACATTCTGTCTATGTTTCTTTAAGATTTTACTATTCTTCTTCTTTATCACATTCTTGTATTTTTCTTGGAACGTACTCATGGCGATCTTAATCTTTTAACTCACGTTTATATAAACTATACTTTTAGCATTTACAGAATAAAGCCATACAATTTAGTGAAAAAATTATATCAAGAAGAGGTGATAGAAAAGAAAATGAATTAGTTATGATAGTTTTCAACACCTTGTTGAAACAAATTTTGTTTAAAATCATGAGAATTTATGAAACTAAGTAATTATATTGAATTATAAGCATATTATTTGAAATTTCCACCTAAAACTACAAATAAAATTAATTTACAATATATAATAATGATCTAAATATTCAATTTTGTAAAAGTTACTTAAATTTCAAATTCAATCCTTAACTTATTATTAGAATTATAAATTAAAACTTCTCCTAACAAAATCTATTGTTTGCCACTGGATTGGTGATAGAAGTATTTATGCCCTAAAGAGTTAAACAAAAAGTGTTGAGTTTCCAGTATACTATGAAATGTTATATAAATACGTGGTATATTATTGTTGAGACAAATCAGAAATAAGGACAAACACGCATGCATGCATTGAAGAGAAAAACCTGTACTGTCAACTGTGAAGCTTAAAACTGACGAAAATTAATATACACGCATATATGGCAGTGGCTCATGCATTAGATATGATGATCATAAGCACTTTTTTCAAAACCAGTGACTGTTTTCCCTTGTGCTGGAAGGAGTTTCTGATTTGAAACTACTATTCTTGGAGAAGTGCTCATCACAGCAATGAATAATATTGGCTTGTTTTTTAACTGTGAAAGGACTAAAACTTATAATGCAGTTAAAAAATGAACAAGTGGATGTGTGAACAGTTGATGGCAGACATTCATGTGAATGGATATATATTGTTGGCTGACCCGAATGTATATATATGGACCCCATCTCAGCTCTCGGGTCATTTTTGGACCACCTTTTAGTTGAACTACTCAAGTGCCACCATGCCCCATTTCTCTCACGCTCCCTGCAACTGCCTTCAACTCTCACTTTCATCATTCTTACGCTACATATTGCATCATCTCACACAGTATAAGAGAGGATCCATTTAGTTATAAACAACCATTTTTCAATTTTCAATGCACAAATTTGTATGACAGAGTTACTATATGTGGATTCAAAATATTCTCCGTTTTACAATCTTATTCATCACCGTTTTATCTTTAAAAGATATCTCATATATAAGTATTTAAATCGTTTTAAATCTCGATTTTTAAATAATGTAAGATTATTGAGTATGATAGTAACAAATATTAGCTATATATTGATTTGGATATATATATATATATATATAATTTCACTTTACAAACCGGTTTTGTGAGAATAAATTAGGTTTAAAGTTCATTTCTTATGGTATCAGAGACCATTCGAAGCGATATTTGTTATTTGTTGGACATATTATTTCACCTACTATCGAATCACTTATTAATGTCTAGTCTCACGCTCAAGATATATATACTTCAGTGTGAGAAGTGTATTAGAAGTCTCACATCAACCAGAGATAAAGTCAATTTAGATTATATAAGTAGGTGCAAACCTCAATTTACAAGTTGGTTTTGTGGGATTAAATTAGAGTTAAAATCTATCTCTTATTATATATATATATATATATATATATATATATATATATATATATATATATATATATATATATATGGGATAATTTAGAGAAGATTTTTGGTTTAAGTTTGTTGAATGGTGGAAAAATTTGTGATTGAAAAGGGATGTTTTTAAGAAAAGTATTTCATTTTAGAGGTAATGAAGTCATTGGTATAAGCAAACAAGAAAAAAAAAACGACCTTTAGTGAATTTGTCTGTTGCAAGTGTGAAGTTGGGATTTTTCGTTTTCATGGGAGTTTTTAATTTCCACTTTGAAAGGTAAAGCCAATAGGGTAATGACTGGTGAATACCTTTTATCCACTAACAAGTTATTTATATGTATATAGAATGGTCATACTAATGATAAATAAAGAATTGGTTAAGTGATTAGTCCATTACGGAAATTTAATTATTGGACTATACATATGTATTGTTTTTTATGATGACGTAGTCCCATGGAAAGTTGTACATTAGAATTTTTTTTATATGTGTATGAATACTTAATTATATGAGAAAAAGCAAAAGTTAAAAGTTTGAATGTGATTGTATCATTTGTTTCTAGCTAGCATGTTCCTCTTAATATGCTTTCCTTTGTTAAAAACACAAAAGGGAGAGTGAAATATAATATGAACTAAAATGTAAGTGTAAAGTTTATTAATTTTATTCAAACTTAGTAAATAAACATCCACAAATGTTGGGTAGTCCCATGAGTCTAAAATAGAAGAGATATCTTAAATAAGAATAAGTGAGATTCATACAAATGAATGTTACATTATAGTAAAAACAAACCAAAAAAAAAAACAATTATTTGACCTTGGAAATGGTTACAACATGTCATTTTCTTATTAAGTTTAGAATACTTTAATATAATAACAAATAAATAATAAACGAAATAACAAATAAATGAAAATCTTGCAAATGAATGTTACATTATAGTAAAAACAAAACAATTATCTGACCTTAAAAATGGTTCAATATTAACGAGTGAATCTGAATAAAACAACAATATATTAAAACAAATTATTTTAACACAATACACATATAATTTTTTTATCAGGTTTAAAATATGTCAATATAATAATAAATCGATAAAAAAAAAGACATATATATTGTATAAAAATACTGTCAAAATATTCTATTTTATCTTTAAAATCAATACCTAATTCAAAATATTAAATCTTAACGATGTCAAAATCTTAAAACTTAGTGATATATATCAAAATATTAAATTGGTGCATTTTTTATTATTGATTTATGTGTCACTATCTTGTCCATTCAAGTCTATGGCATTTTCAATAAGCAATGACTAATTTACAATATAATAGAAAAAATGCAACTAGGGTTAGTTAATATGGTTCTGAGATCTATAAAAATAATTTTATATAATGTATGTGGAAACTGAAATTATGAAAAATAATAAAAGATATTACACGTGCATACATTATAGGTTATAATGGGACAAAAGGAGAAGAATGATATGGGTTAAATTATAAAGAAGGGTGAATCTCCATACTCATGTTTTAAATAATAGATAGTGCTTTAGCTCTGTTGCCTTCTGTTTGTCTTCATCACTATCATTTCTGCTGCCAACAACATTCCAATATTACAAACCAAACTCTCTTTTAAACATAAAATCCTTCATTACATTCTTAGTAAAAATAAATGAGTATAAATTTTATATTATACTTAAAAATTGAATTACTTCTAAATCTAATTTTTATGAGAAAAAAGAAAATATTTAACAAAATCACTAATTTTAAAAATATTTTCAAATTAAGTTTTCAAAATAAATAAAAAAAGTAAAAAAAAAGGGACAATGATACTTTGACAACATTTTAACATCATCTACATGTCATTCTGTGATTGGTACAAAGTTATTCCACAACTAATAATAATAATCATAAACACCAACATGGACCAATCACAGAATGACATGTAGATGATGTTAAAATTTTGTCACATTAACATTATAAAAAACAACCTCCAAGTATTTTTTTCATTTTCTAGTCTCAATTCTATTTGAAGCCCAGGCCCAAAAGAAAAATATTACTATTAGTAGAGAGTTTCCACATATATATATATATATATATATATATATATATATATATATATATATTTTACATCTTGCTTGCCCATTCTAAATTCTCTAGAAAATGTTTTTAAAATTGCTTGTTATAACTATAACAACTATGACTATATATATTAACAATAAACGTAGCAAAAAACCACACAATATATAACTCAATTCCAAAATTTTACATCTCTAACATGGAGGTTGAGAATATTTATATTTTTCTTTGGATTGTTTCAATTAAGAAATTAAATTAAGTTGAACTTAACTAGAGTTTTGAAAGAAGAAAAAATTGTTAACTTTTAAGTAGACTAAAGTTTAAAATAAATTTTACTTTTAACTAAACTTAATAAAAATTAAAAATATGTTTGAATGTCTCAACTAAATTTTAAACACACCTTATGTCACAACAAATAAAATATGTATATGTTAAATGAATTAATTTAAGTCAAAAACGACTTTAACAAATACTATTAACTTCATTCGAGGAGTAACAAAGTATCAACAACATAAAATTAACTTCAAATTTTATTAAAGATGATCTTTAAATTTTATTTTAATTAATATTTTCATTTTATCTTATTAACACGATACCATGTTGTCACTTTTTTTTTATCTTAATTAGTTATATTTTATATAAATATTTCCTTTATAATGACTTGGTAGTTTTCGGATAGGAATGATTAACAATGAAAAACATTGAATTGAAAATATGAACATTTGATTTACGTGTGGAAGATTTATTTCATTAAACGGTTTCATCAAATTTAGCTATGATTAGTCAGCTTTTCTTCATTATCAAGGAATTTCACTTAGAATATAGAGATTAATCTCTTGTACATTTGATAAGTGAACGTTTTCTTCCAGTTTGAATGTTCTTCATTTTCAACTTTTGCTAGTCTCAATAATGATTTTTAATTAACTTTATTTAGGACAAATGAATTGGTTTATTTAAACAATTCTTCGTTAAAATTATGATTAAAAATGAATTTAATTAAGAAATATGTATATGACACATATGGAATAGTTTTAGAAAGATTAATGGTACCATGACACAGTTTTCATTCATTTCACACATAATACAAGAATAAAATGGTCATGAAAGTTTAAATTTTTATATTTTTTCAAGAAACAAAAGAATAAAAAATAAAAAAGAATAATGTCAAATCAATCTAAAAAAATTTATGTGTCAAAATACCATTTTTCTTTTAGAAAATTAAACACATTATAGAATGGTATAAAATCAAAACCATAACAATATTAAAAGAGTAATTCAAATTTAGCATTTACTCTAGAGCTAAAAATCTTAATTTTTTTTGTATTTAAATATTAAATGATAGAATTTATATAAAAAATAAATAAAGGAAAGTCAAGATATATCATAAAAGAATGTGAAAATATGAAAAATAAGAAACCAAAGGAGGAGAAGGTGACTATGTATTTGTTGATAATTTATATATAATGGAGAACATAATTGAAAATTCGAAACTGCTTTCAATTGTTAAAACTGGTGGAGTGCAAACAAAGCCCATATTAATCCCACATTAAGTAAAAGAAGGGCTGGTCAAAGATTTATATACACATAGATACTTTCAATGGTAAGATGTGTTTTGTAGTAGTATCAAAAACGAATCTGTGAGAGTTTGACGCAAAGCAGAAAATATCTTACCATGTATGGAAATTTATATGTGAGTCGAACCTCCTCCCCAATAAAAACAATATGGAATAATTGAGTTAAAGGACTAAATAAAAAATAACATATTTAATGTCCTAAATATTAGGTCAAATAAGGCATACATGTTACTATAAGGAATCAATTTAATCTTAGACCAAATTACAACATATTTTTCAGTAATACAACTGTTTTTTTTTTTTAATTTAAGAATTAAATTGATTATTCATTCAAAATAATTTATTTACGATACAATACAGGTTATATAAAACATATAACTTGTATAACTTGCATTTTCAAAATTATTAAAGAAATCACTCAGAATACTCACAATTTTATTTATAAATATATAAATAGACTGTATTTTTATTTTTATTTTCAAATAAAATAGTATATATAATTTTTATAATGATAACATCTTTTAACTATAATTTTATCATATGCAGAAATTGTTTTTATTTTCAGTATGGTATTGTATTGATATTTTATATTCCACATTATTTATTATAGTATATAATTTTTTTTATTGAAATTTAAAAAAAAAAAATAAAAACTATTTTTGTGGAGAGTGGGATTTGAACCCACGCCCTTTCGGACCAGAACCTTAATCTGGCGCCTTAGACCAACTCGGCCATCTCAACCTTTTGAGATGACAAATAATAATATATAATTTTATATAATATTTGATGTATTGAAATTGAAAAATTAGAAAACTTTTGTTGAGAGTGGGATTTGAACCCACGCCCTTTCGGACCAGAACCTTAATCTGGCGCCTTAGACCAACTCGGCCATCTCAATTTTGTTCAATTTGTTCAATATGACACAGAAATAATGTTTTTAACTATAAGTATTTATTGATGATTACAGGCCGTCCGATCCAGAGTCAAATGTTCTACATTAAAATTTAAACTTTTCCACGTCATAAATAAATTTTATTCTTTTATTTCATTCAAATTTATTTCTAAAAATTAAAGTTTTTACAAATAATTTTTTAATTGAGTTAGATTTAAATTATTTATTTTAAATGTTGATAATAATTAACCCCTTTTTCTTTTATTAAAAAATATTTGTTATTTATTTATTTAAAAAAAGAATAAAAACATAAAAAAATTATTTGATTTTTTTTATCATAATTTTAAATTTTGAAAATTTTATTTATAAAACAACACTAATAAATTCCTGGATTCTAAATAGACAAGTAGTTGAAATTTATGTTTCTTAGTGGTTTAAAAATAGTTTAATACAAGAGCTTATTTGTAAAATTAGTTAATTTAAAATTGGGATGAAACTAAAATTACGATACTTAGATGTAAAAGTAAATGAAGTTTAAGAATCGGTCTATACAAAGTTGAAGTTGAAAATATTTTAAAATAAATTAAAATTAAAGATTAATTTCATCTATAGTATTATGATCATTGCTCGATTTTGAAATTTATAATATTCTTTTAGTAAAAAGAATGAAGTAAAGAATTCAAATTATGAGTTAGAATAGAATTAAAATTTAAGATTTTTTTTTTTTTAACACGAATGATTTTCAACTTATTGGGTTAAAAATTAATTTTATTTGCAATGTTAATATTATAATTGTGGTTTGTATGAATGTTTTAGTATTTGTTTAAAATTTAATGTAGTGAATTATATGTCTCAATTCCAATCAGTTTGCATAAAGGGGAATAATTGTACTCGAGGTTGAGGTCACCATTTTGGGACCTAATTCATTAATTATACAATAAATAACGCTCAAAAGATTAGACAGGATATCTACAACCACCAAAAATTAATGATTCATTTAATTGATTTCTGTATGATTGTTTAAAATTTCAATTTGTGAAAAGAGTTTGTACCGTATGAGTCGGATGTTCATGTAAAGCACGTGAGATGGACGGTCACGCAGATGACAGAGTCTAATATCAAGTTGGACTGGTTTCTTACAAAAGCTCTCTGGCGTAACGGGCGGTACGGGCATCCGGTGGAGGTTGCAGATTAAAATATGGTAAGCGTTCAGGATTAAGGTAAAACCAAATCAACCATGGCGGACCTGTGATTGGACCGTAATTAAGATTTCGCTAATCATTAGTCCATGAAGAAAACTATAAATATAAGTCAAGGATAAGAGGTAGGTGGTTACATTTAATACGCATTTATTTCACTCTCTTTCTATCTCTACCCTTTTTACCTAACGATTGACACTGACTTAAGCGTCGGAGTGCCATTAGCAGGTACCCGGCCGGATCCAGTGGAAGTCAAGCACTCACCAGAGGACAACAACTAGACGGGAAGTGTAGGAGACCGGAAGGTTGACTTCGGGAAATTGTGCAGGAAGATTTGGAGACATTTCCAACCGGAACAGACTTTATTGATGTTTAATTGTGTATATAATAATTAATTATAAATTGTTTTTTCTCTATAGTATTACAAAATATTATTAGATAATGTTGAATTATATGTCACAATAATGTTTTAAAAAGTATGATTCAGCAAGATTTATTAAATAATTTTATCTTAGAAGAGTCCAAAATATATTTATTTAGAGAATATTTACATATTAACAACAATTTTAATTGATTTTATTAGTTTAATGTTACGTATATTTCAATAATATTATTTGATATTATTCAATGACATTTAACACATGATATATAATCGAATGATACTGATTTCTTTTATAAATTAACATTTTTAAATGTATATTGATTTTCCAATTAGTTTTTTCAAAATTTTAGCCTTAATCGTGCATCACGTATTCGGGTTTTGTTGGCTTGTGATCTTATCAAACAAAATGTTATAAAACGGTTTCTTTTGAGGACTTTTACAAAATTAGTTAAGATAGTCTGAACATACAAAGAAAAACTAATACATAAACCCAAAAGCATTAGTTTTAACAATATTTAACTTTATAAGATAATACAAAGAAATATTAGAAAAAATTTATTAAATGACTTTGGTGATAAATAATTTCTTAAAAATGTTAACATTTGTAGAAGAAATATGAGTTTTTAGTAACAGTATATCACTGTGTATATATTATGAAACTTCCATTTTCTATTAAAGTTGAATGGTAATAATTGAGAAGGTGTATTAGAATGTGATAGTAGAAATTGGATGGTCCAATAACAGTCCGACAATGGAAGGAATAGAAACATAAATGTCTGTTTAGACCTCGTTATGATAGGCTAAAACTGGCTTGTAAAGTCAGATTTATACCTCATTTATATGTTATAATTTAGTCTTATTTCTAGTCGACGTGAGACTTGTACCAAGATGCAACTTGGTTGGCGTGTTCCACATTGGATCTCCTTTTCAAATTCAAGGATTTATGGGATTTATCGAAAAATCTATTATCTTTTTCCTTGGTCAAGCTTTTGTTAGGTTGGTGTTTAGGACTATGAACATATACAACTTTTGTTATAGATATTTATGAAAATAATGAAACCAGCATCTAAAATTAACCTATATAAAAAATTAAAAAAATTATATAAAAAAATATCCACCGACAAATTGTATTCATATTTTAATTAAAAGAAAAAATAATTTTAGATTCTGATTTTACTTATTTATGAAAAGATTATCATTATGTGCTCCACATTTCAAGCTCCATTTCTGAAACAGAATTTGTGATTATTCCTTCTCTACACCATTTTCCTTTTGATATCTGTCATGTTTCTAGTTCTTGTGCAGTGAAACCAAGACCTCTGTCATTGAGCTGAGCTCAAAATCTGCAGTTTTTGGTGTAGTTGGGTTAATCTTAGAACAGAAATGGCAGAGGATTGGAAGCAAACAGCTCTTCTTGTCATCGACATGCAGGTACTTAGTAAACTCTTTTAAGTTCTTCTTCATGGAAATTATTTAATTAATAGTTCCATTTCCTGCCTTTAAGGTTTTTAATTTACGGAAAAAACCAGTAGCAAGGTTACTGAAATTTAACCATAACTTATATTATTGGAAGTTTAACATTATCGAAAAATGAAATCAATTTAAAATCTAATTCTTAATCTAATATCAGAAATATTATATAAATTGGATTAAAAATCTTATATAAAAATTTATATTATATAAGTGAGTATGAAACTGATCTTATGTTATAATTCTTACTCCTACGAGGTTTTTCTTTCCTCTTACATTATGAATTTTTTTTATTATGTTAAACTAATAAACTTTTGATTATAGCTGATACGTGGAAATTGTAGAATTTCTGAATAACTTATGGTTAATTACTATGATTTTGGAGAAATTAAGGAGTGTCTGTTTGGTGGGTTTGTGATGTTGCAGAAAGATTTCATAGAAGATTGGAGTCCTGTGGCACTAAAAGCAGGGAAAGACATTGTTCCAAATGTTGTTAAGGCCGTGGAAATTGCAAGGGAGCGTGGCATGCTCATCGTTTGGGTAATAATAGTCTTATAAATATGTAATGTTAAACTCTGAAATCATACTGGTTTAAACTCTGAAGAATGTCTCTGACAACATTTTTAGGTAGTACGAGAAAACGATCTCTTAGGAAGAGATGTTGAGCTTTTTCGGAGGCATTATTATACAGAGAAGAAAGCAAAAATAGGGTGTAAAGGAAGTGAAGGTGCAGCATTAGTTGATGGGTTGGTAATCAAAGAAGAGGATTATAAACTTGTGAAAACCAGGTTCAGTGCATTCTTTGCTACACACCTTCATTCGGTTCTTCATGCTGCAGGAATTCATAATTTGGTGATCACTGGTTAGTGTAATAAACTTAATGTCACTCATCACTTGCAGGTAAATTGACTTCACATAAGTGCTTTGTTGTAATTGCAGGAATTCAAACTCCAAATTGTATCAGACAAACTGTGTTTGATGCTGTAGCGTTGGATTATCCAAAAGTGACTGTTATTGTTGATGCTACTGCAGCAGCCACACCAGATGTTCATCAAGGTATGATTTTCAGTTTCTGTCTGACAAAAGATCTGCATGATCATATGAGGAAATACCTTTTGCAATGGGAATTTATGTACGTGATTTTGGATGGTTTCAGCGAATTTGTTTGACATGGAAAATGTTGGAGTTGCAACCCCAACTTTACAAGAATGGAGTGAAGCCAAAGCTTGATCTATAGACAAAACAACTTTTGGTGCTTTGCTGTGTTTAATTCCTTGACTCAAAGGTGTTAGTTGATCAAGTGTTGATCTTGTTGCTAGCTGCTCTATGAATGAATATGGATATTGAAATGTATTATTATAGTATTCTTCAATTGGAAATGTTGTGATACTCAATGTTACTTCACAATAATAGTTCATTCAAGTTGAAACGTAATTTGAAATTGCTTCTTTTGGGTACGAAGTTGAGGTTAACAAATGTTATTTAGAAGTTCAAGTGTTATGTTGAACCGTTCTGTTCTATTCAAGTGTTATGTTGAACTTTATGTATTACTAACTAGATTCATTGACATTTTGATCGGGTTGGCTAATTTGGATCTCAAATTAGTATGTGACTGGTGAAACTCATTAATTGACCATTTAAATTATAGTTAATCGTTTAATAATCATTCAATATAGAAGATACAAGATAATTTTTATTATAACAAAAGAGATGGGTAAGAACTACTAATGAAATTTATGGTAAAAAAATTTTAGTTATTTTGAGGTAGAGTCAATTTTTATTGAAAAAATACATTAGATTAAAACTGAAAATAAAAAGTGACTTTTCTGGGTTAATATAAATATTTGTCCAAGAAAAAAAATGTACTGTAAGTACATGTATTAACTAATTTTCTAATCTTAGTAAATTACTGGATTCTAATTGAAGACACTTCCACAACACTTATAATTTGAAGAAACCTTTGATAACGGGAGAACATAAGATAGATTTTGTTGAACATCATTGACTAATGACGATGTGGTCCAAGAAGATGGAGAAACAAACATGTGTATTTCATGTGTATGTACTCTGTCTTTGTCTTTGTTTGTTGCCTTAGGATAAGGTAAGTAATTAACTAACAGCGGCAGATCAATGGAGAAGGAGGTTGAGCTTTGTTCAGCTCAACCCCAAATGGCTTCTCACCGAATTTCTCAATTCGAAGGGCGTGCTAAGGGTGGCCTCGTTACCATGCCTTTCATCATAGGTTTGTGTTCTGTTGTTATTGTGTTCCTCGACTCAACCTCGGAACATGTTCTTGCAGATCGTGTTTCGTTTTATGTTGTTTGTGTTTTCGTGTGTTTGTTGACTTGATGGAGTGAATGGCAGGAAATGAAGCACTTGCGAGAGTGGCAACCTTGGGGCTTCTGCCCAATATGATACTGTATTTGATGGGAAGTTACAATCTTCATCTGGGCAAAGCTACCCAGATACTCCTGTTATCTGTTGCAATCACCAATTTCATGCCTCTTCCTGGGGCTTTCATTGCCGATTCTTATCTGGGTCGCTTCCTCGCTGTTGGTTTAGGTTCCTTCATCACTTTCCTGGTAGGTTATCAGCTGTTATTCCTTTTCCCTCATTGCAATAACGATCTTATCCATATTTAGACAGTATTTTAGATATTTATAGGGTTAATTATGTTTTGTATCCTAATCTATAATGTGATTTTGATTATGTTAGGTTCTTATATTTAAGAAAATGCTAGATATAATCCAAAAGTTCCTCTCCTGTAATGTTTGTAATTCCAAAAACAGTTGACAATGTTGGGCGAATTGAACTGCATCCATGTATTTTTTTAAGTATAAGACCTAATCGGAATAAAGTTTGAGATAGATACACCCTTGTATCTGTGCATTTTGTCTAAATTCAACTTCCAAAATTTCATTAGGGTTGTTGGAAGATGGGGAAATATTTGTAATGTTTAATGATAATTAGTGAGTAATAATGACTGATTGGTACTGTTTTCACTCCTAATGACAGGGAATGGCACTATTGTGGCTAACAGCCATGATCCCAGAGGCTCGGCCTCCTCATTGCAATTCTGAAACTGAAAAATGTGTATCAGCAACATTTGGGCAGATGACAGTGTTAATCTCTTCCCTTGCTCTCATGTCCATTGGAAACGGTGGCCTTTCATGTTCCTTGGCCTTTGGTGCTGATCAGGTGAATAGAAAAGATAATCCCAATAATCAGAGAGCATTGGAGATATTCTTCAGCTGGTACTATGCTTCTTCAGCGATATCAGTCATAATTGCCTTCACTGGAATTGTGTATATCCAAGATCATCTTGGATGGAAATTAGGTTTTGGAGTTCCAGCAGCACTTATGTTCTTGTCCACTTTTCTCTTTTTTCTGGCATCTCCACTCTATGTAAAGCATAAAACACACAGCAGCTTGCTCACTGGCTTTGCCCGTGTCATTGTTGTAGCATATAAGAACAGGAAACTTCGATTACCACATAAGATCTCTGATGGAATGTATCATCATAAGCAGGACTCTGATCTAGTTGTTCCAACTGATAAACTGAGGTAGAATTGAATCACATATTAACACAACCATTATTGTTATCTTTATGCTTACTCACCTCATGAAATAGTAATAAGCTTCTGCTGATGTTGTGTTTTGTTCCAGGTTTCTGAATAAAGCTTGCTTCATTAAGGACCCTGAAAAAGATATAGCCTCTGATGGCTCAACGTTGAATCCATGGAATCTGTGCACAGTTGATCAAGTAGAAGAACTAAAAGCTATTGTAAAAGTTATTCCTCTGTGGTCTACGGGGATCATGATGTATCTGAACATTGGAGGCTCATTTGGATTGCTGCAAGCTAAATCCCTTAACAGACATATCACTCCAAACTTTGAAGTTCCAGCTGGTTCTTTGGCAGTAATCATGATATTCACAATTTTCATTTGGATAGCTCTTTATGACCGAGTGATTATTCCTCTAGCATCAAAGCTCAGAGGCAAACCAATAAGGATCAGTTCCAAGACAAGAATGGGACTTGGGTTGTTTTTCTCTTTTCTCCACTTGGTAACTGCAGCAATTGTTGAGACAATAAGGAGAAGGAGAGCAATTAGTGAGGGACATGTTAATGACACACATGCAGTGTTGAACATGTCTGCAATGTGGCTTTTTCCTCAACTTTGCTTGGGTGGCATAGCTGAAGCATTCAATGCAGTAGGCCAGAATGAGTTCTATTACAGTGAGTTTCCAAAGACCATGTCAAGCATTGCTTCTTCCTTTTTTGGACTGGGAATGGCTGTGGGATATGTGTTATCTTCTTTACTATTTCATGCTGTGGAAAAAGTTACTTCAAGAGGTGGAAATGGTGGATGGATCTCAGATAACATTAACAAGGGTCATTTTGACAAGTACTACTGGCTTCTTGTCACTCTCAGTGCTGTTAATTTACTGTATTATCTACTTTGCAGTTGGAATTATGGACCTACTGCAGATCTACAATCAAAGCTAAATCAAGAAAATGGTTCCCAAGAGGAAGAATTACCATTAATTAGATAAGGTATCACAGGTTGGTGAAGAATTTTTAAGAACTTCATCACATAAAACTGTAACTGATTGAAATGAGTTTTACTCAGTGTTAGTGATTTCAACAGCTAAGACATACAAAAGATGATTAGGCTACTGAGACCAGAATCTGGTTTTGTACGAGGCAATATTTCATATGGTTTGACAAAATTCTTCTGATTATATATATAGATTATGTTTGACAATAAAATTAAGATATGTTCTCATAGAGCTTACAAGAAATGGGTAATCTCTATCTTCCAATATTCAATATTTTGTTGAAGATTAAGAACAATACATTTATTTCATATCATCTATTCATAGTAAAAATGATACTGTAAGATAAACTTATGTATACTATCTTACAATAAATAAAAAATAAATTCTAAAAATTTTGTATAAATAAAAATTAAGTGAAGTTGAAATCCATAATTCATACATTGGAATAATCACATTTACATTTTCTTGAGACTTTGATGTACGGCAATCTTATTCCTTTATATAATAGTATTTAAGTTTTGTTTCCTTGTTTTATAGTTTCTTCCACCGATTAAAAAAATGGTTTGACCGATTAAAAAATTTGTTTGATGTTATTATTATTGCTTGATATATAATGTGTTTTGCATGCTGATTTAAATGAACAGTTTATAATTTTGTGTTTTTATTTTACTTTTAAATTATTTAGTATTTTTTTATTTTTTATTTAATATTTGTTTTATTTAATATATAGATTTAAAATTAAGTATTAAATATATTTTTGTTTATTAATTTTGAGTGAAATTAAAATTAGTTTTTTTTTAAATTTTAATTTAATTTAGTTCTTCAACTTATAAAATACATATTTATTTAATTTTTTTAATCAAATTTATCAAATTTATTTATCATTTTAAATATATTACTTAACTGAAATAAAAATGTGTTAAATGTATTAAATAACTCAAATTTTATTATAAAACATCAAATAAAATTAATAAAATTTGTTTAAAAAAATTAAATCTATATATTTTTAAAGTTAAAATATTAAATTATCAAAATTTTAAAAAGTAACTAATTTCAATTTTAATTAAAAAATAAAAAACTAAAATATATTTAATTCTAAAATTAATAATTGAAAAGAAAATTTATTATTTTTTTAAAAATAAGTAAAATAAAAAATATAAATTTAAAATTAAGGATTAAGTATGTTTTTATTTCAGAATTTTAAGTGAAAATTAAAATTTATCTCTTTTTAAAACTTTAATTTAATTTATTTCTTTAATTTGTAAAATTTTTATTAAATTTATTTGATGTTTTAATTGTGTTTTCAATTAATATCAAAGTCAAAATATTCAACAACTTAAATATTATCATTAAATACATTAAATTCATCAAAATTTGATTAAAAATTTTTAATTCATATATTTTTAAAATTGAAAAGTTAAATTGGACTAAATTTTTTAAAAGAACTAATTCCAGTTTTAATTAAAAATTAAAAAACTAAAAATATATTTAATTCTAAAATTAATAATTTAGGATCATAGTATTTTATAGTTGTTTTACAAGTCAACTGATGCAGAGCCATTAAAGGCCACACACTATCTAAATAAAAATAGCTTTTCAATTAGTCTAATTTACCAACTTAAGGACTAAGTAGTATGTTCTGATATCATCTAAAGGCTTCTAAAAACATGAAATTTGCACTTTAATTATTGTGCTTTCTTTCTCATTAATTTCCTGAAAAAACATTGTATTAATTAACGAAACATAAATCGACATCATTATCCTAAAGTCCATTAGGTTTCTTCTTTAAAGGATCATTGTGTTGATCTTATTATGGTATATTTCTGAAACAAGTTTGTCACAGTTTATGACTATGACCTTTATCTTCTTCTTTTATCAAATTTTGCTTTCTAATAGTAAAGTTTTGCTCAAACCAAATTTCCAACATCTTATTACTTTTTTCTAAGAAAACAAAAATAGGAAGGTTGCTTCGCTAAGCAATTTAATGTATGCTATAAAATAAAATATCTATTATAACTTTTGCATAGCCTATAATAACTATAGTAAATGTTCAATTGTTGAGACCCAATTATAGTGAGATATGGTTCTTAAATATATATTTTCTGTTTGCAGATTTGAAGTTGGAATGTAAAGGAAATTGGAAATTCAATCTTTATTTTCCTAGTCCTCAAATAGGAGGTATGAAAAAGTAATTTTCAAGTTGAATTTTTGTTCCCTTTATACTTTGGTTTGGTTGAAAACTTTCAATATATCTTAGACAAATTAAAAAAAAAAAAAATATATATATATATATATATATATATATATATATTTTAATTTGTCTAAAATATATAAATTTGAGATACTTCATCACAATAGGTTGTGCAACTCATTATTTTTCTCGTGCACTATCATTAGTATGATTGAAATTGTGCCTCTTCCGTGAAAATCTGTAAAATCACAAATTGCATCATAATTGAACTTGTTCAACCTTCATTGATCACGTAAAATTATATGCAAGGAATAAAACCTCCAAACCACTTTCCATTAAATCACAAAAACCTATAGAAATTATGTGAGTCAATCGGTGTGAGCATTATTGTATGGCAACTCATTCTATTTTTCCTACATGATTAACGATATAAACGTCGTGAGCAAAAATGACCAAATTAAATATGAATTACGAAATTAAAAACTAGATTGAACATTTTAAAAAATATAAATCCTACATTAAACAAAATTAAGGAATATAGAGACCAAAAATAATATTAAGCGTTTACTTTAATAATATTATCTCAATGATATTAAACATGCCTACAAAATTTCACTTAAATAGTTTAATTAAACAAAAAAAAAGTAAGGGTGGCTAATAATTATTTTCAAAAAAAAAATTCAGTTTAGGAATATGATGCATTTTAAAGAGGAAAGGCCAAGTGTAACGCACTACAAATTTGCCTTCTGAAATCCAAAGTAGACAAGAACATAAAGATGGGATGATCGCAAGATTCCAAAACACTAGCAAAATTACAAACTTTCCTTTCATGTCCTTTTCACAAAGTTTTAGGTAAAGTAGACTTCTTTTCTTTATCACTAATTTTATATATATAAATGATTTCTTTACTAAAAATTATTAAATAATTGATTGAAAAGAAAAATGGATGATGGGAAGTAGTATATGTAAAATGACAAAGATATTTTAACAACTCTTTTTTAATAATTTTTTACAACAGGACGCGTGTCACTATTTTATTGGTTTATTTGAATTTATTTTAAAAATATATTTGAAACAGATCAATCACAAACTGTCATATATATACGTTGTCAAAAAGTTGTAAAAAAAAATTGTTAAATAGACTTTTTTCTATGTAAAATGCTTATATTTTAGAAAAACATGCTTTTAGTTTTTAATGAACATCAAATAGATTCTTTTGTTTTGTCTCTTATAAATTTTCTAATAATTATAAGCAAGAATAAAGTGACAGGTATAGAATTTCTATTAAAAAAATTTCACATTGAATTAGAGATATAAAATAATTAAAACAATTAAAAATGTTACAATTCTTTTGTCAATGTAAGAAAATTCATGCCCAAAGTTGATTAAAGTCAGAAAGTTTGACATTTACTTGATAAATATGATTATTAGCATTTAAAAGAAATAGTGAAAATATGGTGCATCTGCAAAAGCATTATTAACATTACCTCATACATTGTAAGTATCGTGAGACAGTGATAACATAGAAAATGTTTGCTATAAGTAACATGTTGTAACAGAGACACACAGAAACAGAAACAGAAACATGGTAAGTTCGATTCGACCCTCTTGCAAGTTCTGACATCTTTATCTTCTGCTGCATGAAAACTGATATTTAAGAGCTCCCAAACTGTGTTTTCTTTGTTTGCATTGTGAAGGAGGCAACAATGGAGAAGCAAGTGGAGCTTTGTTCAAGAGAAGTTGAAATGGTATCAGAACACATTCAACGACCACAAAAGGAAAAGGGTGGTTTCGTTACCATGCCTTTCATCATGGGTAAACTTTGTTTTTGTTTCACATTGCTTTGGTTTTTGATGATGGATTCTCATTCTTTTTGGTTTTGGTTGTTTGTGTTGCAGCAAATGAGGCACTTGCAAAAGTTGCAACATTTGGTCTTGTGCCAAACATGGTAGTGTATTTGATGGGGAGTTACCACTTTCATTTAGCCAAAGCAACCCAAGTGCTTCTATTGTCCTCTGCAACTAGCAATATCACACCACTCATAGGTGCTTTCATTGCTGATTCTTACTTGGGTCGATTTCTCTCTGTTGGGTTAGGATCCACCGTCATTTTTCTGGTACTTTTCATCTTCCTTTAAGCTCTTTCAGTTTTAGGACCTTTACTTTTACTGTCTTTGATATAAGTGTCCACAAAGGATGTATAAGATGTTGAAAATCCAAGTGTGACATTGGATAGAAATGAAAAAGTGAAATACTGTGTAAGGTGAAGACTCATTAATCCATTGTTTTAAGATTTTGGATAAAGAGTATGTCAATTTAGACTCAGTTCTCGTTGATATTGTATCTTCTCAGTCAACCTCCTCTTGGCATCAACAGAAATGTGAAGGCAGAAGCCATTTCATTTATGATAAGAATATATAAATTCACAACTGCATGATCTTTTCAACATGTAAGAGAGCTATAAGAAGATCATGCTGCACGAAATATAAGACTACATTGACAACATTTTATATCTTTAATGAACTTATAGTCTAACAAAATGCAAACCTGGTGCACATTCATTTCTATTCTGTGAAAAACTCAATCACACTTTGAGGATTACAAGACATTCAAAACAGTTAAAAAAAGTTGGTTTTGATCAAAGCTTGTTTTGTTCTTTCAACAGGGAATGACACTCTTGTGGCTAACAGCGATGGTTCCACAAGCTCGGCCTCTTCCTTGCAATCAAGAACCTGGAAGATGTAAATCAGCAACAACTGGGCAAATGACAATGCTAATCTCTTCCTTTGCTCTCATGTCTCTTGGAAATGGTGGTCTTGCATGTTCCATGCCATTTGGTGCAGACCAGGTCAACAAAAAGGATAACCCCAAAAACCAGAGGGTGTTAGAAACATTTTTCAGCTGGTATTATGCTTTTACAGCTTTTGCTGTCATAATAGCCCTCACAGTCATAGTGTATATCCAAGATCATTTTGGGTGGAAATTGGGTTTTGGAGTTCCAGCAGCACTTATGTTCATGTCCACTTTATCGTTTTTCATTGCTTCTCCACTTTATGTAAAGAACAAAGTTCAGGGCAGCTTAATCACTGGCCTAGCACAAGTAATTGTTGTGGCCTACAAGAACAGGAAGCTTCCTTTACCACCAAGTAACTCAGTTGAAATGTACCATCGTAGGAAAGACTCTGATCTTCTTGTTCCTGATGAAAAACTAAGGTCCATAACATAACAATATCATTATTTTATCATGTTATGTTGTGCTTGTTCACTGTATCAAAAATTACAATCCTTTGCTTTCCAGGTTTCTGAATAAAGCTTGCATAATTCAAGATCCTGAAAAAGATATAGCCAGTGATGGATCAGCCTCGGATCCGTGGAGTCTCTGCACAATAGAACAAGTGGAAGAACTAAAAGCTATCATGAAAGTTATTCCACTGTGGTCTACAGGGATCATGGTGTCAGTTAACATTGGAGGCCCTTTTGGAATACTGCAAGCTAAATCCCTCAACAGGCACATCACTTCTAAGTTTGAAGTTCCAGCAGGTTCTTTTTCTGTAGTCTTGGTGTTTACAATATTTCTTTGGGTGGCTCTTTATGATCGTGCAATTATTCCTCTAGCATCAAAGATTGTAGGAAAACCGGTTAGGATAAGTGCCAAGAGAAGAATGGGAATTGGGTTGGGTTTCTCTTTACTCCACTTTGCAACTGCAGCAATTGTGGAGACTACAAGGAGAAGTAGAGCAATCAGGGAGAGACATGTTGATGACATGCATGCAGTGTTGAATATGTCTGGAATGTGGCTTGTTCCTCAACTTTTCTTGGCAGGCTTGGCTGAAGCATTCAATGCCATAGGCCAAAGTGAGTTCTATTACACAGAGTTTCCTAGAACAATGTCAAGTATTGCGTCTTGCCTTTTTGGACTTGGAATGGCTGCAGGAAACTTCTTATCTAGTTTCATATTCAGCACTGTGGAACATGTTACTTCAAGAGGAGGAAAAGAGGGATGGGTTTTGGATAATATTAACAAGGGTCGTTATGATAAGTACTATTGGCTTCTTGCTCTACTCAATGCTGTTAATATACTGTATTATCTAGTATGCAGCTGGGCTTATGGACCCACAATTGATCAAATGAGAAACCAGAAGAGTTCAAATGAGAAACCATTAGCTCAAAATGGCACTGTGAGCAAGGCATCACATGTCAGTGAAGAAGATATTGGCTTAAATGTGAAAAGAGTTAACTAGATTTGACAATGAATAATTGAGGGTCTATTGAAAATGTAGTCAAAGTTAGTGAAAACAATGAAAAGAAAAAGCATATGCTTTAGTATTTGAGATGTTGAACTTTGTAGGAACATACACTACTTATGTTTTGATATGTGTAGTAGTTGCAGATATCAGCAGCTATTAATGTATGTATAAACGGTATTGGCATGTCAAGATGCATATTTTCTCTGTAGTAAAATTGTTGCTCTAATGATATTGGAAGATGCAGATAATTCAAATTCACCAGCATACTCTGGTGAATTTCCTAAAGACTGTACCAATGATCCTTCCATGATTCCAAACACAACTGATCCATTGTCTCACAAAGCTTGATAATTATTCACTTTAACATTAGCACTAAAGGAAGAGAAGATGATATTCATTGTTTAAAAGTAATTTCTACTGTAATAGAAGGAGTATCAATGAAACTGATACAACATGTCACTTTGAATGAGGTTGATTGAAACAGTTTACTTTCACATTGTTTAAAAGTATCATTTTTCTTACCAACAAGCCAGTGTGGTATGATCATGTCACAAAGAAGAAAACCTTTTTGTGGTTTTAGAAGCTGAATACCCCTCATGGTGGAAGTCTCTATCTGATGACCATAAGTTCCATCTGACAGACCTTTTATCCATTTCTGAACATCCTCAAAAAAAGGATCCTTCTTCTTCTTCTCGACCATCTCAGAAAACAGACCGAAACAAAAACTTTTCTCAGTTTCATAATTCATTTCATCATTCTTTCTTAAGGTTGTATTAAACTGGTCACGAAGTCAACTTTGTTTTATTGCAAACTTTTAATTTGACTTTAAGAGGATTTAACTTTTGGTAAAGAATGAACATTAGTGTGAAAGAGCCAAATTTAGTGGAAACAATAATTTATGGGAAAAACTTCTTTTAACAACACTTTTTTAACAATTTTTTGACAACGCATTCATGGTAGTTTGTGATTGATCCGTTTTAAATATTTTTTAAACATAAATTCAAATAGACCAATAAAATGATGACACGTGTCCCGTTATCAAAAAAGTTGTCAAAAAGTGTTGTTAAAATATCATTGTCCTAATTTATGTGTGGAAAAGATAGCATTTTTCTCACATTCTTTAATTTTGTTTTTGTTTATTCTGACCTTTCTTTATAAATGAAAGTCTTATGGTGCTACGATTTTCTTTTAAGCGAGCGAGTTGTGAACAAAAGAAAAGAAAAAAAAGCAGTCGAGGTTCTGGTGAACTTTAATATTGATTTTTTTTTTTTAAACATCAAGATAATAAAACTATTGTTATTCAAATTAATTATTTGAGTACATTTATAATTAAATATATTTATTAACTTAATTATATAAAATATGGAAAGATATATGCATGTTTTAGAAATTAAATTTATTTTAATATCTGGTTTACAATAAATAAATTGGTGTAAGATATATTTTTGTTAAGTGTAATACATATTTTAAAATTGAATAAATAGATTTAATTTTCGTCTGACAACATTTATAAAATTTATTTCACTAAAGTAAAATAATAAAGAATTACTTAAAGAAGAGAAAAGAATGTTAGTTAAAACTATTAACATTTACATACATAATTGTTTATTTTTATAAGGATAGTATTTTTGAAAAGTATGTTTCGTTTATGTTATGAAACTTTGTGATTAATAACTAATACTTAAGATGTTCAATGGTAAGAAAAATCTTTGATGGTACAAATTAAAATTTTCATTATAATATAAATTAATCATTTAAGGTAATATTGTAACTATGTATTTACCTTTATGAATATATTAGAATATTTACTTTATATTTTTCTTTTTAAACTAGTTTTTATAAAAAAAAGATATACATTAAAAATATCTTTTATATAAAACTAAAATATATTTATTTTTTATTTATTTAAACTTGAAAATTAAAAAATATTATAAATATTTAATATTCTAACACATTTTACTTTATGTAGAGTGCATGAATAAAATAATAAAAGAAAATTCTCCAAATTATATCTCTTATATTCCACAATCCAAAATTCTAACAGGCAATAACTCAAGTTAGAATTTTAATATTTAAAACACAATTAGAATAAAACGAGCCCATAAATTTCAATTAGAACAGCAAGTAAACAATAAATAGACAGATACATTCCTAGATATATATATATACACATTTATATATTAATTTAGCGAAAATATTCCAAAATATTCCAAAAGCCAGCAGAAAGTTGTAGAATTGAGGGGATAGAAGTTAATTAATACCATTTCGTCCGATGAACAGAAGTGAATTTTGAAGTGCAGAAGAAAAAGAATCGAAAACATAGGGGAAATAAACTGCCTCGTTACATTCCATGTCGCCTTTCTGTTTTCAGTTGTCAAAACATACAAAAAAAAAATCTTAAAACGATTTCAGCAAAAAAATTACAGCACACTTTAACCCTTTGATTCTAATGCAGTGACTCGTTTTCTTGTCTCAGGTTTCTGCTACCATCAATAATACCCAGATGAATTCTATGAACCAATTGTCTCGGATCATGCAGGAGACAGCAGAGAAGCAACAAGCAAACCGGTTGTAATTAAAATCCAACCACCAGCTCTTGCAACAGTTTGAAAATAATAATCTTACGAAATGTATTTCTCCTGCTGCTCTTGAAGTAACCTGGCAGATGATTTGGCATCCAAATATAGCGAACAAACCTCTTCAAGATCCGCCTATAAATATCAAACAATATTAATAATTCCTTAAGTTGGAGATAAGCACGTAGTGAACATTATTTCAAATGCTGACATTCATTATTTCATTATTACCTTGCATATATTGTCTCTGCCATTCATTTTTGCTACAATGCTGGCAGGTGATAACAGCTGAACTGCATGCCTGATAAGCAAGCAACAGGTGTAAGAAACATAAGGAAAAGCATAGGATAGGAGAACAGACAATCTAGAGTGCAGACCTTAAAGATGTTCGTTGTCCAATTTCCCCAAGGAAAGCTAAACTCTCGTCATCCACAACCAGTTCCTCCACTTGAGCACGGATAGCTAGAATCTGTTCCACAGATAAGTAGCATGTATGTTTGGACATCAAATCTTGAAAGTATATCGAAAGAAATATAAAGGTCATACTACCTGTATCATTTCAGCAGGACCATAGATTTGTGTTCGAATGATCACCAACCGATCCAGTAGGTCAACAGGTATGCCGTGAGGACTGCTCATATCAGTCCCTCTGTATAAAAGAAGCAGGCAATAATGCTCAAATTTAGCAAGGTGAGATAATTAAAATCCAACCATACCAATCTAACAACTGATCTATATGACCATTTACGTCAAATTGTCAATTCCCTAAACATCAATGAGGGTCTACAAACAGACGCTTATTTTCCAATCTTTACTAGTGACAAGCATTAAAGTCTTATATGGCCGAGAGTTAAACTCAATATCAAGGAGTTATTTCAAAAAACTGACAAAGATAAGACCCACCCATGGTCGGACCTGCTATGATAAAAATACGCCAAGAATGACTAGCTACCAATCACCACACTGCATTCATTTGATTTATCAAAATTTACCATAGACCAAAACATTAAAAACAACATTATTTTCATCGTACCTTACATTACATATTCCTCTATTAGTAGCAAATATTACTATTGGAGATAGGGAGCTCTCTAAAGCACGATTCAAATACGAAAAACATTCCATGTCTAACATATGAACCTGCAAAGAAGCATTAATACTTAATTATTTAGATGCATTAGTAATGCACTAATTAGTTAGTGAGAAGTTTAGTGACAGTCACCTCATCGATAAATAGAACTCCGGGCACAAGCTCTGCCACACCTTCGTCAATATATCGATTGACAACCTGTCACCAACAAAAACAGTTACCCTCTTGTTTCCATATTATCCCCGCTTTTCTTTTACCTTTGGTTTTTTCTGGTTATAACTCACTAGTATAATCTTATCAATCACCATTTTCAATTTACGTATAAAACATCTGAAACAATAGTTAATCCAATGACAGTTAAATAATAGACTAGAAACTTGTATCAGAAGTTCTGAAAACACCTTGTTAATTTCTTGTCTCAACTTGTCGGTGATTTCTGTTTTCCTGGGTTTCATCATCTGACCCATAAGAGACAGAATATCTTGTCCCCCTTGAGGTCGTGCATTGGCAGCATCCAGATCATGCAAGGTTACATCCTTTAAGAAGCAATTCAAATCACAAGCGATCAGATATATACATACATATATATATATATATATATATATATATATATATATATATATATATATAATACTGAAATAGAAAATTTTAGGCATTACATTGATACAAAACTGGTTTCAAATTAAATACCTGAACAATCTCCTTTTTCTTGTGCACCTCTCCCTTGGGAAGTGGAACATACTCTTCTGCCTCAAGGTCAAACTCTGTAGCAAAAGCATCACTTCGACCCACCCTTTTTACAGCGCCACTATTTGCCTCAATGTATATAACATCCCCAACAGCTACCTGCACCACGTATGCAGAAGTCCCAAATCAAAAGCATCACATATTTGTTCAAACAAATATAACATACCTTTAAAAATAAAACAGCCCCATACAAAATAAACCAAATAAATTTATAAATAACTAATTTACACATGGCAGCACACAAATAGCGAGAGGAAATCATAAACCTCACCTTTTCCTTTATCAAGGCATCATATATGGTAGGATCCAACTTGAGTTGCTTGGTTCCTTTCACTGTCTTCAATCCAATTATCACATGGCTAATACTTTTACCATAACCACCTGATACACTCTCAGTTTCTTCGGGAGTGAGCTCAGTTACCTTACACAAGACCAGCAAAAATATCAACAACAATATTTACAATGCACAACCAGTTTTGATGAGAGACAGCAGATACAAACTCACCTCTCCTTCATACACTTCCTTGTTTTCCTTTATACGCAGACCAATGGCCCGTCGAAAATTTTCCATGAGAACCTCAGTCTTCTTCACCTCTGAGGAGTACACTTCAGAGCCAACCATTGGACAGAATGGCACCTGCAGAGTGGCATAAACCTTACTAACAGTGACAAGAAAGCTAAAGACACTAACAGCATTGTCTCTTTTTCTCAAGAAAAACAAAAAAAAAAAAAACAGCAGAAGAATGAGTGTTGAACCTTGGTGCCAAGCTCTTGGCTTATCCCAAGTGCCAGTGCAGTCTTTCCGGTTCCAGGTGGTCCGGCGAGAAGGAGTGCACGGCCGGCCATCTTCTTCTGGCGAATCATGTCGACCACGAGACCGGAAGCTTCTCTGGCTTCAACTTGGCCGACGAAGCCAGCGGCAAAACGCGATGCTTTTCCAGTCGGCTGAACAACAATAATCAAACTAAAATTGAAACTGAAAATTGCAGACCTAACACAGAAGAGGAGAAGAAAGAGGAAGGAGAAGGAACCTCGAGCCCTAGGCCTTTGATGTGAGTATGAGTAGCAACACGCTGTTTCTTGGTCGTAGACTGAACCTCTTCTATTTTCATCTTCTCCATTTCTCTCTCTCAGGTTTTGCACTTTGCAGCAGCGGGCACAGAGCAACAGCAAGAAACCAAACAACACCTTTGAAATGAAAACAAAGGAAAAACAACACGAATTCACTGGGCCATGGACTAACCCAGGCCCATTTACATAAACCGGCATTTCTCTATTTTTTTTTTCTTTTCTCCCTAAACCTCTGCACATTTCTTCCCGCATTCACGTCTTTTTAAAATACCAAAATTATCCTCTCGTAATTTAAAAAATCTTATATCTCATTCTTTTGTGTTCTAATTGATTTCAAAATTTATTGGAAATTTTTTTCTTAAGTAAATTTTGAAATTTATTGAAATTTTTCTTTTAACATATTTTAAAATTCGTTTAAACTTTTGTAAAAAATTTCAATATAATTATTTTAAAATATGTTGAAAGATTTTTTTTTTATAAATTTTAAAATTCGTTAAAAAATAACATAATCCCAAAATTATTTTAAATTGTGAAAGTACAGGATTAGATGTATGGAGGTGTACAATGACACAACTAATATTTTTATGTTACTGGAAGCTTCTTCATGGCCCTCCATATAATTACTTTTTAAATTACACAATAATGTGATTCCAAAAGTTTATAATGACACTTAACTATTTTATATTTATTTCTCAATATTCTTTTTTAGTTTTTATATTATTTTAAAATACAAAAATTTCCTATTTTATAACTATTTTACCTTTTTAATATTTATTAAATAAATATAAATATGTTGTGTTACCGTTATTCCCACAAAAATATGTAAAATAAAAGCTTTTAACTGTAAAATAATGATATTTGAACACAATCCTTTCATTTAACATAAAAATAAAATAATTATAAAAAATAAACTTCTATATTTATAAAGAATCCATTATTAACATGAACAACATATATTATTAACAATTTCCATAGAATCCTTTCAATAACCCATTTCATTTTACAATAGAAATATACTTAGATACTGAAAGATAAATAAAGAGAATACTAAATGATGAAGTGAATAGCTAAACATTACATTTTTCTTTACTTATAATGAATGTTTTTCATTAAATACATTCAATCAATCACCTTCATAAATAAAACTAAATTGCTATCCTTAATGATTATTTTCTTTTCTTTTATCTACCCCTCATAAAACTTATTGAACTTAATAAATGAGAAAATACAAAGGTTTCTATTTCAATAAATAATTGGTGAAATTTTATTTGAGATTTCCACTATCTTAAAAAACTGGCTTTAGAACATTAAACTTTGAGCAGTGAATAAAGCTCAAATGGTGTTCAGTGTTCTGAAACCACCAGCTTCTTCAGCTCCTTTTTATTTATCTGAAATTTCACAGGAGAAACAGTTAATTAGTTTTCCATCCCAAAAGACATGTCAAGGTGAAAAAAATGGAAATTCTGTCGATAAGAACAAAATAGAAACAAAAGTAAATTACCTTCCCCATGGCATTACGAGGGAGTTTTTCCCACAGGATTAATTTAGTTGGAATCTGACAAAAATAAAAAAATTATCAGAAAGCAAAGTAATTAGCAGCAAAGAAAACACCAACAAAAAACAGATATGGTGCATTTTAATTGTTTGGTTAGTATGAGAAATAGTCAAGAAATAAACGAAGTGCATTTGAATTTTTAGAATAATTTGCCATCATGTGATACATAGTTTAAGATTTTCTGTTTTGACCTTTGGAACCTATCTTGCATATCTTATACATAAATAAAATGTTCTAAATCAATCCCACAAAATTGTCTATTTTGTATGATGAGGTTTGTATTTACTTACATACTATAAATTGGTCTTATAATTGGTATTATTTTTAGTCGATGTAAAACTTTCAAACATAAAAATAAACAATGGTTATGCTATCATACCTTGTAAGGTGCAATTTTGTCTTTGGCCCAGGTAGATAATTCTTCTAGGCTTAGAGCAGGCTTTGATTCTTGATCTCTCTTCTCTTTAACGTCAGGATGTAGCACAACGATTGCACCTACAATCTCTCCATAGTCGTTGTCTGGTAATCCTAAAATGCAGCATTCTAAGATAGCTGGATGCTGCAAAAAATGTTCTGATTGTGAATATCCATATATTCAACACTTCCATGGAGGAAAAAAAAAATGTAACAGATACATGGGGTTGATAACACCTAGCAACCCATAATGAGGAAATGGTAGCAACTTGCCTCTATGATAACTGATTCAATTTCCAATGCAGACAGCTTATAGCCACCAGCCTTGATTATATCAGCATTAGTACCTGTTAGAAACACGTAGAGAATGTACACAACGTTATTTTTAGTTTTATTTCCATCACAAGCTTTTACTATAATGTTCTGTTCTAGGTATCTTATTGTTTATGCACAGTCAATGAAGATGAAATAGTTAAGTACTACTCATGCATGTCCAAATAAAAATATTAGGAAAAAACAGATTTCTGGCTATCAGTCATTAGGGACGAATGATTTTGACAAACAGGTACACAAATTTAAGCATGTTTTTTTTCTCTTACTTTTGTTGTGATATTTGTTTTGGAAAAATGAAAATCACTTGGGCAAATCTAGAAAATTTCAAAATTGGATATGTAACTATTAAGGCATGAGAATCGTCCTACTTGATGCACTCAAAGTTCTCACTTTTATGAGCATACGTAGAGAAATTTAAATTTCCTTACGTCCTAAAATGATGTAATATCCGTCTTCATCTGTAGTAACTGCATCTCCAGTCTTAAAGAATCCATCATCAGTAAACGATTCCTTCGTCACCTGCAAGGATATATGAAAATTTCTCAGAAGTAGGTATGATATCCTTTTCACCATTCCCTATATTAGGAATCTTGGACTTTTGGTTACTGAAATAATATTCTATTCATTTACTGTGTTCAATCTTTAGCATTTTGGAACTCGTGTTACTCAAATAATTGCTTACAGCCTGTCGGTAACAGATTGTTGTGGGGCATAACAGGAAAATATTGTAGCATAATGTACATAAATCATCATGTAATGCATTATTTATACCTCATTAACAGTTTGGAGGAGCATAAAAAGTAAAAGGAACAGGTAAAAATTATTACTAAATGGTGATTTCTGAATCACTAAATAGAAGAACTTGAAAGTACCTCAGGAAGTTTATAATATTCTTTAAACAATGAAGGGCTCTTAACGCAAAGCTCGCCCATTGCAGTGTTGTCATCCTCACCATCTTCTTCTGCAATGATCTTGACCTGTCAAGCAGACAGAAATGTCAGCCTTAAAATTCCATAGGGTGTTTTTTTCACATTGAGTGTCCATAACACTTGAGACAACAACTCCAGGTTTTTAGTACAAATCTCATAGTATGCCAAATTAAACTTTGAACGTGTCCTTCAAGTTTCAGTCATATACCACTTCATTCAGTGTTTAGAACAATAAGTTTAGTTTCCTTAACCTGATTTGAAACTTGACCCAGATCATTAGTTATTAAAGTCTCTACAGTGTATTTTAGGCTATCTGATCAAGTAAAAAGATTATGCAGTAGTAGAATGAGAGATAAAACAGCCAATTTTCGATGGTAAGTAGCAGAGAACGGCGTCAAGATCAACTAACCTCTATTCCAGGAAATGGTTTGCCCACAGTTCCTGGCTTGCGCTCACCTTTCAATGGATTTGACAATGCCATAACAAACTAGAAACATTAACATAATACCATAAGATTCTTCTAAGAAGATCATTGTAAATTGAATAAGAAAACTATTAAAATATATACATGATTCAGTACAAAGTTGAAGGACTTCAACTAAAGATTACTTACTTCAGTCATGCCATATCGTTCCAATAAGCGATGCCCAGTGATGGCTTCCCATTCTTGCATAACAGGTAGTGGAAGTGCAGAGGACCCACACATCTGAATATTAACATGACAATATATCAGATCTCTAATACTGAATCGGTAGTCAATATCCGTGCATGCCAATTTTCAACACTACTGAGTTACATATTAAAAATTGAAGAACAAACCATTACTTTAAAATTGTTCAACACATGCTACTGTGACTCTGTTTCTTACCATAAGACGCAAGTTATTTGCGGCAGATGCTGAAACATGTTTAAGCTCAGAATCCATTGCATTATAACCTTGTATCAATCGGGCATAGATAGTTGGAACCTTCATTTAAAAAATGATTAAAGTATAATAAGATCACCCATTCTCATCATAGCAAATACGGTCAATAGCAAATAGTGTACAAATGAATTCTAAATGAACAAACTGTGCATAGCATAGTTCATAACATAGAACACCATCAAATGGCCTACAATATATAGATGCTATTTTTGTATGTTTATATATGTAAACGTTATTTTCTCAGCCAAGGTACCATGAGAATGAAACACGTGATATATTATTTATATGAGAGCAATGCTAATAAGAATTATACTTACTCCAGTGAACACGGTTATAGCATCGTCAGCCTTAGAACCATCAGTTGGATATGACTCACGCCATCTCTGCCAAACTCCCCTCACACTAAATTTTGGCAAAAACTCAACCTTCAACAACACAATAGATTATTAGCCACATAAATTTGTTTAAAATGGATACTATCTATTTTGAAGATAAGTTAAGATTTTTATTTTCTAGTTGTCTATTCTTTGGAAGCACAAGTGAAGAGAGTATCTTACCGAGGAACCTGCATAGAGAGGGGCCATTAAACCATTGAAAAGCCCATGAACATGTATACCATATACGTTAAGGATTGACATAATAAAGATATCCCAAATCATATTTTTGCAAACATACTAAAGATGATATTATGTTTCAAATAATTTGAAAATTATTGAACAATGTATACAAAGAAACTTTCAAGGATATGATGTAGTGGTAGACAATGCAGAAACTTGTCAGCAGACGTGTACTCCCATGATTTTGCCAAAGTTTGGACCTAAAATCAAAGCCAGAATTAAAAAAAAAAAAAAAATATATATATATATATATATATATATATATATATATATATATTTACAAAGTAAATAACAAGGTGAGTCTGACTGACAAGCTGAAGTCAACAGGGATTATATATTAAAAATCATAAACAGTATTTCATTGATGTGTTGATAATACCCAATTTGCTCAATCACAGAGCCCGTGTTCAGGAAGAGGATTTTATTTTAGTAGATAATGAAACTTTCAATTCTATGTAATAAACGTAACAAGAGATAAACATGGAGCATACCTGGGAAATGATGCTTCTGTGTGTATGAACAACTCCCTTAGGTTTACCTGTAGTCCCACTGGTGTACAAAATCAGTGCTGGATCATCTTCACCTATGCCAAAGGATATGAAAAACAAAGAAAGAAATGTCAACAGATTGCTGGTGAAAGACTCTACCGAATCCATTTATAAAAGCTGAAACTAATTTTCTTACTTGATCCTCCTATGATATCATCCAAGAAAACCCTGTCTTCTTGAATTTTCCCATTCTGTGAGTGTCCATTTCTGCTTTTCTCTGAAGAAATGTTGACAACAGATGGAAGATGAAAAAACTTGGAAGAGCTTTTATTGGCTACGCTTTGCATTAATTCATTATGCTCTTCAGTACTCAGTACTGCAGATATATCCTACAGCCATATTATATCAAACTTCTATTAAGATTTAATCCACAAAGCAGAAGTAAAGCACGGAGGTGGTGTAGAATAATTAAATAGCTAAGTTAAAAAAGGAAAGAGACTCCAACACATACCGAATTATCAATCACATACAAGAGCTCTACTTCTGGATAGCTGGTTGCAAGGGGAACAGCAACACCTCCGCTAAGCCAAATCCCAATTATTCCAGCAACAAATTCAGCAGAGGGTTTGGCTACAATTCCTATTCGAGCTCCACCAAGATTTCCCTGGGTTTTGATACCACTTAGAATTTAGTCAACATTTTAAACATATTCACAAATGTAGTACGACACACAAATGCCAAGCAACAGACGAAATTTTTTGTTAATCTTCCATTTTTAGCAGATCTGAATAGAATAAAAAAACTGCTTTCTTATTGAGAACATGATGCCACCTACTTTCAAGCTTTTTCTTAGTTTCCCCTGTGAAGGCTTTGTTCTAGCAACAGAATAGCAAGGGAATTGTAAGGGGTAACTCACCTCCAGTGCATCACTGGCAGCACACAAGAGATTAGATATCTGCTGTGCTGATGATAGGAGTTCCTTGTAACTATAACTCTTCTGATCAGCTCTGATAGCAACATTTTCATGAACTGCAGGTTCTTGCCTAGCAATTGCTTTCACCACCTCCATTAATGTAGCAGGTGCAGAAGCTATATAAAAGGAAGAAACAGTCAAAGAACATTTACCGATAGATTTAGTAGACATTAAATAAATTCCACTTGATGTAAACTACTGAACAACCATAATATCAGTTTGGTTTTTTTCCTGAAGTGACTACATATAATCACAAGCAAGATGATCCTTCTAAACTTCCAAGCACAGCAACATCACTATCATAAGGTCATAATTCATAACAAGTCAAGATAACCTCAATTTTCGTGTTTAAAGCTCCTGATCTTCCTGGACACCAACATGTTTAGACCCAAGGTCCATAAAGCAATAACCAGGTTTTCACGGTACTATGCAACGCTATTACTTCACCAATAATTAGAAGATACAAAGCCAAAACGCTGCTTAACATAAACAAGATACTTAGTGAATAGATACTCTTTGCTTTTAATAAAATCCAAACTCCGTGTGCTAATGCATGATGTTAACTAGCAGATAGAATATAAACAAACAGAGTAGAACGCAACAAACAGTTTCCATCAAAAGTTGTACTTCACACCCAGAATACAGTACATTCAGATCAAAATAAAATTAGCTTCGAAAAAAAAAGGAGAGAGAAAGGGAAAAGACACCCTTTACTTTTGCATGCAGTGGTGACATACCACAACAACATATTCCATCAAATTCAAGGTCAAGACAAAATTTTTTTCACGGGTCTAATAACCCAGTTGAAAGAAGAAAAGAAAAAACAAAAACAGTGATCCCATAAGAAAAAAATCCCCAAAAGCAAAAACCTGACGTTCAAAACAGTAAGAAAGTGAATTTGAGTGCGAAGAACCAAACAGAGAGAAAGAGAAACTCACACGAGAGTGGACGAAGGTGAGAGAAAGAGAACCTGGGGAAGGAAACGTGATGTGGGAAAAGAGGGAAAGAAGAGGAAGTTATGAAGGGATGGGCAGAAGAAGAGCGTAGGTGTAGAGGGAGAGGGAGGAGAGTAAGGTGTTTGTTGAAAGCTTTCAATGAGCGACTCATTTAGGTGACTGGTTGATATTGTTACCAGCTAACTGAGCGGTGGAGTTAGGTGGAATGCAAACGGCGTGCTACAAATTCTTTTTTCGCACGTTCGATCTTTTACCACCTTAATTTGTCTTCTTCTAAGTCAAATGTGGCAATTTCCGAGATTGTAACACCCCTTATTCAATTCCAATTCCACCACTGTCTCTTATTTAATATTTCTGGGCTTCCTCTGTTTTGGGGGCTTTCTGCTAATTCTTTCCTGCTTCTGGAGACCCTTTGTTACCATGATTTTAACGTCAACATGATTGTACGTCACACCTTCCAACTTGTTACCACATCTCGTACTTGCGATTGCCTTTTCGATGATAGGATTTTTTGTGGTAGAGAAGCAAAAGATTTCTTTTTCTTCTGTGGTAGGGTTCATCACAGTACACGAACAAAAACTGAAATTTTTTCTTATATATATATAATCAAAAGTACAACAAGAATATACACAAGGATTAGCATAAAACAATACTAATACGTAGGAATGGATGTGTATAATCGAAGACGAGCCCACCAAATTTTAATTTTATTAAATGAATAAAATAATAGTGGGTCACACTGACATTCACATGCCTTTATTTTGACCCGCAAGATTTGATCTTTTTTTTATGTGGGTAGTCTTCCATTAGATTTTTCGAGATTTGGACAAGTGTGTTATACTTATTTTACTGGTTTTTTTTATTTTTTGGTTTGTTTCTTATACGATCTATTCAGGTAAAAATTCAAAATAACATTAAATAAAGGTTGTCCCAAATGTTAGGTGTTCAGTGGTCGAAACGATATTTCATGTTTGATCATTTGCAGAAGTTACTGAAAGAAGGTTCGTGGCTTGTGTTAATGTATCTTTCATGCAATTCTGCAATAAAAAATGCAGAAGAAAGAAGCATGTGCAGAAGTGATTCCATTTTTTTAAGCCTTTGTGTCAGTTTGCTATTCTATAGCTTCTCGCGACTAGAAGGGCCCAAAATGTCTGACCCCAAAAGCAATAGGTTCTAAAATGTGGTTGCAAATCTCAATGCTTATCTACCACGTCATTAAGGAGTAGTTAGCGTAGAGAATACAATGAACTTTTTCGGATTATCTCGTGTTGGTAGAGACAGATTGAAGGGGTTATTTAGTGATTGCCATTCACAATATCATGATCCATTTTTTTAAGAAGCCGTGTGGAAATTTCAGTTGACTGAAAATTCATAACTTTGATATAACTATTAATTTAAGTATAATTTGTTTCCTTCACTTTTCCTATGTAGTAATGGTAATGGGTTAATAATACAAACAAAAATACAGTTTTTACTTGTAATTTTGTAAGTGTAGCTTTATTTTGTTTTGGTTGTGTACTTAATAGTTTTACCTTGTTTAGCTCTCGATGCATCCAATATAATTGGCGTTGATTTAAATGGCTAGATATTGCAATAGGAACCCAAAACCAATGTTCAAATTATTATATTTGAATAATGATATTTAGATAACATTTTTTTATAACATTTTAATATCATTTACGTGTCATTTTATAATTAGTACAAATTTATTCTACAATTAATAATAATAATTATAAATATCATAATAGATCAATCATTAAATATTATCTACGTATTATTATCTATTATATTTTAGAACACAAAAGTAAGTCAATTGCTACGTTTTCGTCACCTGACACAAATTGTTTCTTGATGTAAAATTCAATGTGGTCACGACCAACAGAACTTTATTAAAAACTCTGAAAATAGGTCCTGTCATAAACATAGAAATATATCTACACAGTAAGACTATACAGTGAGCTATAGACGAAGGACCAACGGTTACCTATCATCGAATCAAACTGTAAGAGTATGAAGAAATTATTTTCCGGATACAGATAAAGTTCCACGTAAAACAATAAAAGATTATAAATTTATATACAAATAAGATATTTCTATTAATAAAAAATCTTTTAAAATAATACTAAAAATAAATCTGTAAGAATTTAATCTAAAATAGATAATATCTTAATGTAAAAATATATATATTTTTAATATAAAACTTATTCTAAAAGTTATATATTTAAATTTAAGACAAATAAGTAAATTATTATATTTAATACTTATTAATTATTTGAATGATCTGATTTTTATTAATTTTAATATTGGAATGTTTTTTAGTGATAATTTTTTAATTTAACTGAACAAACATCTACATCAACAATTATTAAGATCAACATTCAGATATTCAAAATATAAGTATAAGTGACATAATAACCTCAACCTCATAATCTAATAATATAATAATGAAAAATTCTAATAACAAATTGACATGGAAATTAAGCAATGAAATCCTTTGAGAAATAAACTAGGGACGTGTTTGTATCAATTTCGTAATCAATTTCACCTACTGTGTACTCCTTCCAACAAAAATTTTGATTGAAATTCCACTCATTTTAAACAAGACACCCATATCAGAAAGTAAAAGTGCATAGAAAAGCATTTACATGAGCAAAATGACAATGTCTGCTTCCAACCTACCTAAACAAATACCATTAAAGCATTCCAGGGTCAAAAAAGCGACTTTGTATGCTGAGTTGAAGAGAAAATAATGAAACTTTAGTTTCAGCCACACATTTCATCAAACAGCTACAAGGCAAAAAAGGGAAAAATAAATAGCACAAGAACACAACAAAATTGAACAAAAAATGATCACGATGCCTTAACTCTAGCATCTAATGATCATGAAAGTGAAAGAACAATAGCAATTAATTCCTATAATCAAAAGCATAAACAGCACGAAAAGTCTTGGTTGATTCATTTTGTCGAACAATTGCGATACACAAATTTCAGCAGACAAAACATTTAACAAAAGAAAAAGTAAATTTTACGATGGAATTTAATATATTAATTTACCGAATATAGATAAATGTAAAATGAGTTTTACGTATAAACTCACTGTAAAAAATTGATGAAAAAAAATCAAAGTGTGTGGATTATGCAGTGCGTTTTGGGTTCATTAACGAATCAACAATACCATAGAAAATCACGGTCTCAATCAAATATACATTAATAAATTATTTATATAAATTAAGAATAATACTACTTCAAACCTCAAATATAAATAAAATTACCGAAGTATTCATGCAATGGAAATAAAAATAAAAATACTTAACTTCACACTAATTACGAGTATTTAAAAGTTTATTTAATATTCTTAATTTTATAAAATGAAGAAATACATTTTACAAATTATTTTCAATTATACATCTAAATTTTAATAAAAACAAATTTTAAAATAATAATACTAAATAAGTGTGAGTTAGTCAACCTATGTGTGACATCCCAAATATTAGATAAACATACATATAATAGGATTCAACTATTATAGTACGAGAAAGCAGTTAAGAGTTAATAAAGGACAGTATTAAGCATACAGTCATCCAAAATATGGCTGAAATTTAAAAATTGATACAAGTTTAATAATTCTCCCAAAATACATGACCAACTAAAGATTTAAGGATGCCCTAAGAGTATTTCCAAAAATATAGAACATGACAAAACAAAAGCTAGAAAAGATCCTAAGAACTGGAAGTTGTGTCTTCTTCGTTCTCCAATGCTCACTCCAAGGGTACATCATCAGCTACTGCTCACATCCAAAGGATTGGATGATCATCGCAAGGGGGAAAGGCAAGCACATACAACAAATAAATGCAAGGGTAAGCTAGGTATAATAAAATAAAACATGTTATCAATTAATTATGTCAAGCATGTAATGACAATAAAACAACACAAACTGTAACTGAATGCGTTTGATTGATACCAATGACAGACCACGTGATTTGACCGTCCGGACTAGTATGAAATGTCGAGTTCCAGGGGTTTGTGCACTTGTGGTGGCCCTACTGCTTTGCAAAGTCATTGCCGAGGGGTTTCACCCGACCACACACAAGTGTAAGTCCAACCAAACTCATCTTGGCCCATATAAAATGGAGACACCTAAGATTAGGACCTCCTCCTATTCTCACCACATGACTCATCACTCTCTAATTGAGCGTGGATGGTCATTAGAATGTCAAGGTAAACCCCATCCTGAACTCCGGCCATTCATATGATCAATCACGACAAACTACAGTGGCACCACCATGTAACCTTCCTTGAGGATCATGGAATTACGTCCAATAACCATACTTTTACTTCGAAACTTAACTCAACACATGAACCACCAAATACCATGACATTATCTCACTGAATCAATATAAAACAATGTACAAGTAACCCTTCAACTTTACTTTGCATACAAACATATATATAACATTAATTTCACTTCAAAAAAACCACAAACGATCCAAAATCCAATGAACTCATATTTAGACAAGGAAAATGACTTTGAAACCATCACCAACAGTTCCGGAAGGGTCTAAAACCCCCAGAACGACCTAAAGAACGTCCAAAATGGACATTCGGAACCCCCCAAACTATCAAAAACAAAAGCAACAGCAGAAAAGGGCGCCCAACGCCCTTTAAGGGTGCCCGGGCGCCATAATTAAGCTGAAACAGCGTTGAAGGGCGCCCAACGCCTCTCAGGGGCGCCCAGGCGTGGATTCTGCAGATTTTGCAGAACTCACCCACTCTCATTTCGTTTTAGGCCTTTTGGTGGATTTCTAATCATTCTAACTTGAACTTTAGGTGTAGTTAAACTTGTCTAAATGCTTATAAACATTCCTAACCTCAATCCCTAACAACTATGCATAGATTTACACTCAAAAACCTCATTTCTCTCAACTTATGGGCTCAAATCTAAATTTGACACTTAAAGACTGTTTTTGTTCATTTTGACACTTCTAACAAGTCATATTTGATTTATCTAAGTGGTCTAAACTGGCCAAGACTCTCTATGACTCCAACTTCCAAATTTGACTACCCTAGTTGCCTTAATATAGCCTAAAACACCTTGATTTGCTTAATTTTCTATCTAGAATCCTATATACAGAATTTCCTCCACCCCATCATTCCAATTCCAGCATCATATCACAACCATACAAATTCATAAACAACCATTTACAGAATCACAATTGTAGAATCAAATAACATATGATCTCATACACACATACCACCCAATTTTAGTTCAAATAACACAATCTCACCAAAACATTTCACATATGCATTATTTCACAGATTTCACATAATAAACCTAACTCACGTAACTCTAATTTATAAAACAAAACAGAAATTCCCAACTTCCCTTACCTCGACAGTGACACAGCTCCATCAAAACCTCGATAGCTTGCTCTTACTCAAAATAAGCTAGAACCACCTATAGGTTGTCAAATTGGAAAGGAAAAACAGGTTTTAGATCCTAAATTTGATTAGGAATTTGGGGAAAACTCAGAAAAGGTACATGCAACAGTTTCATTGCATGATCAAAACTTCTAAAAGCANGGGAGGGTGAAGAACGACTTACNGGTGGAAGAAATGGGAAATCGACCGGTTAAATTGAAGCTTACAGTGCCCAGATTTCCTAATTGCTTCCTGATTTTTGGAACAATTGGTTCAGTGAAGAGAACAAGAAGAGAGAAGGTAGAGAGAGGCAAAGGAAGAAGGAGGAGAAGCTTTTCTAGAGAGAATGGGGTTTTGAGTTATTGACCCAAGTGCTTTGAAAATTTGGTTCTTACACTATGTCTATTATATTTTTTAACTTTGCCAAAAAAATAGGGTTAAATATGCATTTAGTCCCTATACTTTGGGGCGATTTTGGTTTTAGTCTCTCTTTCAAATTAAGGTACAATTTAGTTCTTCAACTTTACAAAATTCTGATTTTAGTCATTTTTACCAAATTTTTTTAACTTTATTTGCTGTTTCAAACGCATTTCTCAGTTAACATTGAAATAAAAATGTGTCAAACAGTGTAAACAATTCAAATGCTATAATGAAATGTGCTTGAAACAATAAATAAAGTTAAAAAAATTTGATAAAAACGACTAAAACCAGAGTTTTCTAAAGTTGAAGGACTAAATTGTACCTTAGTTTCGAAAAAAAACTAAAACCAAAATCGCCCTAAAATATAGCGACTAAAAACATATTTAACCCAAAAAAGTATAACAAATGTCGAAGGGAGATAAATTAGTTAAATTTTATAATATATATTACAATATTTTATTAGAAAAATAAAATAAAGACAAAAAAAAATACAAGCAAGAAATCCAATAACTCTTACATTGAAAAGATATAAAATAAATTAATAGAGTAACCTATAAAAAAAATAAAAATAAGATTTTTGTATGGATAATAATATTTAGACAATATTTTTTTGACAACATTTGAACATTGATTCCGTGTCAATCTGTGATTGGTCAAAAATTACTCCACAATAATGTTTATGATTATTATNATTGATTGTGGAATAATTTTTGACCAATCACAGATTGACACGTAATCAATGTTCAAATGTTGTCAAAAAATGTTGTCTAAATATCATTATCCTGTATGTATTACCCGTATTAAAGTCATAAATGATGAGTATAAGCAAAATTCGAAAGTTTAATTGATATAAATCCAAGCAACAAGTTGCATTGAATTGAGATGTTATCTGGAAAAGGTTTGAAACAGTAATAAAGCAAAGGAAAATGACAACACAGTAGCCTCCGAATCAATGCTCAGTGATGTCTACCCATTCAACCTAACATCATGTTTGGCTGCAACAACTTCTATTCTCTCTAAACAAACACGGTTTATATGCTGCCACATGCTGTCTTTTTAGATGTTGCTCATGCTTTCTCATATCATAAAATAAATTGTTTTTATAATATTTTCACAAAAACATGTCATTTTTTTATTAGATTTAAAATAATAAATGAATAATAAGATATGTATTTCATTTCTAAAAATCTCTCGTGTTAAAATAGGAAAAAGTTTTTTTAACAACTTTTTTTGATAATCTTTTGATAATGTATACGTGGGAGTTTGTCATTAGTTCGTTTCAAATATTTTTTTAAAATAAATTTAAACAGACCAATAAAATTGTGACATGTGTCCTATTATAAAAAGTTGTTAAAATATCATTGTCCTTTAAAATAATAAATGAATAATAAGATATGTATATCATATCTAAAAATCTCTCAAGCTAAATTTATGACACAACAACCTCAATAAATGTACCTTTGATAGCTCTCTTAGGTTAATCTCTTTCCATAAGAATGAATTAGCAGTTTCAAAACATTAGCTACGACATTGTTTTATCCATAAACAGAAATCAAATTCAGGGTTTTACAATCATTCAAACATATTATTATTGATCAGTCAATTATGTTCTACCCTCTCAATATTAGTTATGCCATTTAGATCAACCATACGACCACGTTTTATACTTGATTGTAATTTGAATCCTGTATTTTGCAACACGTGTAATTTCGTTCCTAGATTTTTTAATATTTTTGTTTTCTTAATTCTTAGTCATCCATTATTTGATTCTTTTGAAATTCTTTTTAAATAATTTTGATCCATAACTTTATTATAGGTATTTATTGCTACAGACATGAAAATGTGAGATTGAGAGATAACGTATAAAAATATTCGTGGAGTGAGAGACTGAGAGATAACGTAAAATATTCTAGGTGTACAAAATGAAGGGACTTACCAAATTCAGAGAAAACATATGAATATTTTACTGAAAATAATTACATATTATTAAAAAAATAAATAATAAAAAGAAAAAATGAAATTCTGATACCAAAATTATAATTAAGTCAAAATATTTGTTATTGATGTTTATGAAAGAAAAAAACTACAAACACACATATAATTATTTTTTTAAAGAGATTATATATTTTTCTCGGAACTTGTTATTTTAATGTATAAAAAAAATTAACTAAATTTCAAAATTATAATTTTTTAAATGAAAATTTTAAAAAATATTTAGATTCATACGTTGCGAGCAAATACCATTTTTTTCTAGTCACAAATTTTAATTATTATTTCGTATTTATTTTTAAAATTTCTTTTATGTTGAATTTTCTTCTCATTCAAAACACACCTCACTTGTTCATAAATTTGTATAGCAAAATTTCAGATGTCGTCTTAAATTACATCACATCTTTTAATAGTTTTTATTTTGTACTTAAAAATTAAAACTATATATATATATAAATATATATATATATATATATATATATNTATATATATATATATATATATATATATATATATATATATATATATATATATATATATATATATATATATATATGTATGTATATGTATGTTGAACCCTTGTAACTATAAAGCTTGCACACAAGTTACATCAGGTGTTGGATTTTCTGAATAAGAACAACTAGCTTCTTACTGTAATAAAATCATCAGTTTGGTTTTCTTTTATCATATCATTTTCATATGAAAGCAAAACTGTGATATCAGTTATGTAATTAGAATTACATTGTCCCAAAAGTATCAACTGTAATGTGTTCACCATTTGCCTGACAAAAACAACTCTAAAATTTACATATGCCTTTCAGTGAGCACCCGAACAAAGAATCAAATATAGCATGAGATGATCAAAGGCTCTAAAAACTTGATCCCCAGCAACAAAACCTCAGATTTTCCTGCAAACCAGTGAGAGAAAGAATCACAAGCAGATTAATACTGCCCTCAAAACCATTTAAACTATTTGAATTATACACTGAATTAAGCAACTATTTTGTGAAGTGTAGCATACACTAAAACCTGTTTGATCAAGTTTCATTACAAGTATTTCTAAGAAATAAATAAAAAAAGGAAATAAATTTCTTCTTAAATTGTTAAAACGTAGACTTTATACTTAACTCAACTCCAAAAAACTAATTTGTAAAATGAGGTTTCACTTCTATATTATAAATTATAAATTGGCTGTATCTCTAGTTAAATCTCTGGTCGAAGTGAAATATTATAAATTAATTTTATTTCTAGTCAACGTAAGACTTCCAACATAACTTAAAATATGATTATACCTTGTCATGAGACCTCTTTAGTTTGTTTAGCTTGTCTCTTGTGCAAGAAGTGCAATTTCAATTTCCTGAAGCGACTTCCCTTTTGTTTCCAGAATATATTTCTTCACAAAAACCACTGCTGCCAAACAAAATGAACCAAAAATAGTATACAGGAGTTGAGCCCCAATTAGCTCCAGCAAGCGCAAGAAAAATAGACCCACGAAGAAGTTTATCATCTGTTGAAAGAAATGTTTACAATCTTAGAGAACATGGTAATATTGGAGGAGCCAAACCAAATGAAACTGATATAATGTGAAAGGCCAAAACTTCCTTCAGTCATGTATATTATTTCTGATGCAAGACCTGCTATTGAACTGAACTAGAGAAAATGTCAAAGTGATTCTAAGTAGAATATGATGTCAATTTACCAATTATCTCTTACCTCATGGTCAAATTCAGACTTAAAAAGAACCTTTCCTAATACAAGTACACGGATAACTCAAATATTTAAACAGAATTTAGTTTTAAAATGTAAACATCATACAGTATTTACAGCCATTAACATAGTTAAACATGGCTAAAGATTACACATCAGTAGATTTCAAGTTCATAAGTATGTCGAAAGTTCAAAACAAGTTAAATACTTTGGAAAGTTAAGATGTATAAGAAAACTTGAGAAGGCAGTTACCCAGTGCACAGCCAGGCAAATGGCCATTGCCTTTGCTCTAATATTGCCGGGTAGCATTTCAGACATGACAAGACAAGGAACTGGACCAGCGCCAAAAGCAAATGACATCACAAACCTGTGTTGTCCATTTCACATTTAGCAACATATACAACGAAACATGCACTGTCAAATTCACAGAGATTTATTTCTTGTTCAGTAGTTTGACAGTCAAACAAAGGAATGTAAGTATCTTTTCAGATTCACAAGGTGTCCAACAATCAATGCAGAAGTCCATTTTTACATAAATAAAGCAAACTTTTCAAAGTATGGCTAATATTCGAAAAGCTGCATTAGATTCATTGATCTGTGATTTTGTGGATAAAATGAGATTGAAATCTATGTTAGCCAATTATTATCATATATATATATATACTTGTGCATCTGATAGTGACAAACTAAGGACACAGGTTATGAATTTCAGAAAAAGATTTGCTAAATATAAAGGGGAGTGCAACCCCCACCAAACCCGCCTTCCAACAAATGAAAATTGAATTTCTGATCACTTACAGTAACATGCCACCTACAGACAGATACATTGCTCCAAATCCTGATGCAAAAGAACTTGCAGCAATGGCTTGTAGACCCATTGTTAACGCCTAAACAAGAAAATAGGCAAATATCAGGTTATATAATTCTCATCATGTAGCTTATGAAAATTAGTATGAAATGTAATAATTGGAAAGAAATCCAACTTTTAAACTGCATCACAGAATAGCTTAGATTTCTTCTCTAATTAGTGTAGGAAAACCTAAGATACCAGAGTTCAAAAGTGTTAGAACTCACGTCGATTAAAGATAAGGTCAATTTAAATTATTTTTAACTGTAAACTTTATCTTACAAGTCAGTTTTATAAGATTGAGTTAGACTTAAAGTTTATTTAAGAATAAGGAAGTGACTTATGAATTGAAAGCAATTGACTATATGTTGAGCACAAAAATTTGGTTGCACAGTCAATTTTCAACGGACACTGCAGGAGATTCTGGTTAAATAATCAAGCCTTAATCTGGACCGTTGCTATTGATACAAATTCTATGAGTGTATTTTTCCTGACTAATCTAACTAAACTAGTATTTTTATCTTTCTTTCCTTAGCTATGAAAATATAGACTCAATCCTAATCCCTAACTTCATGGTGCTACATTTCAGTCGCAAAATCATGATATAGAAACTATCCTCTTGCATATATTTGGACATTATTCCAATACAAGAAAGATAATTTCATTATTTGAACCTTTTATCTTCCCAATAACCAAGTAGACCCTAGCTAAATTCCCAAAAGCTATACGGAAAACTTTCCCATTTCCCATTTTCAGGTTTCATTGTCCTCCATTCCAGTTACATTCTCTGTCCATTTTTACAGACCTTCCAAATGGGAGTTATGTTGCATGGCTTTGAAACTTAGCAATTTGGTGTCCAAAAGTGTTGTTTGGAAGCTGAATGGATATGGTGCCTTCCTAATTCCCGTGGAAGTTAATTCATGTGGAATCCAATAAATTAATAGTTAAAGTGATTACTGAATAGTAGACGGCTACAGTTTAGTTTGAATTTTCTAAAAACATGTCTTATGAAATTTTGTTCAAGTGATATTCAAGTTTAGAAGAGATTCATTCAACAAAGGGAAAACTTTCATTTTTCTTTCCTACCATGCCCAGAAAGCTACCCAGGAGAAGCAATTTCCTTCCAAGTTTATCCATCAGAATCATTGCAATAACAGACCCTGAAGAGGTTACACGAGAAGGTTGAGAGGAATAAACAGCAATTGCAAATCAACAAATAAACAAAAATAAAGGAGATAAGCGAAACAATACCCACTAAATTGCAGATTCCTACACATGCGTTTGCAATATCAGATGGCACACCAAAACTTTCAAAGACAGTTGAAGAGAAGTAAAAAACAGCATTTATGCCGGATAGCTGCTGCAACGCAAAAAGCGCACAGCCAATGAACATCACTGCAAAATGCATTTAGTGATTTAGCACAACTATAAAAAGAGACACAAACAACTACATACTACTGCAAAACAAATGATTTTAGAATTTTTTATATGATTAAGCTAGCCTATAAAAGATACGTAGTCATGTACAAAACATTAAGATGCGTAGTCATGTACCTCTGAAATAGCGGCCACAAATTAAATCTGAAAGTGTGACTGTATCAGATGCATCACCTTTGTCAGCCTTTGATAGTTCAACCATTGCAGATTTCACATGTACTCCTCCCAACAGCTTCTCAAACTCAGCTTCAGCTTCAGTGGTTCTTCCTATCTGAACAAAATAAAAGAAATATAAGTGTTTGTGTAGAAAAATGAACCTAATCAATTAAAAAAGGAAATAAATACAAAAAAAAATAAAAATAGACAAAGGGGGAGAATGAGACCCTTGGTACTCTACTTAAAAAACAAAAAATACAGATAGTCAATAACAAAGTTACAAAATAGACATCAGAAAGGGAAACTTTATATATTATCAAAAAGATCGAATTAATAGCTAAATATCCATAGGCCAGAGTTGGGATAGAAAAATTTATAGTCCAGCAATCAGTCTCCCAAATATGATCCAAAATAGTTGAAAGCAAATACATTAAATTATGTTTTGACAATTAGTCTTAGTAATTGAAAGTTCTTGATAGTTTTAAACACATGGCGATTAGATAACCTTGAAAAGCCAATGAGGACTCTCTGCACAGATCTCCATAAAAAGGGCAAGCATTGCAGAAGGGACAACAGATACCCAGAAACAAATTCGCCACCTGAGTACATAATTTCCACATAAAATACAACCTTTAAAAAAATATGTGCAGAAAATGTAATTGAAATTGAATTGCCCTATAAGGCTCCAATAAACATATCTTCACAAATATCACCAAGCCTACATAGCTTTTCATACCAACCAACTATTTCCTTTGATGGGATTCCAATAAAGAAAGAGCCCATGAGTCCAAGACATGTTGCAATTTGGGTTAAGGCTCCATAAGCACCTCGAACAGCTGGAGGTGAGACCTATAAGTGCAAGTGGAATTAAGCTAAAAATAAAAAACCTCTACTGAAAAATATAATGATCTCAAACTGGAGAGAAACAAAATTGCTGATATCATCTAATGTACCTCAGCCACATAAAGAGCTACAACAGGTGGGCCAAGTCCCATTCCAGTACCAACAAATAACCTTCCCAGAAGCATGCCCCACAGAGTTTTTGCTGTTGCACTGCAAAAGTTGAGAATAGTAAGCTTATAACTTTATCTGCTGTTTTATTGTGTTTGTGAAGACCTTTTTCTCCTTCTTTCCTATTCACCCTTTCCCCCTTGCGTTATCTTCTGTTTTTTATAGAAAACATCACGGAATGGGATGACATTAATTTGAAAACAATTAGCAAGAGAACCTTAACAATAAAAATATAAAAAAAAAAAAAACAAAAGCTTGAGGAAGGGATTTCTTTGTTTTATAACAACTATTATTAAAGTTGTAAAGTGATTTCTCAAATTTTCCACTTTTCCAAATTTCATTCAGAGATGATTTAAAAGGTGTCTATCAGCAATAAGTTGAAAACTGAAATTCAAACTTAAGACAGAAGATAGGAAACCTTTTGAAATCCTTGTGACAGGGTCTAATTTTAAAATAAGGAACTATGGATTATAAATCTTCAATGGGAAAAATCCCTCTTTATCACACTGAAAACAGAAAAACAAAGATAGAAATACTGCACAATTTCAAGGGTCTGCAATGCAATCCCCGTTCCTAGCTTTTTATCATTTCCCTTAACGGATTTCACCCTTCTTTTCGAAGCATCCAATTCAAGTCATTTATCAGTGATCATAAAAGAAAATTGATTAGACCATTTTTTTACAGAAGAAACAAGTCTAGTCAAATTTGTTAACATTACACAGTTCCAACAAAGGAAGTAACAAGGAAGTCCAAACTAAAAAAAAAAAAAGGAAACCAGATAGAAGAAAATTAGCCTTTCAAAAAACTGTGGTTTACACACACAATATAGCTTTTGTGCATCAGCTGTACCAATAAAATGCAAATTTTATTGCACAAGAAGGCAAGGTGACACAAGTAATGAAAGAGACAATAATTTAACTTCTGCAGCTGATACCTCATCCCAGCCCCAATTATCATAGGTAAAGCACACAACTGGAAACTTCTTTTACGCCCAACACCATCTGCCATCCATCCACTGAACAGAGATCCAACAAAAGCACCTCCTAAACATACACTTACTACAAGACCTTCATCATAAAAGGAAGTAGATAAATATTTAAATGTTAAACATGATAAAAACATTAATGTTTGTCATCAAACTAAGATGAACTACCTTCTGCTATTGTATTCCCACTAAATCCAAGATCTATAGAAATGCTCTCTAATGTTTCATTCACTACTCTGCATTGGCAATAGCAGTAAGAAAATCAGATATTTTATACATACAAGAAGAATGAATGTGAATCAAACTTTGGTATAAAAGAACATACCCAATATGGTAACCATACAAGAAGGAAGAAAGAGAAGCCACTAGTACATGCCGAAAAGAGTGCCACCAACATGGTTTGGCATTCTGTATACGCACTGAAGCTATGATGAACGAAATTCTTCTGTCAGTGATATCATTATAGCATCTTCAATGGAAGTTCTTTCAATTAACTTGCAAAGGATTTTATTTCACGTTAAATGTCCACAAGCCACATCACTCTTAAGCTACTGTTTTACAGTATTTGCTCCAATAATGGGATTTATAAGCAATCCACATTTTTATAAATCTTTTTTGCACTTCACTTTTTGAACACTCAAAATATATATTTTTTTTAATTAAGTATTAATGTAATACGGGTGTAGTTTATATATTTTAGACTTAGTGTCTTATTTGAGACCTAGTTCTTAATTCTAAGAACCACATCTTGAAACATCAACCAACTCCAATGGATATATCTTTCAAGGCCTAGTGCTTATATTTAACACTTATAAAAAACCAATTTCTCCAATTGGCATATAAAAAATTACCGAAAAAACATTACACACTTCTTTGTCATTCCCTCTCCCTATAGAAAGAATAAGAATTTAAATTACACACAAGCTCACTGTTAGTTTACTTTTTTTATTGTTCTTAATTATATTATTGACCATGTTTTGCAATGCTATCAGTGTGTACACATCAATGTCAAACCAAATTTCACAAGCTCGTAATTGAAATTGGGTGTTAAAATGTGTACCCAATACGCTACATGAATCAATACTCTTCAAAATATAAATTCCCTCACTGTCCTTTCAGGAAAAAACTATGTATATTCATCTGCAAGATTCAAGAGAAGCACAGAAAAACATACATGATTATGTAATATATACTGTGTAATAAAGATACTTTGGCTGAATTGATTTGAAGTAGCCATTTCATTTTTTCCTGAAAGTTGAGTTCAGTCTCCACTGCTGTATCCAATTTGTAACACATTTTATATCTCTTTTGGATTACCACGACATTGGTGTAAAGTATTGCTGATATACAACCTATTGTGGGTTCTCTCCTCCAAAGCAAGTTTTCTTCATCCACAAAGTTTGAATTCAACACTTGTTAAGGGATCTAAATCCAACTCCATTTGAACCATGGTCGTGGAATCACCCAAATTCGAACTCAAGAAATCTAATTTTTTAAATTATAAAATGCAACTACTTAGTGCATGATTGATTTCCCACTAGTTTTGGAAATTGTTTCCTAAAACAATTCGGCACTACTCAGCAATCAACTTCTCATCTCAAATCAATAAGTTGAGAAATGTTATTTAATTCTCTTTTTTATGTTTAAGCTCTTCGGAGGAAAAGTTCTAGAAAACAAAAGAATAATCAGGAGACAAACCCGTTTAGAAATGTTCAACAGAAGACAAACAAATTTTAGAAAACAGTAAACGAGCAAGACATTAGTTTAATTGTATTAGTAATAAAAAGAAGAGTTCAATAGTTAAACGCATGCAATCTAAAACAGTTTTACACTGTCAACAAATCACAAATCATCGTTAACTATAGCTTCAAAATTATCATAAACAGTGATGTGCGATTGTTGACAGTGTAAAATACCCTATCAACGCATAACCCATTTATTCTAAAAAGAAAAACATATACATGAACGAAAAGAAAGCCAAGGTACCTAAATTTTCATCCTTATCCTGGCCAAGTATGTGATCCTTGGATGCTACCCGTTGCCTTCCCCGCATGGCAAAACGATAGATAACTTCTCCAAAATTCGCCAAAGAACACCTTCTGATATACACTATTGCATCATCATAACAACAACATCAGTTGAATTGCAGCACATGGCATTGTCAACAACATCAAGCACAACACCCCACCAATCTCAATAATAAGATTGCAAGAAAAATTCTCAGATCTGACACCCCAAGAACTTCATTTTCAATCACATGATGTCACCTCTAGCATTATTTTCCATGCACATTGTCATTCCCATAAATCTCGCTGTTACCAGTTTTATTTTGTTCAAAAGGGGTTTCTTTTTTGAAGAGAATCACAAAAATGAAGAAGGCTCACTTCTCTAACTGGCCATCCCAATCACAGAAAAAGCTAAAACTTTCCTAAAATGTAATGGTACCCAACACAGGAAAAATAATAAATGAAAAATGAGAGAGAAAATTGAATGGTGGGTACCTCGTTGGTGCGAGATGATGAATTTGGAATGGCGTTAGAAATGCAGAGAGATCAATGCAAATGAAAGAGAAAAAAAGAGTGAGGAGTGATCATGGCAGTTGAGGACAATGGCACGTGTCAGTAGGTGACGCAGTCGTAGCAAAAGAATAAACCCACCATAGATTTCGCACACACATGTCTACATATACGCATATGCATGATGAAGCACATGCAAGTTAAGTGTGATACAAAAAAGAAAAAAGTAGAACAAATTTTTGGACATGTGGCAGATTCTAAGGTTCTTGTGTTTGTTTCTGATATCATGAGCTTACGAAGAAGTAGAAGAAGACTCCAAATTTGGCTACGATTTCATTTGCATTTGCTTGATACAATATTCAGTGCGAGTTTCGCGACAGAACAAACAATGTAGAGAGAAAAAAAGATTGCAGATAACAATTTTTTTCCTTGTTTGATCGAAGAAAAGTAAACATATAAATTAAGGCTTCTTTTTTTTTGTTTTTTTTAAAGTTGCTTTCTTTTTCTTCATTTTATTTTTCACTACTAAACATTGGGAGAGCTTCAAAATGTGAGGAATTAGTATTACTTTTTAATCAAATTTCATTTGTAATGTTGTTTTATTTCATTAAAATACATATTTCATACATTGCTTTCATAATTAATCATGAAAAAAATGTAACTAGCTCAAACTACTCTTATTTTATTGTTATATGCATAATTAATATTTTTGCTCTATTTACTTTCAATCTATCATTTTTTTTCCTTGATCACTCAATTTCAATTTTGTAAATATTATTAATAAATAAAACCTTCAATCACAATTTAAATTATTCAGTATATACTTAAAATATAATTGATATATATATATATATATATATATATTAGTTATAAATATTAATTATATAAAAACAAGCATTTCTTTTTGCAGATGCCAAAATACTATTTAGAATTAAGAATAATGACTTCATAAGCTAGTTACAAGTGGTCCAATAAGTGCTTTTATTTCTCATACAAAACTCTTCTAGTGCCTTTTTTTTCTCATTTATAGCAAAAATCTTAATGTATTTGAGTTATGTTATGGGAGTTCATAAGGATTAGGATAGAATAGGTCTCCTGGTTTTATGAAACTATCAGACACAACATCATTCTTTTTACCAAAGAAAATTACAGAAGCATCTATCAGACACAACACATTAATTTTTAAGAATGCATAAATAAACAAGTTTGTCATAATCAAGGTTGGTATTGTTAGGCAAAGGCAAAGAACACATCCTTAACCAACCCACCTAGGTGGATGATGGCATTGTTTGAATAAAGAACCAAACCAAACCATTTTCTTTTCTTTCTGCTGAAATTATGAACACATGTTGGTGGAAGTTGGCAAATTGGCATAGCCTTATCAATTGGCTGACAAACACCTCAACCCCATCTGTGACTGCGTAATTCATTGTTTGACATAGAAGGAATTTGAAGCGTGAGGAAGATCACAAAGGTAGAAAAATGATAGCCTTGAAGTAAATGAATAAAAAAATTGATACATCTCAGAAGATAGATAGTCCCTATTACTGTAAGTGTAAGTTACCTGATCTCTAGGTCAACCCCTCGTATTATATACTTGTTCAACTAAATTAGACACTGGCGATTTTGTTGCAATGTTGAATGCTTACAAAACAGTCACAGTGGCTAAAATTGTGATCAAACATAGACCATCTTTTAAAACCCTGTTCTTCACCTATTGATTGCTGCACGCTCAAGTGAACAATTCCTTTTTTATTTGTTCTGGGTTTTCTAAGTGAGCAGTTATTTTCTGGGCATTATTTAGGCTAGTATTACTCTTATGAGTTTTATGTTCAAGGGAACTTCATTAACAAATATATGCAAAGAAGCTAACCCAGCACAAAAACTAAGCTTTAATTCATTGATGTAATGTACTGATCTTTAAACATATAGTTAATCCTTGCATTGAAATCTGCATAGGAGTGATGACAGTCAAATCCCTCTTTCCCCTCCCTCTCCTTAACCAGCTTTTCCTCCCAATCTAGCATAGCATTTTGGTAGCACATTTTACTGGCCCAAGATATCTGTTGCTGACTTGTTCAAGATTTGAAAAAGCTCTTCCCTGTAATCAGAAAAAATCAAGTGAAGCTGCTTCCAAACTGAGTGCTCTACACTGGGATTTCACTTGAAAAAAATCAGTGAAGGGTCTAATTTATAAAAACAAAAACTTCACTATGTGAGATTAATCCCTTTATTATGTAGTTAATCACCACCAGTTTATGACAGTATTAATCAATATAGTGGTCAATAGGCCTTTTACTGTAAATGTAATCCATTTCAAATTTTTCTTTTACTTTACACAATTTTTGTAATGAGATCAGGGGTCTTAATCTTGTATGTGCTTAATATTAAGCAAAGTGATGATGAAAATCAGAATAAAGGGGACCAATATGCTTACCGGTCAGGCTTGAATACTAGATAGCGATAAGTAAACCACTGAAATAAAAGGAAAAAGCTTGCATTACTTGCCAAATTTAAATAACTGACATTAATAGAAACACACGTCAATTATGCAGCACAGCGCTTACCAGAGAGTAAAATATTCCAATTAATTCAAATACAGCTGGGAAAAGTGGTAATTTGTCAATGGCCTGAAAACAAAAATGACAAAAACAAAATCAGTAGGGTGCAAATCTTTGAATAAAGTCCAAGAACACTTGCTTTTCATAGTAAAAATATGTACAGGTTCAACAGCCAAATCAAAAAAGGAAGAAGGAATCTCATTGTGAAGCAGTTTTCACATAAAAGAGCTTTTCAAATCCTTATCAACTGTTATAACCCAAATGGATTTGTTCTTCTACCATCAGATCAATTTTTTGTAGCAGTGGCCATATCAGCCCATGCTCTATGAAGCACTTGCACTTGCATCACAATTATTACCAATGCATATCAATGGAGTATCCAAACCTTTAAAAAATGCTATGAAAATCTAATCCAACAAGATACGGAACATAAAAGTGTACATAAATAGAAATATAGAAACACTGTCTCTTGGTGGCCTAAAAATAGAAATTATCCTCTACATGGATGACTCTCGAGAACAGAATAAGTTTGAAATCTCTCTACTCTTACCTCTAGGCAATAAGCAAATGAGTAGTTAACAATGATCTAAAATGGTGACAATTATATATTTATTATGCCTTATCAAATTTCAACTGTATCCAGTAGCAAACTATTGTATCCTACACATTTCAAGAAAAGTTGCATAGCTGTCAGATACATGAAATATCTAATACTATGTCATCATATCCAAAAAAAAAATTCAATCATGTATTCATTCCAAAACACTGAAAGTGGAAAAGGTTACCGCAACCAAATTTGTTGACGCCCAAAACGCTGCTACAGCTGCAAATCCCAACCCAAAAAGTCCCAGACGGTCTTCAGGTTGATCCCACTGTTTCAAAACCAGTAAACAGTAGCATGGGTATATCGTACCTTCTGTGTCAATTTGAAAGAGGGACAAGATGGATAAGAGTGAGAGGAGCAACTCACAACATTCTGAACGGACTTAAAAACAGTAAGGGAAGTTGAAGATTCAGCACTTTCCCTAGAAGCCTTCACAACCAAAGAAACATTACTCCGTCTCCCTGTGAGGTAAGCAGAATGAAAATCAAGAATCTGATACATAAATGATACAAACAATTGGACTCACACTTGGATTCCAACAATTTCTCCCTCAAGGGTGAGTTTCTTTCACATTGGTACACTCTCTTCAATAGAAGAGACTACACAATACCAATAAGATCTGAATCCAACCACTTAAGTGATTGACACTGCTCTCTATCTAAAACTTTAAAACAATAAGTTAACGGATTTTTCACCAAAGTTCTATACTTTTTAATTTTTATCCAACGTGAAACTTGGAGTCATACTTGGATTCCCGTTCTAACACAAATCAGCAGAAGTTGTATGTAATCAATAAGTTAGCAATTTTTTTCATACGACAGTAAGCCAATGTAGATCAAAATTGACCCCTTTATGTATGAAAAGTATACAAGTAACATACATAATGCACCAAGGACTTTCATGGCAGAATAGAACCTAATGCGAAAATCTCATGAGTTGTACGTAGTGCCAGAGTGCATAATCATGCCAAAAAATCACTTACACTGAGATTTCCAGTTAAATTTTAATTTCCACAGACAGACAATTGCCAAGTTCCAAATACATGCAAGTGATTTTACAGTTCAACCTTGGCAATGATATCATTTTACCACAATAACTATGCAGAGGAAAACCTAACTATTTCTCCTTTATGAATAATACCTTGTACATAATCAAAATTTTCTATTTGAAACTAAACTTCCCAGTTCATCTTCTCAAGGATTCCCCTTTGAGTTAAACCTAGTATGCTTGAAAAATTAAAAACCCTCTACTGTCTGTGGGAGAACAAATCTCAACATTGAAAGAAAAGCAAAATAAAAGCAAAGGGTTACCTGAAAGAAGAGAAACAGGGAAAGCTGGGAAGGTTCCTGGGTGTGAATTTCTAGATGGGAGCAGCAATGGTGGCAACAAGCTTGCAACAATGGAAGCCATTTGAACAACACTAATCAAAATTACAAAAAAGACTGCAACTTTGGCTAAGTTTCCCCTCCTATGATAATCAGATGACAGAAATCAGAGCCTCCAATGATAATCAGATGACAGAAATCAAAAGTAAGATTTCCTTGTTTGTACTGTAATTGTATTACTCTACTGCTGCAAAAGATGTGTAAGACAGATATTCCACTGCAAGGAGTGTGCACCACAAAAATTGAAGAAAATCAAATCAAATATATTTATTTTTAGGCTAAATACGCTCTTTTGTGACAGAATTACCAGGATTTTCTCCATTTTATCATGAGTATTATCAATTTGGTTGCATTATTTTTAAAATTAAATTAATTTATAATCTCTTCTATTAGATTGATGGTAACAGGTCACTATAATAAAAATTATTGTGAAAAATGTATGATACATTATAATTAAAGTTAATCCACATGAAGTAAATAATATAGATATTACAATAATTATGCCATCACAATATTGACAAAATAATTATATTATCTTATTTAGAAAAAACATACTAAATAGTATTCAAAATTTAAAAAAAATAACATGAAAAACAAATATGACAAATATTTTATTAGTGTTTTAATTATATATAAATTGAAATTCGTCTTTTTCAAAAAAATTATATAAAACTTATATCTATATTTTAACATTTTATGAAATATATTCTCTGGATGATGTCAACTTTTAAGAAATATTCCATGTATTATTAAAGTTAATTTCGTAACACTTGAATATGTATTTCATATATTACTAACATTTATAGAAAAGCTTTATATAAACTTAAAAAAAGAAAAATTTTAATTTTATATATGTAATAAAAAACTAAAAGCATACTTAATTCTATCAAATAATATTACAATAACATGTCATGAAAAAATCACATTAACTTTTATATGAAAAAAGCATACTTTATATATGAAAAAATCACATTAACTTATTATTTATAAAATAATATGACTAAATTCAGAAAATTTAAAATAAATAAATAAAATTAGAAAAAAAGTCTTAACCTTTTTCTAAATTATTTTATTTCAACTTCTCAACCATAAAGTTGGTCCCTATTACTGTTATATAGACCGTAGAACTTTTTCTTTTGTAGAAATTAGTACACTTTTTTTTTTTTAGAAATTAGTAAATTCTTTTTTGGAAAATAGAATGAGGCAATTGAGTCATATTTTTTTTTTAAATGAGTCAATTTTATCTTAATAATTAAGTGCTCTCAGATGTTAAATTAAGCTAATGTGTTTATACCGATGTGAATTGTTTGATTAGATGAAATTTTTATTTAAATTAAAAAATTATGACGTGACAAAATTAAATTGGTTTATGTTAAAATAATATATTAAGATTTGAAAATGTTCAGGAAAGGAAAGAGTGAATTGAAAAGGAATTAGGGATTTGGACATTAACCACCGAGCGTTCTTCATCAAGTCAGGCCGTGGGCCTCCCCGTCCACCGTCGATCGTGGTCGGACCTTTGTCGGCAACATTCTATCTCAGTCTCTTTCTTTCTCTCTCTCCGTGTTCAGATTCTCTCTTCCACTCTATGTTGGAATTGAGTCTCTCTCATCATTGTTGGTGTTCTGAGTGATGGGTATGCCCTGTCGTTGTTCCCACACCTCACACATCATCGAAATCATCATCACCAACTTCTTCCACCACAAGTCTTAGATCACAACAAGATTTCGTACCTTGATAGTCATCGACAGATAAGTCCAAAAGTAGTTAAGAAATACCAAATGCACTCATAATTAAAACGGATTACGTTGATATTCAAGAAATGAAGATTTGATGCAAGAAGTTGTCTTAGGTGCAGTGCTACATATCAAGAGGTGCTTTGAACACGAAACAAACCCATATAATGCTATTAAATTAGACTAAAAAAATTATATTTCAGTTTGCCATCAAAATATTGCATCTCGAGACATTTATCTGGAAGATTTGTAAGTGCTAATAATTTCAACATTTGCCAACAAAATAACCAAACTTTGATTCCATCATTATATGTGGGATTATTATTCTTCCATTCTCTTGTTCTGCAAAAGAGGGGCAACAGGCGAGGATGATTCCAACGTATGATCTTCATTCTCTTCCTTTTGTACTCCCATGGCTTTTCCCCCAAAGAACACCATCATAACTAGTTTTTAACTTTACTTTGTAAAATACTTCAGACCATACATTTTTTAGCACCCAATTCACCCTTATAAAATGGAAACAAGAACAACCATTCAAATATGAGTTCCTCCGTCATTTTACTGATGACAAAAGTAAAATGCATCAAAGATTTAAAGCAGACCACCAATGGCAAAGACGACTCTGGCACTGTTTTCAGAGGCGTACTTAAAGACGACAAGTTGATTGCCATCAAGCGTCTAGACTAAGAAGGAGTAGTATCATGGAATTCAAGGTGGAAGAATCTTCGTAGAGGATGCACACAAATTCAAAACCTCAATCACAAGGAGGAAACCCTAGAATCGTGTAGCCCTAATTTGGGAAAATCAGCACCAACCTGCAAAAAACCCAAAGAAGAAACGCAAAATCACAAAACCAAAGAAACTAATCCCGACTTCTCCTCGTCGCGCCTTCACCGGCAACCTCAGCCAAACCTAGAAAAACAAACACGAAACAAAAATCCCTAATTCCCTAAAGTAAACAATTAGATTTCTGCCACGTAAAAGACTCTTTATTTAAATAAGAAAGTCCACATAATCAAAGAATACACATCAACATATTATCTCTGTACCACGTCACCAAATATTAACGTCGTTTGGGACAACTTATCGGTTAAGGTAAAACTGGCTCAATTTTACAAAAAAATATGACCCAACTGAGACAGTAGCAAATATGAGAACCCAACTGAAATTACCCTACAAAAACGGAGACCAACCGAGGATTTAAACCAACTACAAAAATGAATTTGACTGGAAGAATTTACTTTAGAAATAAAGTCTCCTAACACCACTTATTACAAAATTAATTACTGTGATTTTAATTATTTTAAAATTTTATTAAATATATATCTAATATTATATTTATAAATCATTAACTTTATCATTAATTATTATATTTTATTGAAATACATTTTTATCATGGAAAGAGGCTTGGTTTTATTTATGTGTTAATATTAATGTGTAAAATAACTTAATTTTTTATTTTAAATTTTAGTAGATTTAAGTAGATAATTAATATATGTGTGTGGTTGTGTTTAAGCGAGAGTAAAAATAAAATTTAATAATTATTTCAAGTTTAGGGCTTTTGTTTTAATTAAAATTTTTAAATGTGGTAATTGTTACATGATTTTATTTTTATATATTTTTATTTATATTAATCACATATTATGAGTAGTTAATGAATTTGTACGTGTTTGGAAAATGTTTAAAATGGCATAATGAAAGAGTTTGTCATAATCGTGTATACGTTATTCATAAGGGTAGTTTGAACTACTCTGTATTTAATAGTGCTTTAGGATCTTTGAGTTGTTGGTCATTTCTTAAGTAAGAGAATTGCTTTAGTGTATGTGAGTTAGATATATTGATTGAAAATGGTATGTGCATGTATGTTGTATTTAGTATTGAATTGAATGGTTTGATAATTGAATTGAGTATTTTTATTGTAGTTTGGATGTTGTAATTGAGAGAACTGGAGAGTTCAGCAATTGTTCAAATTGATATGAGTTTAAGCTATACAAATTGTGTTGAACAATTTATATGAAAAAATACCAATTTGAGCAATTAATTATTTCTCATTTCACTTAAATCACAAATCTGAGTATGCTAAAATTTGGTATGACGTTGAGCGATATTGGTGTGACACTGAGCGCAAGCTTGGTTGTGCAAGTCTACAAGCATTTTTGCTTCAGACTGTTGAATGTCTCTTTTCCCTACTAAGCGACCATTTTTATGAATGCTTTGGTGTTGAGCGATGGTAGGACACTGCTAAGCGCCATCTTACATTTCAGGTCTAGAGCTATTTTGGCACCGAGACACACAGTAGCAAAAAAGCGTCAAGACTATCGTTGATCGCCACCTTATTGTGAAAGGTCTGACATTGAGTGTCACCTTTAAGCAACAGTCTATATACTAGTTTTGTTTCTTCGTTTTCCCTATTTGGATTTATTTATATAATTATTGATCATGCTTTTGAGTATGATGACTCTATATATGGAAATGAGAATGTTTGTTTTGATTATGTGGTAATGTTGTTAAGAGAATTTCAAGGAGAATCTTTGTGTGTGGTGATGTTTAGTGTATGTTTTGACATGTGAAAGTTTAGAAAGTTGGCATCTGATATACTACCAGCCATTCGACTATATAGAGATGAATGAGGTGGGGGAGAGAATGACAGGAGGTTTTAGTCCTAGACTTTTGGTTTTAAGAGTTATGAGACTAACATTGTGAGTAGTGGGATGATAACTCTTGTGCATGACTCCGTAGAACATAAATACTACTAGAACCACCTATAGTGAGACCGTATGTCAAAAGCATGCATGTATCAGAATAATTAAGTCTATAGTAAACTATTATGTATGTTTTTATGAATTATAGTACTTTATAAAAGTTGAATTGATATTTGTTATGACTCAAGTGTGTTACGATGTTTCTCTTGCACACTAATTTACTATTTTTTTTTTCTTTGTTGTTTTGTTATTTTTGCTGTAATAATCACATTATGGTATGAGTAGATGACAAGTTAGGTGATGATATGTCTTCGGTGAAAAATGTAAATACAGCAAAGTGATTATTTAATTAGTTAGTTAGTTGATAGAAACTTTTTTTTTCCTTTTGAAAACTTGTGTAGGATTCTTATAATGTATAAATATATAATACTATCAGAGTTATTAACATGGATAACAATTTTTATATTTTATTACTGTCAAGATTTATAATATTTTTATTTAACAATTACATATTATTAAATGAGTTATTACATATATAACGGTTTAATGAGCAACAAAATGAGGTAATTATCAACAACAAAAAAATGAGGCACATTAACATTTTTAAGCATCACTAGTTTAATATATCTTGATCTTTTATATTTTCAAAGTACACTTAATTACACAAGAATTTTTTTTAGTATTTATCATTTTCAACTTATTGGTAAAATAAAAAATAACTGATTATATTTTCTGAATTAAAATGCTTTCTATAAGGAGCTTTGTTCCAATGCTTTGAATAGTTAGTTAGATATAGTTTAATATATATATATATATATATATATATATATATATATATATGTTTGGATAATTTATGCATTATATATATACATATATAGTTTATATTGAAGTTTAAAATTATTAATAAATTAATATGGTGTTGAAAGGTGTAATAATTGGTTAGTTTGTGGGAAGATGAGATAAATGATTGAAAGTTATATGTGGTTGAGATTGTTGTGTTGTGGTTGGCAACTACTTCAAAACTTTGGTATGAATTGTGTGTCAATAAGCTTAACCAACTAAAATTGTGGTCCCAAACCTAACAACCCATCTCACATATTATTATTATTATTTTCTTGCATAATTAATTATTAAAAAAAATGTTAAAGATGTCTATCAAAATACTAATTAAGAACATAAACAAATGAAAGAAATATTTATTTTTTTCTCAAAATGTTAATTCTTTTTTAAATGGTTTGAGTTTCTTTTATTTCAACCAATTCATAAAAAATAGTTCAATTAATATCTATTGATTTTTTTTCTTAATTTTGAATTGTCATTTTGGTATGCTTCATCATACATTTTATGAAATTTATAATTTTAGTTAAACTTTCAATTTTTAAAAAATTAAAGTCTAATAAATATCAAAATTATCTTTATATATATATATATATATATATATATATATATATATATATATATATATATATATATATATTTATTTATTTTATAGTATGTTGTTGTTAAGAAGATAATTTATATAAATTAATTGAATAGTGAAATATATTTCATCACAGTAAAAGAATAGCAAATTTGATGCGTATGGTAAAGAATTAAAGTTGATAATACATTTTTTAAACATGAATTTGGAAATAAAATAAAAGATTAGAAACACTAATTAACATGTTAGAAAAACTTCCTTTTAGTTATTAATAAATTTAAAAAAAAAACAAGAATAACATTTAAGAAAAATTAAAGTTTTATATATTTTATTTTATACAAATTTTAAATGTTTAGGCAGTGTAGTTAAGTGTTACTTCATCAGTTCTATTCTTTATAAGAAAAAAAACACATGTTCTTTATTTGAACACTTTAATATTAGATGCAAAAGGTTTATAAATATATATTTTTCATATGAAAATAACCACTCATTGAGAGGGTGACCATGCTACGTGTGAAAATAGGGTTTCTCAAACTTTTTCGATATAAGATCTTTTTCAAATTTATTAAGAGTTGATTTTACATAATTAATATAATGAATGTGTTTTTGTTTGTATATCACTGGTCTTAATCACATCTCATTCTTTTTCTTCAGATTAGAGATGGAAACTCATGAAATAAAAAAGAAAAAAATTGAAAAGAAAGTGAAAATATGAGAAAAATAATAGAATTTTATTTATTTAATTATTTTATAATTATTTTAATAGAAAAAAAACATAACTTGATTTTATATTTATTTCTCATCAATTTTGCAATAATTTTTTCACTGTAAAATTTATCTAATTTTCTTCTTAAATCAACTAAAAAAACTTATGTTATTATTGTTAAGTTTATTGAGTGAGAGATTTTAAATCTTGTTAGTGAGTCGAATAATATGTCCACATAAATCTCGCTACAATAAACTTTAACCATAGTTATAATATTATGATAAGAAGTGAATTTAAGCCTAACTCAATCATATAAAATTTGTAAGGTAAGATTTACTTCCCACTACTATATCATAAATTGGTCTTATATTTAATCGTTGTGAGATTTCCGTTAAATAAACTAAGTTCATATAAAATATTAAAACATAATGTCTAATTTAAAATTTTAATATAATAAACTAGAGGTTCTTTAATTTATATATTTATATGTTGTTAATTTTATTTATTTTTATCAATTGATTTATTTTTTTCTATTTAATGTAAATCATCCAAAACACATTACTAATAGGTGAAATTTTCACATCAACTAAAAATAATAATTTTATAATATATAAATAGATATAAATTTTATATTAATAATCGATGAGTTACACTTAAATTCATTTCTTAAAATTATGAATTGAATTACTTTAATAACTTTGTAAACACTAATTTCATATACAAAAAGTGTATATATAGAAATGATCTCTTAATTCATCATGGTGAATTTTTTTTTTTCATTGTTATGAGATAATTTATAGTTAATGTACATTTTTTTTAATCATTTATGAATGGTGCATATGCTTTTAATATAATGTGATATAGAGTAAGTAAGGTGGACCTCACGCTATAAAAGTTTTGGACAAAATGTTGGTTGAAATATGGTGCATGATAAATATGAAACTTATTTTAAATAAATTTTTATTTAAAGATCGTTAATTTTTTTTTTCAATAATAATGATACAAATTTAAAATATTTATCAACTTTATTAGTAGTAAATTGGTTAATTATATTTTGTTATGTGTCTGTTTTTTATTTATAAATTTCCAGTTAAAATTTTTGGAAGAATTTGAGTTTGATTTCACTTTGATCAAATAATTTTGTTAAAAGAGTTTTAGAAAGACAAGTTGATCACTCAAATTCATCTTCTATATTGACTTTTGTAATTAAATGTGATAGAATGTGACAAGACACACTAAATATTATATTCAATTGACATGAAAAATCAAGTAAATGTCGTTTTATTTCTTAAAAGATTCTCAAGTTTATTTATGAAAAATAGATTTTATGCTTAAATAAACCAATAAAAAAAACAAAAAGTTATCTATCAAACTAATATTAAATAAAAGGTAAACACTTAATTTTTTTTTTGTTATATTTCATTTAATATTCATAATTATTTAAAAAATATTACACCGAACCTTTTTATGGATCACATAGTCCCTTTTAATTTCATATATTTTTCTTTTGAAGAAAAAATAAATAAATTGTTGGGAGCATTTATGTGGTAAAGACAAATAATTATTGAATAAAACTACCTATGGTTTTGTAATAATTACATGATATTATTGGTCACAAATTCTATTTTTCTTTATCTTCTGTGACTGGTGACTAAGTAAATGCATTGAATTATTAGAAGAGTGGACAGCAGATTAAAGTGACACTAGAAGTCTAAAAATAAAACTCTTGGGAAAAAATTATATTCTTTAATTTATTATTAATTTAATTCGGCTACTTTATTAGTTAAAATTTCATTTTGGTTGCTTAATTTTCGAACTCCATTTAAAAAAAAATTAATTAAGTTTTGAATTTATTATAAAATTGTGTATTTTTAATTAAGTTACTATTTAATTGTCGGAATCCATCGTTAAGTTGAAAAAAATATTTTTAATTGAATTCTATTATTTTATTTTTTATTAGTTGAGTGGTATATTGATATTTTATCTAATCTGACTTGTTTAGTTTCATATATTTAAAAATATAATTTTTTTTGTTTAATATAAAATAATATATACTTAATATTTAAAACGATGGTAGTTGTTTATATTAAAAACGTATCACTTGAATAATAATAATAATAATAACAATACTAATAAATAATAATAATAATAATAATAATAATAAAATTCGTTTTTTATATTTTATACTTTTAAATATCATTTTATATGAGTTATAACATGGTATATTAGATAAGTAAGTAAATGATGAGTCAAAAAATAAATATAATATTTAATTAATAAAATAAATTAGCTAAAAGTTTACAAAAATAAAATTTTAGAAGTTAGAGTGTTTAAAAAGGGTGATAATAGATTATTTTAATATTAAAAGGTTTTAATATAAATAGTTTAATTATTAATAATTTTTACTATTTTAAAATATATCATCGTTCTAGAAATTAATTTATTAGGGTTTTCTGATTTTTTTAAAAGGATTTTTCTTTTTTGCTCATCTAATTGAAGAACCGATATTCTATTATTGATTTTTGCGGCGAACTTTTCAATTTGGACTATTTGTAAGTTGAGTTTCAGTTTTTTTTTTGGTTTGTATGTTCTTTCCTTACATGTGCATCTTTCTTGCTCACATTTAGTGTTTGAGTTTTTATATAGGTTTTTATTGATCAGTGATTCCAATGGTGTTTCTTGATCGTGCTTATGTAGTTCTTAGGTATAGATAAGATATCGTGTGAGTTTGAAGGGATTTGAGATTCCGTAGAATAAGTTCATTTGTCTCTTAGGTAAGGGAACCTAATTGCACTATTTGAAATTATATATACCTTGAAACATAAAATTGTATGATTGTATGGTGGATTGACTAAATGATTGGACTGTGTATTGAGTATGACTTGTTGCTTCGTGGTTAGGCTCATAAATTGTATGATTATGTTGTATGACGGACTTTAATGAATTTAAAATTTTGGTTGGAATGTTGTGAACTTCTTGGTTTGGATTTGATTATGTATGTCTAAGAGAGTTATAATATGAGCAATTACTCAAATGGTACGATTTTTCAGATTTAAAATTGTTTTGAAATTCACTGAGAAAATAATACTCATTCAAAAAATTAAACATGTATAAGTGTTGTCAAATGCATCTTTTTGCGAGATGAATGATGTTGGCCACCATGATTATCGTTGAGTGACACCTTTTGCGAAAAATTTGACGCCGAATGCCACTTTTGAGTGCCAATGCTTATGTTTGAATTATCTTTTTCTATGATTGTTTGAAAATGAATTCACAATTTTACGTATGTTTAAGAGTATTATGTTGTTTATTTAGGTATGATTTTGTGAATGTTAGAATAATGTTGGTTCATGAAGATATTATGAGAATGATTAATAGATTTATGGATAAATATGCATGCAAATGTATGAAATAGTTTTGATGATAAACTTGTTATTGGATATAAGTCTTGTTTGTGTTTACGTTAATTCCATGGATTTCGTGAAGAAAACTATGATGGTCTTTCATTAGTGTATGTATTGTTAGGATACAAACAAAGTCTCATATTGGATAAAACAATAGATGGACATGAGTTTATATGATAGCAATGCTTTAGTTAGGACAAGTCAAATCTAGAAGCAACCAAGACATGTTCATGGAGGCAATGATGTGCGAAATTTGTGGTGGTGTGGAATGTTGAACGGGTTGCAGTTTTGGAGTGATATATGGTGATGGAAGATGTGTTTAAGGATTCTCTAAGAGAGGTTGGACCAACTCTTGGAGGAAGGTGGCTAGAGGATGCCACTTGGGTTGTTCTAGCTTAGGGTTACCTTAAAAGAGTAGTATGGCACAAAAATGACAATATAACTTTACTTTAAATCAAAGGTGATTACATGATGGAGGGCACCTCTATTTATAGGCTAAGGTGTCTCAAAATGGGCAAAAACTTTAACCTAAAAGAGACACCTTGGTTGGCTTGGAGAGTAAGGAGAAATCATCTCCAATAGGAGGGAGACAAAGAAATCTTCTCAAATGAGAGAATGACATGTGGCCACTATCTATGGAAAAACTCTCAATTCCTAGAGTGGCACATGGCCACTAACTAGGAGGAAAACTCTCTAATGAGAAGCCTCCACATGCCTTGATGAAATCTTGCTCCCTTTCCTCCAAGATTAGCCAAAATGTTGACTCCTTGGTCAACACACCCATTTTGGATGTCCAAGCATAACCTTGGCCCTTTGTTGACTTGTTTGGTCAAAATCCTATTCTACTTAGCCTAAAATATAAAACCTAATTGAAATCCTACACTACTAGGCATATAATACAAAGCCCAAATAAAATCTAAACTACTTAACCCAAAATACAAAGCCGAAATAAAATTTAGACTACTTGGTCCAAAATTATTCTTATTCTACCAAAACTTCATGATGACATAAGATAACTCAAGAGAAAGAGTCTAGACTTATTTTCCATAAATGTCTTTAACTTTTCATGAATGTGTTAAGTCATGGTAAAAGATATGTCATCATTATATACACATAAGATACTTGTATTGGTAAAACGTCTTTTCGCATGGTACCAACAATATTATTTCTATCTTTATTTTATAAACACTCTTTTTACACATTAACTTAGCATTTCTTTTGTGTTATTTTGTCTGTGTTTATTTTTTTTTCGATGATTAATAACAATACGCTACCTAATATTTCTTGTTATAGTTTAATAGTTTTTATTAATTATTTTAAATGTATTTTATTATTATAGTTACTATTTTATATAGTTATATTAATATTATATATTTATATGTTAAGATTCACAATATGCTTGGTTTATTAATATTATAATATCTTATTTTTATAAGTTATAAACTAATAAAATTGGATGCTACAAATTAAACTTTAAATACTTTATATTAAAAGTGTAGACATTTTAAATCCTTATCAAACCAAAAATATCTAATGAAGTATTAATTAAAAAGTTTAAATTTATAAGAAATTTAAAATTTAATTAAGCTTTTACGTTTTTGCACACATGTATAAGACTTAATAATGGTTAGTTGGGTGTGTTGTGGAACAGTGGAAGTTGTTAAACGTAGCATATCTAACCGTCCATTAAAATGAAACATATCTAACTGTCAATCTTATCGACTTTCTCTTTTATCTGTCTTGCTTGCCAACAAAAAAGACAAAATGAGAAAGAAAATATTAAAAAATTCCTCGCAAGTTTCTCTCTTTTGTTTTTATATTCTTAAAACCATGTCTCTCTTTTTCTCACTCATAGAATAAGAAAGCATCCATTAATGGAAGATATCACTTAAAACAACATATATTTTGAAATTATTTAATTTTGTTACCTTTTATTTAAACTTCATTATACTAAAAAAAAATAGTCATAGTTACTCATAAATATAAATAAATTTGAAAAAAATTCCAAATAATTCATATTCATAAAGTATAAAGTATGATCATGATCGAACAGAAGTAATGACAAAGAGTTAGTGTCTGTGTCCACTTTTCTGACTTTCATTCTGATCTATTATGTACAATTCCAACAGATAGGTTTATCTTATTTAATATTTTTTTAATGCATGCAAAAAATATTAAATAGATATATTTATACCCTAATTTTTTTACTGAAAATATTTATTACTTTATCATGTCTTACATACAATACACTTGTAATTAATTCATGTCTATTAAAAAAACTCAAGTTAATTTAAAGAAGCATTAAATTTATTTCTAACTGCAACAGTACTTTCTTTAAGGTTATTTAATATATGAAAAGAGAACAGTAGACTTTTAACTTTTAATTACATCTATAGACTAAAATGATTAAATATTTTAATAAAATAATCAATGTAATAATTTATTACAAGAAAATCCTTATGAAAAAGACAGAGAAAATTAAATAACGTGTCTGTTTTTATATAATAAGAGAGTCAATGCTTTTTTTAGCATGCATAAAATAATAACTTATATTTTTAATGTAATAAATTTTATTACATAACTTATACTTTTATTTTCCTACAAATTAAATGTCTATATATATTACAAAATATGGAAAAGAACTTTTCCTTCATAATGGTTCTTATATTTTAATTTCTTATTCTAAAGATGAATTTTAAAATTATATTGTGTGTGTATATATATATATATTATCAAACCATAAATTTATATATGTTAAAATTAATTAACGAACTAAATATATTTATAATATCATCCAACTATATTAAATTCAATTGATATGTAGCATAATTATTTGAGTGTTTTAATCACTAAAGAATAAATATTTAACACACTTATTAGTTAGTTTTTAATTACAAACAAGGAAATTATATTAACACTATTTTGATACACTATTATTCAATCAAAGTATATGATTTTTTTATAACAACTAATTTAAAACGCATATACAAATTATTTCCTATTAATTGCCATTAAATATTTATATATTAATGCCTATTAAACTCTTTAAAAAGAACCCTTTTCAAGTCTTTATCTAAATTAATCGAGATCGATTAACAAAATATTAAATTAATCAGTAAGAATGAAAAATTAATTTTTATTAAATATACTAATTAACAAATTAAATAATTTAAACAGTATCTATATTTAATAACATTATTAAAATTTCAAAGAATAACGCAACCCAATAAATTGGCCTTCATTGAATTTTAATAAAAATAATACAAAAATTAAATAACTTAAATTCTAGATATAATGACTTTACTAAAATTTCAAGAAATAATTTCCATACAATGAAAGAAACTTATCGATTTACCATTTCTACATCTAGCCATTAAATAATTAAATACTTAGGCATTAAGTTTTATTATAGGAAATACTGATAAAAATTAATTACACATACTATATTAATGACAACAATATAAATTCTAGAAACAATTCTATAAAATAAACTCTTATTTCATTAAATACTATTCTTATTTGTGTAATAAATATCTCTCTATTTTCACACAATTTGTTCTGACAGTCTGTTTTTTTATATTTATTTGAAAAGAATAATAAGAGCGTGCAACATGAGAAAGAGTCCTTAAACCCATACATCATTTTCATCCATTCACAGAGAAAAAAAAAAAAACCAGCATTCGCCATTTTCGCTCCTTAAAAAAACATCATCAAGAACACCGAAAGCACAGTGAACGAGTTTGCCAATGGGAGTTAACATGTCAAACACACCACCTTACACCAAAGACTTGTTTTCTTCTCCAACTCTCTCTCTTAGCCTAGTAAGTAATCAACTTCCTGTATCTCTCTCTCTATATATATATATCTCTATATATATATATATAGATAGATAGATATAGATATATACATGTATGTATATATGCATATATTTGTTTATTTATGTATATAGTGTGTATGAAATTAAATTAAACTAATTATAGTTACTTTTTGTTGTTGTTTTTTCTGTTTGATTGGATGTGAAGGCTGGGATTTTCCGGCATGCCGAGGAGGCGGCGACGACGTCCGGGATGGTGGTTGACGGCGTTGAGGTCCGGCGAGAGGACACTGTTGAGATTAGCAGTGACAACTCAGGACCTGTGAGATCCAGGTCAGAAGAAGATTTTGATGGAGAAGGTGCTCATGAGGAAGACGATGATGAGAACAACGATGATGGTGATAGGAGTAAGAAGAGGAAGAGGAAGTATCACAGACACACGGTTGAACAGATCAGAGAAATGGAAGCGTACGTAATCTCTCTCCGTATATGTCTACGTATTAGTTTCGTATAATAAATCATCACCGAGACTGAGCATTATATAATTTTTTTTTCAAGGACAAAGAGTTATTTGTTTAAGATTATAAGAAGATTTTCTGATGAACTATTTAGCTTATGAGTTGTGCGATCATTTTGTTTTTGCACACAATAGATCAAGAAACATTGAATTCGAGATTTTAATGTTGAATACTGAGATACTGTTTGTAACAACACTGTAGTAGTTAATTCCAACATGATTGTCGTAATACGTGTGATCTGCACCAAAATGTTAGGTGTTAGCTAAAAGTGGTGGCAGTGTATGTATAGATAAAATGAAATGGTTTCTTCTATAAAGTTAAATAATTCACATACCGACATTGCAAGTGGGTTTTAAAGTATATATAGTTTATATATAGAAATAACTGGTATATATGTGTGACGTACTACTGCAAAAATTATGGGAAAAGTTTGCGTTCGACATCATATGGTCAAAGCAAAAAGATGGTGATTAAAGCTAAAGCTTTGCTTAATTATAATTTTAAAGTACTTTTGCTTTGTCGGTTAGTTTGTTATCTTATGCAAATGTAAAGCAGTTTGCCCTCTCTTTTCACTTGATTTCGTGGTCGTTGCATTATTAAATTCGATCTGTACATTAATTGTTGTTGGATCAGCCTTGGTATGAAGCTTGTAGTGAAAGATAAGACAGCAAAGAAAGCTGACAGCTGACATGAATAATGTACTGATGTAGGCTTTTCAAGGAATCACCGCATCCTGATGAAAAGCAGAGGCAACAACTCAGCCAGCAACTTGGCCTTGCTCCAAGGCAAGTCAAGTTTTGGTTCCAAAATCGTCGAACGCAAATCAAGGTATCTTAACTTTTTCACCTAATTTTTCAAAATCCTCAGGAATAATGCATTTTTAAATGAAGTAGTATGTTATTACCATTGCCATGGCCAATTTTGCAGGCAATACAAGAGCGCCATGAAAACTCATTGTTGAAGACAGAACTAGACAAACTGAAGGAGGAAAACAAGGCCATGCGAGAGATCATCACCAAATCTTGTTGCCCCAATTGTGGCATGGTAACGGCTACCATAGATGCTTCCATGTCCATTGAAGAAAAGCAACTCCTTATTGAAAATGTCAAACTCAAAGCTGAGGTAATGTGTATGTACTCCAAATACAAGGAACATTGAAATAGAAAATATAGCAATGTGTGCATAAAATCTTATTAGTTAATCCTTATTTAGGTAGAGAAACTCCGAGCAACATTAGGAAAATGTTCACCAACGTCTCCTGCATCTTCTGCTGGTCATGACGAGGAAGAGAACAGAAGCTCTTCGGACTTTTACAATGGAGTTTTTGGGCTCGAGAAATCAAGGATAATGGAAATAGTTAACCGGGCAACTGAAGAGCTCGTAAAGATGGCAAACATGGGAGAACCATTGTGGGTTCGTAGCGTTGAAACAAGTCGTGAAATACTTAACTATGATGAATATGTGAAGGAGTTCGCAGTAAAAAATTCGAGCAGTGATAAGCCAAAGACATTCATCGAAGCCTCAAGAGACTCCGAGGTTGTTTTTATGGATCTCCCTCATCTACTCCAAACCTTTCTAGATGTGGTAAGTGTAAGACACGTAAGAGGGTGTATATATAAATATACATAAAGAATAATGTTTCATTTCATAGGTGATGTTAATTACAATGAGATATATTTGTGTTAATTAACTCTTGCTCTCCATATATGAATGTGCTTCAAATATAAGTATTTCTCTCCTAGCTATGATTAATTTTCTTATAATATTTCTAGCATGTTCCATGCAGAATCAGTGGAAGGAAATGTTTCCATGCTTGATATCAAAGGCTGCCACTGTTGATGTTATATGCAATGGAGAAGGTCCCAACAGGAATGGTGCAGTGCAATTGGTAAGAGGGAAGATGTATTAATTTCGCAGTGTTAGGTAGTCATAAACTACAGATACGTACAAAATAGGTGCATCTTTTATCTTGAACCATTCATTTCTTCCTCACGTTGAAACGTGGATCTTTTTTATTTATTCAAGTGGTCCAAACATGACAAGCACAAGAAACAGACAGGACTTGTCTTTAAAGTGACCTTTCCCACTCTTGTAGTTTTCAACCAACTGTTATTCTAGTTTAGGAATAAAAAGCCAAAAACAAAAGACACTTTAGCTGCATTTAGACTATGATTATAGTTTAATTTTCTTAACAGATAACGTTTTATTATGCATTATTTGCTTCCGTTGGGAAATGAAAGTCTGAGATGCCTTTTTTTCTCTCCTGTTAACATAGCCTTTTAGTTATTTGTCTCTCAGAAAATGTTGGTAAGGACACAAAAAGCTTAAAAGAATACACAGAAATGATCAAACATACATCAATTATATAAACTCCTGGCACTTTTTCTCGCATTTCCCAATACCGAATCCAACACAAAATCTCTCACTCCATCCCTCTTTATCACCAGAAAAAGATCTTTCTCTCCCTAGTCACATCTATAGTATTGTGGAAATTCTCTTTTATTCTCTATTCAACACATCAGGATAGCAAGACAAACATGATACTATTGTTCAGGTCGGAAAATAATGACAACGAGACTTTCTCCATCAAAGTAAAGGCACGAGGTTTTGTTGACATGAAAGGTCTTAATAATAATAACCATGACCTTTGTGGCTGCAGATGTTTGCTGAGCTGCAAATGCTCACTCCAATGGTGCCCACCAGAGAAGTGTATTTTGTGAGGTGCTGCAAACAGTTGAGTGATGAGCAGTGGGCAATAATTGATGTATCTATAGACAAAGTTGAACACAACATTGACGCATCCCTTGAGAAATGCAGAAAACGCCCATCTGGTTGCATTATTGAGGATAAGTCAAACGGCCACTGCAAGGTATGAAGAAAAAGTCTTTAACATTTTATGTGAATTTGATCATACTATATATTGATATTTCCTTCGGTTTAAGGTGATATGGGTGGAGCACTTGGAGTGCCAGAAGAGCACAATCCACACATTATATCGAACCATTGTCAACAGTGGTCTAGCTTTTGGGGCAAGGCATTGGATAACCACACTACAACTTCAATGCGAACGTCTGGTTTTTAACATGGCAACAAATGTTCCTACAAAGGATTCAACTGGTGAGCACTGAATTCCAAGGAGGCTTTGGTTGACAGATTAAATTTAAAGTCTTTTAACATATGATGATGATTAAACGATAGGTGTTGCAACGTTGGCCGGGAGGAAAAGCATTTTAAAGTTGGCACAGAGAATGACATGGAGTTTCTGCCATGCAGTTGGTGCATCAAGTTTCCATACGTGGACCAAGTTCACGAGTAAAACAGGAGAAGACATAAGGATTAGCTCTAGGAAGAACTTGAATGACCCTGGTGAACCTCTTGGGGTCATCTTGTCTGCAGTCTCTTCTGTCTGGCTTCCTGTCTCTCCCAATGCACTGTTTGATTTCTTGAGGGATGAAGCTCATCGAAGTGAGGTACAAATCTGGTGCAACCTCGTCATTTCTGTCAATATATGACTTTAACTCACTTATATTATTTCTAACACAACCCTTCTATGTTTTGCTATTCTTTTTCATATTCCTAGGCTAGATGTTAAGGATTATTGTTTCAGATAGTGAAATCCATTTAAAAAACATTTTCTTTTTCATGTGAACAAAAATATTATTAATTTCACAACACTCTGGAATTTATCTAAATTCTACAAGTTTATAAGATAAGATTTGCACTTATTTATATATTATAATTTGATCCTATTTTTAATTGATATGAGACTTCCATAACACTTTTTTACACTGAAATATAGACATTACGAGTGTGAGCGTAGAATTAATAGGTGATCCGATAACGGATAGAACAGTGTCGATCTCGTTAGGATTCTATCTGTTAGGATAAGTTATAATGATACCATATTAAAAAGTAAACTCAACTCCACAAAAAAACCAGATGAAATTTACACCAACTTAAATGTTATAATTTTTCCAACAAACACAAAAATACTTCTTTTAGTTATTTCTATTAGAGTTAGATGTATCTGGAAGATAGAAAGATGCGGAGTTCCACAAAAGTGGATCCACCACCTTCTGTATTTCTATACATATATCTATAGCAGCAATTTTATGCAGTTTGGTGAGTAATAATTGCAAATGGGACCACTGTGCTGACTGCTGACAATTATCTTTATCACAGTGGGATATGATGTCCTCTGGTGGGTCAGTGCAGTCTATTGCAAATTTAGCTAAAGGAAAAGGCCGAGGCAATGCTGTAAACATCCAAGTAAGTGTTTCTACTACTATATCTAACTTTTTGGATTCAAGTACAGAAAGAATTTAAAACATGTTTAGTGCTTAAGCATCTGATTCCTCTTACTTGGCAGAAAATAGAGTCAAAAGAGAACAGTGTGTGGTTACTGCAAGATAGCTGCACGAGTGGTTATGAATCAATGGTGGCATATGCTCTTGTGGATTTTGCTAGTCTCCAATCTGTGCTGACAGGATGTGATTCAAGCAATCTTGCCATTTTGCCGTCAGGATTCTCAATTCTTCCAGATGGAGTTGAGGAAAGGCCATTGGTGATTAGGTCAAAGCAAGATGAAAAAGGAACAGAAGGAGGATCTTTATTTACAATGCTATTTCAGATGCTTGTCAATGCTTCTCCTACGGCCAAGTTAACTATGGAGTCTGTGGAATCTGCCACTAATCTTGTCTCTTGTACATTGAGAAACATTAGAACAAGTTTACAGTGTGAAGATGGTTAGCCAACATAAAGAAAAAAAGACAGAGAAAGAAGATAATTAGTTAGATAGAATCTGATTAGCTGCTAAAGTTATATTTTAATGATTGTGTTTCTTTCAAATTGATTAATGATTTGCTGATATATATTTAAATTCATTTCACACTAGTAAAATACTCATAAAAAAATTATATTTTAATAAAAGAAAAAAATAAAAGATAATATGAAATTAATATAAAAAATCTGTATGTTAAAGTATAATTTTATGTTTCAAGGAATGCAAAATTCATGGATGAACCTTATTTTATATTGAAAACTCATGCTTGAATTTTTCACCTGTGAATAACTTTGAGGGATACTATATTTAGTCTTATTATCCAGTTCGACCGTAAAATTTAAATGTTTTTCTAATAATTAGCATCATTCAAAAAATTAAGAAATATATTTTTCAGGAAGTAAAGTGAATATATCTGCATAAAGGTTTTTTGTCTGTATAATTGTACGGTTGAAATGTATATGATTGTAATTAAGTGTTGTTTTATTATTCCAACTTTAGTTAAAAATTCATCTTAACCTTTAATTTTACACTGTAGAATTGTTTTTGAGAGTTTTGAAGTATAAATAAGTATAGAAATGAGATAAATAATTAAATTAAAATAACTTTTAAACCAGTGGCTAAATCTTAAGGGCGTGAAACAAGGAAAATTCATCTTAACTTTTCTCAAAGTTATTATGGTCATCATGTATTCTCTAATTTATTTGACTTTATAATATATTTTTGTATAATTTGTTAAATATGTCAAACATAAAATCATAATAAAATATAATTTATATGTTATATAAATTTTATTCATTTTCAAGCCACCAAACTACTTAAGACTTTATATATAATTTTATGTCATATAAGAATATATAAAAAAAAACAGTTATATGATGTCATGTAAGGTATATTGATAAAAAAAAATATACTTTCATAACTAAAATACTCAATAAATAATAAAATTTGAATTGCTTCCTTATTATATCTTCAAAATATATTCATTATAAAAGTTCCGACAAAATTAGCATCACAAACTCCAACAGCTCCAACAGCATAAAAGTGTTAAATTACTTATTTATTTCTATTCAAGTTAATCTTTTTATTTTTATATTTAAAATTTATTTATTTTATTTTTTAATATACCATTTAGTTCCAATAAATATAACTTTTAATACTTTTAGTTTCCCAATCATTGATAAATTTTAAAATTAATATATAACACTAAAAATAATATTAAACATAAGGAATAAAATTTAACCAACAAAACAATTAACTAAAATGTAATTTAGCCATATCAATCAACCTTATATTTAAGGTTGCAGGATCAATGTCTTGTCCGTAATGAGTTGCAAAGAAACATGCATGGCGTTTTCTTAATATATAAATTTATATTTTCTGAGAAAAAGAAATTAAAAGACAGTTCAGGAATTTAGAAGACATATATATTATTACTGTGAAAAGGTTATAATAATGATTTAAAAAATCATTCTTAACATGGTTTATTATATATAAATCCAGTTATAACATTGTTTATGCATGCATGATTTATTCTATTCTAATTAAAGGAGCATATTTAAGAACAGTAGATAAGCATATATATATATATAATATATATATATATATATATATATATATATATATATATATATATATATATATATATATATATATATATGTGTGTGTGTGTGTGTGTTGTATTTTCCGATGTTGCAATTGGACAAGAGTAAGAAGTGGATAAGCTTATCCATCTTCAAGCAAGGTGTGACCTCAGGAATGAATTTCCAAATCTGCAGTGAATGCATGTGGCCACGTGGACACACGAGCTCCATGTAACAGATCAAAAACGCAAACTGCTATGCCACCTGCTACTGAATTACTGATATAGCAGCACAAGGAAAATAGTCAGAAGAAGTGAAGAACATCACATCATCATGGCTTCTCTTGCAACCTTAGCTGCTGTTCAACCGGCTGCGATCAATGGCCTTGCTGGAAGCTCCCTCACTGGAACTAAGCTCTCTTTCAAGCCCTCTCGTCAGAGTATCAAATCCAAGAACTTCAGGTTCCATGCATTTGATTTGTAAAGTTTGCAATTTTAGAAGAAAATATAGAAAAGTGTCGTAATTTATGCTAAAGGGTGTAGCTAAATATCACAGGAGTGGTGCTGTGGTAGCAAAGTATGGTGACAAGAGTGTGTACTTTGATTTGGAGGATTTGGGCAACACCACAGGGCAGTGGGACTTGTATGGCTCGGATGCACCTTCACCCTACAACCCTCTTCAGGTTTCTCTCATCTCTGCATCTGCATATTCTTCATTGAGAATGAAACATGGAAAACTAAACATAATTCACTGATATACATGAATGTAATTTGATAAACATAATTCAGATGCATACCTTTTATGTTTTTAATGAGTATTGGAAATTCAAGTTAGTATAAGTCTTATACTAAAATAATATTAAGCATTATATATGTATATGGATTAAGGTTTTGGATTGTGTTTTTGGTGATGTTGTGTTTTAAGATTTCTGAATGGTATTTTGGGTGATGTTATATCTCGTTGTCTTTAAGGTTTTGAGTGTTGTTGTATCTTCCTGAGAGACCTATCACAACTAAGTATAGAAAATTCTCCTTGCTGATCAACTGAGTATTGAGTCTAATTTGATCAATCTTTTCTGTCATGTAACTTAAATTAGATGGTTAGTATGACAGTTATGATGAAATTCTATATTTCTGATTAGTCAGTGGTGTAAAAAGAATTAAACTTTATACTCAAACAAATATTTCATGCATGAACAAACTACTTACAAGTTTCATTGATATGGATTTTGCAGAGCAAGTTCTTTGAGACATTTGCTGCTCCATTTACAAAGAGAGGATTGCTACTCAAGTTTCTGATATTGGGAGGAGGATCCACCTTGGCATACTTGAGTGCAACAGCCTCAGGTGATATTCTACCAATCAAGAAGGGTCCACAACTTCCACCAAAGCTTGGCCCTCGTGGCAAGCTCTAATTTGATTTGTATCAGAACTCAATCTGTTGAGTTCCTTTGTAATTTTTTTTTCTGGTTTGAATGATGTGTAAGTATGCTTACAGACCACTATTCAAAGATGCTTCTTTCCAGTCTCATTGAGTGGCATTACTTTGGTTTTCAATCAAAGCAAAGACATATGAATGTTTACCTTATTACCTCTTCAATATGTTTGATTCCTCCATCATGTTAATAAATTAGCACAAGAAGTTTGTTTAATTAAAAATAAAATGGCTTATTCCTTGAGGAAGAATGAATGATGACTGAATGAACCACATAGAGAATACTGATAAGATATTGTCCTACTCTGACTGAAACTTTTACAGATTTATTTTTGGTATAACTTTAAAAAGTTTCTTATCAAAATATATATCTTATGTATATATAAACTCATGTCCATTTCATGTTGTATTCGATATACGACTTTTGTATTGTGTCATCTGGTATTGGATCATTTGTGAATTCTTTTCATCATTAGGCCTAATACTCGTTTAATCAGAGAGTTAGATATTATTTAGGCATGGCATCTGTGAATTCATTAAATAACACAGTGCTTCTTCAAACGCGATGGTTTTGAAAATTTATGTATCCATACATTCCTATGTACAAAAAAAAACAAATAGATGATATAAATAATTATGTTTTAAAAAACTCCCTCCACAGACCACAGGCTACACAAACTGATTTTAATACTTTCTTTCTCTCCCTCTTTTTGTAAGTGTTTACACTTTAAATTTTGGCTTAATGGCGTGCTGTTGGACTTCTCATGCCTCCCAATGTCTCAAGGTAGGACACTTTCTTGTCGGTCACTATCTCTGGAAGTTTCTGGGGCTTTCCATTGTCCATGTCATTGTAGAAATCATCCGAGGGGTCTTTCTTAAGGTCTGATTCACCTTGATCACTGTTCCAACCCATGAAATCTGATAGTGTCATTGTTTCTGAGCTACCCTTTTCCACCTCTTCTTTAGGAGTTGGAGACTTTTCTGACTTGGAATTTGTGTTTCTCGAAATACTTTTTCTACTTGATGGTGGTGGATTTTGAGTGAGGTAATCTGCGTGGAGTACATCTTCTATTCTTGACAGCACTGTGAAGGCTAAACTCTCCAATATCCTTGAATAACTTTCAAGAACAGCTTGCCCCACATCCTGAAATGGCAAGTGATTATGTTATAAGTATTCAGAATGATTCAAGTATAAGTCTAAGTCTCACTTTGGATAATAACGATAAAATTAAATTATCTTTAAGTATTTAGAATGATTTAAATGTGAGTCTAGATCCCACATGGGATAGAAATGATAAAATTAAATACTGTGTAAGAAGAAAAGATTGATAAACTCATTGTTTTAAGATTTTGGACTGTGTTGTAAACAATGGAGATGGTCTTTACCCCGTTGTATTGGATTTTGCTTATATCCAATGCAGATTGAGGAATTCCTGGAAAACGATGCTTTAGGAGAAGTAAGATAGTTTCTGCTCTCTCTTCAAAGAGTTCTCTCTTCTCAATACTCACTGCAGAACCCCAAGATGATTTACAATCTTTTTGGTTCATCTTCCGCCTCCAAATCACAATGGACGCCTCGATTCTGTCCTTGAGATCTAGGATTTTGTGTTCTGATGACATGTCCATAGATGCTAGGAGCTGATCAGGATCGAAAAACTCTTCTGTGATGCTCCTGTATATCATGTCCCCAAGACTTGATCTTCCATTCTAAAAAAATAGCATTCATGTTGTGTGTTAGATCTCAGAATGTTACAACTTTATGCAAATACTTGTTTCTTTTGACTTGCCTTGGGCAAGGATTCAATATAACTTTCAGGGATCTCCATTTCTGATAGAGTTTGAGCATTTATGGCCATAGCTGCTTTTAGAACTTGGTTCACACAATCTTTCTGATACTGAACAAACCTTCTTGCTGACTCAGATAGACCCTCCGGAGGAACCTTAGGTGTAGGCAACCACCACTTGTTATCGTTTTTTCTGTTATCTGGGTCATCTGCATCTCTTGATACATAATAGAACTCATTTTGGTCTTTGAAGTTATCCAGACTGTCCTGCTCATCATCAATCGTTGTATCAGAACTAACCCCCAAAATATATTAAAGTTTGAAACAATGATGAATTTGGATTCATGAGAAAATGAGGATCTTACAATAAGCATTGTATCAAGCTTTCGCAAGGCAGGGATATTCATGTGGAGATCAGTTCTCTGTCGTGTGGTCATGACCTATTGAACCAAAAAGATCAGGTTCTATCATGCAGCAATGGTGGAAGGAAGAATGAGAAACATGATGAGGAAGGAGAGAGGGATACCTCCATGACTGTGCCATCCTTGTTTTTTTGTTGCACAGGAACCATTTCAACAATGTAATCGGTGACTGATAGAAGCCAATCGATTTCTTTTCTCCATCTTGCCTTCCTTTCTGGCGGCATTGGCTCTAGGCGCTTTTGCTCTCCAAAAACAGCAGCTGCATTCTCAGTAAGAAAAGAATGAGAGAAACTGACAATGAATTATTTGAAACATTTCTGCTATCAAGCTCTCCTGAAAAAAATGCAAGGAACAGCACAATGTTTGCACATCATGATTGGACCACCTTAGAAACAGCAATATGTTCATGTCATAGATGAAGAAGAAACATAGCAAGAAACAACAACAACAGTAACAACAACATACCTGCAAGATTTGTGAATGCATTTGACAATGCCAAAGCTGAAGAAACACCCTTTCCTCCACCAGACATATCCTCCCCCAACAGGAGTTTAGCAAATCTCTCCTTCATCTGTTCCATTTCTGAATTAAACCCAACCATTTATAAATATCATAAACTAATCCAATGCAACACATCCACAAAAGAAAACAGTTCCAAAATGAATATGCTGTTATGAAACATATAACACTGCATTTAATCATGTGAATCGAAATCAAAGACAATGTTGTTCACCTTGCAGCAGTTTTTCTTTGGCTATAATTTCCTCCTTGTTCACCCTTGGCTTAGGAGCCTTGTCTTGATCATTTTGAGGTTTTGATCCCTGACTTTTTGATGACACTGGATCTTCCTCCGAAGCAGCAGCAGCAGCAGCAGCAGGATCTAATGTGGTGGCACTCTCAGCGCTTAAACTCTTTGCATGCCTCCCAGTGTCAAAAATTCCTTTGAAATTGAATAGTTTGGACCTGCCACCTTCCTGTTCTTGTTCCATTGCTTTGACCATGATTTCCCTTTACTTTATTGTATATATGATGTAAGGGAAATTTTCAAGATGAAAACAAGAACAAACATGGGATTGATTCCCAGGTCCCTTTAGGAGGAGAGAAATAAGGTAAACTATGTTTGATGCATTGTGGCAAGGGAGGAAAATAGCAGAAATGAAAAGGGAGATGTTTTTTTAGGAGTGCGAGATTTTCAGACAGAAAAGTTGGAGGTTAATATTTGATGGCCTTTGTGTTGGTTTTTATTTTCTTTTTTGAGTTCGTTCATTGAACGTGGGGTGCATGTTTTTAACAAATTAAACCGGTTCAAGACTTACAAACAAAATTTTACATTATTATTACTGTTATTATATTCATGTCGAGAGGAATCTGTTTTGGCAACCATGTGGGAAAATTTCATGGTTAAGGTTCTCATTTAGAGGTCAAAGGTTGCTGAAAACCAGGAATACAATACAACAGACATGCATGCCTTCCAAGCTATTTTACTCTTTTCTTTCTCATTTCTCATTTCTCATTTCTCATTTCTCAAGTCCAAAATCTATATAGTAATTTCCAAATTCTAGTTTCTCTGTTTTTCTCATCATGCCACCTGCACACACCTTCAATCTTTTATTAGATTTGATTATCATTATAAACTGTCATAAATTCTCCACCCTGTCATCACCCAAACTGCTTTTCGACCCTCTCATTCCAAAGCTTTTCTTTATATTTAATGTCAAATTGTGTGCAGTGAGCAACGTTACAGTACATAAGTTAGTTAGCCCTTAATAATACAAGACAACATATGACTTTCTTTTTCGATATATTCTCTTTCTTTTGTCAATATCTTGTTTATTTAAAGTACCACGAACTCCGTCAATAATTAAAAAAAAAAAAAAAAACTCACTCACTCCATAACCAATAATAGACCTATGTTGTGATTTGGAAGACCAAATAACATTTTAATATTAATATATATGGTTCAACACGGAGTTCTTGATAAGATATTATTGGTTTTGAGGTAAGTTTCTCGGAATTTATTTTGGAAAATAAAATTTTAACACCATTTTTTGACACCATTTTGATACTGTACACGTGTCAAAATGTGGTTGGACGATTTCAAATTAAAAAAATAAACTTTGGTTTTTTCCTTCCAAACATACCCCTGTCTCAACTTTTTTAATTTGAAATCGTCCAATCACATTTTGACACGTGTACAGTGTCAAAATAGTGTTAAAATATCATTTTCCATTTATTTTTGGTATTATTTTAAAATTCCTCTTACCAAAGTATCTTAACTAAAAATAAACTTTATTTTTCAGTTTTGGAGAAACATACTCGTTGGAGTTCAATCAAATCTGAACCATCGACTTTGATATTAATTGTAAGAAGTTGAACATATAAATCTTCACAATAGTAAGATATTATTCGTTTTAAACCAAACTTTCACATATTTATTTTTAATACCATTGTAAAAATTTTCTTAACCATAAATATATGTTATGTATATATAAATTTATGTCCATTTTTTATTTATGTTTTATTTATGTCCATTTCTTGATTTTTTTTATTTTTTTATTTGTATCATATCAAATCTCAACATTTTTTATGGAGTCTGATTTTCCATATAATATAATGTATGAATGTTTCCACCCATCTGTAGTGATATACTCTCATATAAATGTTTTTTAATTCACATAAATTCTTAACTAACAAAAAGTGTCCAATTACTAAGAAAAGGACTCTTGTTAGTCCTAAAATAGGAGCTTTTCTCTTTTTTTATTAATCTCATTGTTCATGTGATTTCTAGTCTTTAAGACGTGTTCAGGTTTTAATGAACTTCCTGTAAGAATGTTTAAGGGTAGGTTTATGTTAAATTTGGGAGAAAATAAATTTTGAATTTTTCATTTTTTTATGCAATGTATACCAAAGTTTTTACTATGCATATGTATAATTATTTTTAAATAAAAAATTGTGAATAATAATTAATAAAAATCCATGTAATTGATTTGATATCAGTTGTTCATAGTTACAAATTTACCAATGTAATACTTTCATATAAATCAATTATTACATTGGAATTAAATTAATAATCCAAATCAATCTAATTTAGCAGTAAAGTGATTTTGAGCAATGTTATCTCCACACGTTATATATGGAAGGGAACGTCGAGGGTGAGGCTTCCGAATCAGTTTTTGTTGTGTTGCGTTGCGTTGCGTTGCGATTCTGGAATCCATAACCTAACAAAACCCCAATTTCGCCGGCAAAATGGGATCTATCGGAGTACTCCTCGTGGCTAACGTGATACCATACCTGGAGCAGGAGCTCGACAAGCGCTACAAGCTGTTCCGCGCATGGGATTACCCGAACGTGGCGCAGCTGCCGAGTCAGCACGTCACCGCGATCCGCGCGGTGGTCGGAAACGCGAGCGCTGGCGCGGACGCGGCGCTGATCGAGGCGCTGCCGAAGCTGGAGATCGTGTCGAGCTTCAGCGTGGGAGTGGATAAGGTTGACGTGGAGAAGTGCAGAGAGAAGGGGATTCGCGTGACGTACACTCCTGAAGTGTTGACCGATGAGGTCGCGGACCTCGCTATTGGCTTGATGCTGGCAGTCCTCAGGAGAATCTGCGAGAGTGATCGCTTTGTCAGGAGCGGCCAGTGGAAGCGCGGTGACTACAAGTTGACTACTAAGGTTTGCTTGTTTCTGCATTTTCGTCATTCTTCTTCTCTCCCAATTGAAGTAGGTAAAAATGATTATCTGCATTGGCTTTCTTACCTATACTTATACTACACCATTATATGAGTTTTTTAACTGTAGTATAGTTTTATTAGGAAATTATAAGAATGGTACAAATTTTAAAAATTTAAATTTGAAAGTTATGACGACTGCAAGTTATGATCTTCAACCACTAGTTATCTTATGGTGAAACAATTTTTACTATACTTTTTAGAGTGATAACATTACTAAATAATCTCCTTATTCATGAGTAGAAAGTGTTTTTGGATAATTGGATAACTACTTTTACCGTAACATGTTTATTTACAAAGTGTTAAAGTTTGTCAGGTCAATCTTAATTACATTACTATATAAACCAGATTACGTGACCCAGAAACTCAAAGATAACCATGATTTGAAAAAAATGGAGTATTCTAACCTTTAAGAAAGTCATAAAAATCTGATATAGCCACATAGAAACATCTGTATGGTAAAAGTAGAAATATTTGTTCCTTGGTGAACGTAATGTACGGGCGATCTTAAGGAATGAAGGAAGCTGATACCATTTATAATGCTCTAAAAGTATGATTTAGAATTACATCTGCAAAATTGAAGTTATATACTTGTTATTTGTATACTTATATTATAGTATATGTAGGTTGTATGTATTGTTTCTTTCTTATATATTTTTAGAATAATCATATTCCGGGATAAGATATATGTATCATATCTGATTCTGATTTACGTATGATGTCTATATATCACACTTACTTTGTCTTGGAAGTATGTTGGATCTGTCTTACGACGAAAAGGATTGTCCCCAAGAACAACAGAGAAAATCCCTTAACCACTACCTAGCTGTGCATATACAAAGAACCATTTATCTTTAACTTAGTATCCCATTCCAGAATTACATGTAGAAAATTCTACCAGCAGTCCATGGACAATAAATATGAAGTGTGAACTTGACAGGGTTATACTCTCTCTATCTCTTTTGTGTTCTCTCTTCATCACCTCCTCACGATATATATACATTATACATATATGCAGTGAGCAATGAGACACATAAGATGGTTACCTTCAGAAAATCAAGACAACATATGAGTTTCTTTTTCGATATATTCTGTTTCTTTTGTTAATATCTTGTTTAATCTACCATGAACTCCTCTTAAAAAAAAATAATAATGATACTTTGATTATATTTTTTAAACAATATTTTAATATTATTTACATGCTTTTATCTAATTAATTTATGGTAAAATTTATAATTATTATTATTAATTAAAAAATAATTTTGAGCCAATCACAAAATAATATGGAAATTATGTTAAATCAGAAAAATGTTGGTAAAATATAATTATCTAAAAAGTAAAAAATAAACTCCCTCCCATGACATAACCAATAATAGACCCATGTTTTGATTTGGAGAGCCAGGTCTGATTTCCCATATAATAATGTATTAATGTCTCAACCTGTCTGTACTGATATAATCTGCCCTTTTTTAGTCCATATAAATTTCTTTTAATTCACATAAATTCTTAACCGTCCAATTGATAAGAAATGACGAAGTGCCCAATTAATAAGAAATGACAAAGGGCCCGATTAATATGAAAGGAACATGGTAGGTCTACACATTTACTGACATGATTTTGAATGGACTCTTATTAGTCCTAAAAGTAGGACTTTTTCTTCTCATTTTGTTCGTGTGATTTCTAGTCTTTAAGACGAGTTCAGGTTTTAATGAACTTCCCTTAAGAATGTTTAAGGATGGGTTTATATATTAAATTTGAGAGAAAATAAAATTTAAATTAATTATTTGTATTCATTTGAATTTTTCATTTTTTTATGCAATATAAGTTAAAATATTTACTATGCATATATATAATTATTTTAAAGTAAAACATTATGAATAAGAATGAATAAAAATCCATATAATTGATTTGGTTTGATTTGATGAGTTGTTCACAGATACAAATTACATTGGGATTAAATTAACAATGCAAATAAATCTAATTTAGCAGTAACGCGATTTTGAGCAATGTTATCTTCACACATTATATATGGAAGGGAACGTCGAGCGTGAGGATTCCGAATCAGTCTTTGTTGGGTTCCGTTGCGTTGCATTGCGACTCTGTGGAATTCCTAACTCAACCAAACCCTAATTTCGCCGGCGAAATGGAGTCGATCGGAGTACTCCTCGTGGCTCGCGTGTTGCCGTACCTGGACCAAGAGCTCGACAAGCGCTACAAGCTGTTCCGCGCGTGGGAGTACCCGAACCGGGAGCAGCTGCTGAGTCAGCATGCCGCCGCCATCCGTGCGGTGGTCGCAAGCTCGAGCGCCGGCGCGGACGCGGCACTGATCGAGGCGCTGCCGAAGCTTGAGATCGTGTCGAGCTTCAGCGTGGGAGTGGATAAGATTGACAAGGAGAAGTGCAGAGAGAAGGGGATTCCCGTGACCTACACGCCGGACGTGTTGACCGACGAGGTCGCGGATCTCACTATTGGCTTGATACTGGCGCTCCTCAGGAGGATTTGCGAGTGCGACCGATTTGTCAGGAGCGGCCAGTGGAAGCGCGGTAACTACAAGTTGACCACTAAGGTTTGTTTGTTTCTGCATTCTCGTCACTCTTCTCTCGCAATAGAAGTAGGCTACGGTGATTTTAACACATTATGATATATCTACATTGACTTTCTTATCTATGCTTATACTACACCATTATTTTATCTAAAATATTACTCCACTAAGTGACCTTTAGAGTGATAACGTTACTGCTGTGTTTGCTTTCGTTTATCCACTGTTCACGAGGACGAAAGTGCGAGTGATCTGTGTGTTTGTTTCACTTGATTTACACTGACTTGGGGAGATTATTTGCGGCATGGTATGGAAGATGGATCCGCAAGGGAGAGGAAACTTGAGGAGAAATACATGGAGTTTACTTAAATGTCCATCGTTTTTCTTTTTAATTTGACTATAAGCTGATCTGAATTGGATCTGGGGAAGCGAGAATTGGGGCTGGAAACCGATTCTGTAATTTAGGAATCGATTCTGGGACTGGGGAAACCGATTCTATAGCTGTCGGGTCACCTCAGGGAGAGGCGAAGCTAGATTGTGATAGGGCTTGAAGAACGGGATCGGAAAGTGGCGAATTCAGGTTGGGAAAAAACATCCATGGCCGTGTAGTGTGTGTTCATTGACTTTGTTCAGTTTAATCTTTTTAAAAGAATTATTAGTTTTAAATAATTTTGTATCACATTCTTATATGATAGTTATATTGTCATAGATATAAATGCTCTGTATATTGAAATAATACTAATAGCATAATAATTATGTTTTATTTTATATTAATTTTAACTTACAATTTGTTTTATTAAAACATTATTTTATCTATCACGTTTATATATATAAATTTTATCTTCAAATCTTTAAACTTGTAGCTATTCATCTCTTAAAACAAATAACACTCACTCAAATTCATCCATTCACTTTTTCTTTAAAGACTCTGTCTCCTTTTTGGTGAATTGGAAGGTTTGTTTGATACTTGAGTAACTACTTAACATGATCTTTGATCCTATGAAGGATTACTTCTTCTTGATTCATTTAGGAGGGAGCGAGGGACGGTAATTTTTCAAAGATAGTATTTTTTAATATTCTTGAATACTTCACTTTGACATGTTTCCAAAGTGTTCAAATTTGTCAGGTCAGTGACCCAGAAGATAACCGTGATTTGAAAAGAAAGTATTCTAACCTATAAGAAAGTTATAGAAATCTAATATAACCACATAGAAACATCTGTATAATACAAAAAGTAGAAATATTTGTTCCTTGATGAACGTAATGTATGCATGAAGTTGATACTATTCTTCTTTGTAGAGAATAGGAAATGACTCATAATGACGACAATAAGATTTTTTTTTTATTATTTCTGTTGCTCCAAAAATATGTTTTAAAGTTAAATTTGCAAAATTGCAGTTATATACTTGTTATTTGTATACATGTATTAAATATTAATATGTTTTATGTATTGTTTCTTATCTATTTTTAGAATAATCATATTACTTGATCAAATACGTATTATATTTGGTTGACGTATGATGTCGATGCATCGTAGTCCATAACAGAGATTATTTACTTTATATTGGAAAGTGTGTTGGATCTGTCTTACGATGAAGAGAGTTGTCCCCAAGAACAATAGAGAAAACCCCTTAACCACTACTTGGCTTCGCTGTGCAAATACAAAGAACCATTTATCTTTATCTCAGTATCCCATCGTAGAATTATATGCGGAAAATTCTACCAGCAGTTCGTGGACAATAAATTTGAAGAGTGAACTTGACAGGGTTATACTATCTCTATCTCCTATGTGTTCTCTCTTCATCACCTCCTCAAGATATATATACATATATGTATATATCTTTAGGAGTTGACCTCACAATTTCTATGACACTTTCAGAGTGATGGTGAAAAATAAAATTCTAATTTGGAGACCAAGGATATGTCAATCTTTGGAGTTGGAGTTGGAGGATCATTAAAATCCATTTTTATACATTGTAGTATTATTCCCCTCTCCTTTTCCAACAGCAAAATAAATTTTGATGCTGTGTATTTTCCTTGTAGTTCTCTGGGAAAACTGTTGGCATTATTGGGTTAGGGAGGATAGGGGAAGCCATTGCGAAGAGGGCTGAAGGATTTAAGTGTCCAATAAGCTACTACTCAAGAACTGAAAAACGAGACTCGAAGTACAAGTACTATCCAAGTGTTGTAGAATTAGCATCTAATAGCGACATACTGGTAGTAGCTTGCGCACTGACTGAGGAAACCCATCACATAATCAACAGGGAGGTGATCAATGCACTGGGTCCCAAGGGTTATCTTATCAACATTGGAAGAGGTAAGCATGTTGATGAAACAGAGTTAGTGTCGGCACTTGTAGAAGGTCGTCTTGGTGGGGCTGGGCTAGATGTGTTTGAAAATGAGCCTAGTGTTCCAGAAGAGCTATTTGGGCTTGAAAATGTTGTCTTGCTTCCCCATGTTGGAAGTGCCACAGTAGAAACTCGAACGGCCATGGCCGACCTTGTCCTTGGAAACCTGGAAGCTCATTTCCTTGGAAAGCCGCTGTTAACTCCCTTAATTTAATCTCTCCCTCCATGGAACTTCCAGGATTGATGGATCTGCATTATTAGGTACACATTTACCACCGTTTCATAATTTCTGTCATCCAAATAAATTATCAGGACAGCTTCTTATGTCTACATTCCTGTTTCATCTATGAATTTTTATTTATTTAGTTCATCTTCTCGTCTTAATAACATTATGGATGAACTACTCTTTGATTTAACTGCACGATTTTCCAATCCTACTTTTATTCTGATGCAAAATTTGTCATATCTCCTATCTCGTTCATAAAATTTATAATAAAAAAATTTAACGTTTTAATATTATCTAATTTTACAAAAATATACATATTCTCTTTTTAATGTACAAGAAAAAAAAATTATTATTATTACACAAATTTTAAAAGTATCTAGAAATAATAATATAGAATTATAAATGACAATTTCATAAACTTGAAATAATTATGTAAAAAAGTAAATAAAATAAAATAAAATTCTGAAAAGCAGTTATATAAATACAACATTTATAATTTTTTATTTTTGTAAATATTGAAGAGAAAATATTTTTGAAGATTTGAGAGAAATTAATAGATATAATAAAAAGTTGTCTAATATATAAGATTTATTCGAATGAAACAAAATCTAATAGCCAAATTAAAAAAGGAAAAAAAAAAGGTTTTCTAGTTTGTGTAATTATGTAAGAGATTAGAACACCTAAAATTGATAATTTGGTTTAGTTTGAAAACAACTTAATTTAAGAGGATTTATATATGTGTTTACCATAGCCAATAAACACGGGAACTCTCCTCTACAAATACCCAATAAGCACAGGAACTCTCTTCAACATATACCAACGGATCAGCTTTATTTATTAAAATATTCATTTACTTGCTAAAATATTCATTTCTTATACTAACCACAAAAGATGTTTATTTTAAAAGTAGGTATTTATTACCTCTATAGAAATTGCTATGAGGTTAGAAAGATTTTTGGGTGAATGAGAGTTTAATCCCTTTGAGTGCTGCAAACTTTCAAGTATCTTTTTGTGCAAAATTAAATGAATTCAGTAAAAACAAGAATGCGACGAACAAAATAATTTGAAGGATCATTCATCTATATTTCTCTACTCTCCCCGTTCGATTCAAATCAATCAATTTATATTTCCTAGTTCGTACTAGTATTGTCGCTAAAATGGAATTTTTACGTGTTAAATGAATGGTATCAAGTTGCGTTTGAGTTGTATCGTATCACTAGCTTAGAACTCCTTCTTTACAAGATAATCAGTGAGATTAACCATTTTACAATTATGACTAACGTGAAATGAAGACATTGATCATGAACATACAACAAACTTTCTAATAAAGCTAAGAAGCAGAAACTAGTACAAACGGGTAATCAGCAACATCTTTTTTCACGCATACCCTTCAACCAAGGTAGGTTTCTTGTTTTCTTCGTCCTTTTCTTCTCTAACTTCACCGTCTTTCTTCACATCTTCGATATTCAACCCTTGTAACTCATCCACGCAAGCTCCCACATCCTCATCCAATTTCCCTTCTCCCGCCACCACAACTTCGTCAGCGCCATCGCCGCCGCCTCCGGCAACCCTAACTTCGTCCGCGCCACCCTCGACTCCCCTATCGACGATGCAGGATCCCGGCGGTTCTTTATCCGTGTCGATTCCGACGACTACATCAGAGCCTTCCTTGGCGGTGGACCACGGGTCCTTGACGCAACCGTCATCTTCGTCCTCCGAGTCGACGGCGGAGGAGAAAATTGAAGCGGCGCGTGATTTGACGGCGGCGGCCGCTTGGAGAAAAGCTTGATGGATGGATTCCGGTGGAAGGGCAGGATCTTCAAGGCCAGCGTCTTCTAATCGAGGAGGTATGATCTGTTCAAGAATTCCAGATTTTTCTTTGGTAGACTCCATCACCTTCTCTTTCTCTTAACAATTATCACAACCTTTCACATTTTCCATGATCCTCTATATATACCACCGATTTAACCGTTACAGGCATGCAACCTTTTCTGGGCCTTGGGCTCTCTTTTATCCACAACAGGCCCAAATTCAATTTTTTTTAAAAAAAATATTTCTTTTATAATTTCTCACTACAATATAAACATTTTAGAGCTTCTCTTTTGTTCCGAAAAACATTCTACAATATCATAATTACATTATAAATACTGTTTTCATGCATCAAGAATTTTATAATCTTGTTCTTTTTTTCAAATCTATCTATTTTATATATAAAAAAAATCGTATATCAAAAAGTAAACATGTTTAATGTTTTGAAAACAAAAAAATATATTGCTACTGATAACACAAATCAATGTCATAACTCAATTGAACAAAACAACTTTCAACATACATCTCCTGATTTGGGGGATCATTGGTCACAAACAGAAAAGATAGAGATAGAAAAATAAACACGATGGCAGCTAAATCCACTAGATAGATACAAAACAAAATTTCAAAGTTGTCCTTGGTTTTACAAAGTCGATAAAGTAGTTGGTGCACTTAACATTCACAACCAGTAGATCTCTGTTGCCTTCCACCACCACCAACTTCGATTGTATCAGGAAGGTACCTTATACAATAATTAACATAACACACCCTTTAGCTTTTTCATCGGTAAATAGAAACACACATGAAGAAAAATCTTACAAGAGTTCAGGAATGCTCACATTTCTTCTTCAGGTTCATTCTTCAGTGCATTTTTTGCTATGCACTGGAAAGCATCTTCAACATTAAATCCTTCTTTTGCAGAGGTCTCGAAGTATGGTATGTTTCCCTTTGAAGCACACCATGCCTTTGCTTTCTTCTCAGAAACCTGCAACACAAGAGGTTGTTAAGAACAGACAAATGTGACTTGATTTAGGTTTAAAGTCCACTTTTTAACGTGATATCAGAGTCAATATTAGAGTCTATCCTAACGATATTTGTTATTTGTTAGACTTAAAGTCTACTTCTTAAATCAATATTCCTATCTATCCTACTCACCAACACAGAAATTTTATGAGGGTCAATAGACACTTAATGTTATGAGAAGAGAAATAACTTACAACTCTGCTGTTTCCACCATCAACGTCTATTTTGTTTCCCAATACAACAAATGGGAAGTTTTCAGGATCCGATGGACTAGCCTGAAAATAAATTATTTTTGCATGAGTTTCACACAGATCTTTAACGAATGTGACACAGACATCATACCACAATGCAGGAGAATGGTTAATCAACCTGAATAAGAAATTCTTCTCGCCAGTGGTTGAGATTGTCAAAGGATTTCATTACATTTACATCATAAACAAGGACACAGCAGTCTGCACCACGGTAGAAAGCCACACCAAGACTTTGAAACCTCTCTTGACCAGCAGTATCCCAAATCTGCATGCATGGTGAAAACAACTCAATCTTAGATTATTAATCTTCTTCCATGATCTTCAAACAGATCAAAGAATGAACCCTTTAGTGAAAAAAAACAGAGTAAAAAATACAATCAAATATTCATTTTTATCAAATAGAAAGTGTCAAACGCTTGACCCAACCATCATTAGATACCATTCACAATGAGAAGGGCAGAACAAGACAGTTTTTGAGAAGACCGAATATAAAAATTAAATGTAACTTACAATTTTAAAATTAATATATCAAATTTAAGCAACAACTAAAAGATTTATGATAATAGATAACATACAATAGAAACCGCAATTGTATGAATTAAACAAAGGATACAAAAATAATACTGTTGCAGTGAGTAATTCCAAGGATGGGAAATCTATATTATAGGTGAATATCATATTTTACGTTTTAAAAGCATAATTGACTCTCAAAATTTGTTTAAGTAAAAAAGTTGAATTTTTAATTTGAGAAGAAAGCATTCCTTTAATTTTTTTTTCTTATCAAGAAATATTTAGGAAAAAATAGAAAAGGCTTAAAAAATTATGGGAAATGATAAGATATGCATCACTTTTAAGAGATAAGAGATATAGGCATGAGAGAGAGAGAGAGAGAGAGAGAGAGAGAGAGAGAGAGAATTTGAAATGTAATAACAGATGTCATGGAAGAGAAGATAAAAAGAAAAAGAAAATGGACAAAGAGTTGTAAATTAGAGAATACTATTTGAATGTCTGTAATTATTACTATTTTAGGGAGTGAAGAGTGTGGACCATTCCATCACTGAAAGTGCTCTGCTCCTAACAGTAGCCATTATTTCATACATCAAACAGACATTAATAATGGCCACTATTTCATACAACATACAGGCATTAATTTTACAATAACAACCCAGAATATTTCTTTATCTTTCTAAATTCGATTTTAAATAAAGGATTATTCTTCACAAAATCACATCAAATTGGGATCAGAAGATAATGAATACAATTTTTAATCTGAAGAGCTGAGAACACATGCATGACACACTAGCAGTTCAAAAGAAGTTAAGACATCTATATTATAAACTTAAGAATCCTTAGGTTTTAAAAGAAACTCAAATACTTAGTAGAATACTAGACACTCTAGTTACATTCATTTGAACAGCATCATGAACCACTTAATTAATCTGAGGAAAATAAAAGTTTATAAGCTGTGCAACAGCTGATTTAAGACTATATCGGTGATTATATCAAATTGAATAAGATTAATAGCTCTGTTCAAAAAAGATTGGTAGGTGCAGCTCTAGGTTATTGTATCCTAACTGGAGAACACATTTAAAAAAACTGTATATATGTTTATACAAAAAAGAAACAGCGTGTTATCGTATCTCTCACCTGCAATGTGAACAACCTATCTTCAAACTGAACCTCCTTGGTGAGAAAATCTGCACCAATGGTTGCCTTATACTGATTACTAAATTTACGATTCACATACCTAAATGCAAAGAGATGAAATAATGATCATGAAAACAGAAATCAAGCAGAAAAAATTGTCATCAGACATTTCCCAAAAGTCACAGAAAAGAATTTTGGAAGAAAAATCTGAGATTTGAACATACTGATTCATCAGTGATGTTTTACCGACCCTGCCAAAAGAAATAAGAAAAAACGTCAATTAGCAGAGAGATCTTGCAATCTTGGTGAATAACTAACTAAAGAGCAATTGCACAGAACTGGCATTATAGACTTTCAAACATTGGTATGCATCGGCATCACATGCAGCTGACCCGTGTTAGAAAATTGCAAATCTATAGAATCAATAACCATTTTTCTTCCTCTAGTGATTCCAAAAAGCTTATTTAGACAACAAAAGGAATCCAAACATAATCAGTGATCACTTCCATTTTCCCCCCAAATTTTTAACACCTCATGCACCTGGAAGAAGTATTCCATAAATTTTCATTGCAAAACATAAAAAAAAAAAAAAAAAAAAAAAGATCGGGAATTTCAATGAAAACTATAACATCGAACATAAATGCAGCAACCCTTTTTCTCTTCTGGCCAGACTATGCGATTTAACCCATTTTTAAATTAAATTAAAAAGGAAAAAAAATGATGAAATTAGAAGAAGAAGAAGAAGAAGAAGAAAAAGGGTACCCGCTATCTCCAAGGATTATGACCTTCAATAACATGCGGCGGCGAGATGCCATGGATGAGGAAGAGTGTGTTTACTCGAAAATGATTTTTTTTTTTTTGGGGGGAAAAATTGGGAAAGAAAAATTGTGTTTGGAAGTGTTGTTTAGAGTAATTTGCGCCAGAGAAAGTTTGAAAGACAGATGGAAGAAGAAGAGCACCAACTTAACAACGGATGCCAGCCATCACTCACTCTCTTATTTCCCAAACTACCCTTCCATTTTCTACTACACTTTTAACTTCAATAATTTTACACACAAAATAATTATTTCAAATATTATCTCACTATCCCTTTGCTTCTCATAAAAATTGTGTTTTTATTTTTCCACTAAATATCTCTTTTGCTGCGTGCTGAGACGACAAACCAGACTAAAAAATATTGTTTGATCCATGTTTAACGGAGAATAAACTATTTGGCAAACACATTTTAGTTATTAATTAACTTTTTTTATTAGAAAGAAACAATTATTATATAAAAAAATAATTCTTTCATATACCCAAAATTTTTCATCTATTTGATACTATCATTTTTTATTTTTTACTTTTTTATTTCTTAAAAAAATACAAAAATTGAATGTAAAAACGTGTCATGTGACATTTTATTTTACAAACGATGATTTTATGAGCATTGACAAAGACTAATATAGGTATAAAATCATATTATGGTCCAGTCTGTTAAACTTTTCATACAGTGTTGATTAGTTAATATATATGTATGACTTAAATAATAAGCACAATACGTGACAGATATAAAATACAATGGTCTTGATAGTAACCACGTGCTATAGACATTCTTAATATGGTAAAATATTGAGACACTAATATTAATTCCCTTGAACATAACTTTGTTTCTGGTAACACTGATGAAGACAACATGTTGCTGTCACACTTCGAACTTAGTTCATTGTACATCGTTATAAAAAGGCCAGACGGCCCATAATTAGTGTAGTTATCTTTTCTATTCCGAAAAAATATTGTTTATTTTTTTTTTCCTTTTACTTAAAAGGTACCTCAGAAAATAGTATGTTTAAACCAGAAAGACAAGAGGAAAGACAAGAAGAAACCCTCGAACGTACATTTCTTTTTTACAAATTAGCACTTTCAAATGTCTTCTCAATTTTATTTTATTGCAGCAAATTGAACAAGAAAAAAAAATTATTTTATTACACTGCCCTTTGCCATATTTACTCAATTTACTTTTTTACATTTCACCTTCCAAAGGCCAAAATGTTTTTTTTTTTTTCCTGTATCCAAGCAGATCAAGTTTTAGTAAAACCGTCAACTTTTTGTCCAACTTCATACAAACAAGATGACTTTGTCTTCATACAACCATGAAAACATGGATTTAACTCTCTTGAAAGCAAGAGAAAGAGTAAAATTGTTACTACTCTTGGTTTGAAGTTGAGCGCACCACAAAATCAAGAGACCAGAAAACATAAAAAAAGTACTTTGGTTGCACCAAGATTGCTACACAGGTTCTCTTTGGTGGTAAAAAGAGCAGTGTTCCTTGTGACCCTCCCAGGGCAAACAATAAAACTGAGTAGCTACAAGCTTTAAACACCAGGCGAAGAATCATAGAATGCACTATCACAAAGCTCACCAAATAAGTACAAAATACCACATCCTCAACATAAGTCCCAATGTCAGGCTTTCCCAGTTAGAACAAATGTTAGCATCGAACAAATGAATCAAGCTTTACAAAGCTTCAGGTGTATCAAATAATTCAGGAATTGTACGTGGGAAACAAGTTAGACCGTGAAAATCACCGGGAAAAAAAAGAAAGACATAGCTCTAAATGCTATTCATCGTGTGCAAGCCAATTAATATATGGACCTGTAAAATATACCGACATTATATGTACCTGTACTAGTCTCATGGGTGTGCACGAGCAAACTGATGTCTGAAGAGCAATTTTGAAAGACGTGGGAATCATCAATAGAGAGCTTGTCGCAGAGTAGTTGTTGCTACCGTTCACGTTCCCCCAATTCAATTTCCTGGGTATTTTGCTGTCCCGAACTGGTAGAGACAGATGGATGTCGACCGTAATCACTGCTGGGACCACTGTACTCACTAATACCTTGCTCTTGGCTTTCCAGTGCCAGCTTCCTGAAGTTCTTCATGTCTTCACTGTATTGGACGCTGTCATAGCTAGAACCCTCAAAGGAACCAAAAACTCTGCTGTGTCCAGGAGCACTCCCCTCATTTAGATCTTCTAGAGAAATATTTCCTTCTAGAGCTCGAACAACCTGCTCAGTGTCATTAATTTTATCATTGTCAGAGGTAAGCACACGCCAGATCTCAGTTTGCCAAAGCTCAGAGTTGGTCACGAATTTCTAAACTTCAAAAATCATCAACCAGTAAATCAAATATCCTGACAATACTTTTTAATTTTTAATATGTTTTAACACAACACTGGACTTTTTTTTGTCAAGATAAGCAGGCGAATGCCTTTCAGGGAGGCATTTTACAACATACCCTTTGTCAGAGACAATAACCACAGCAATTTGATTATAAAAAGAAAAGACACCTTTTATTCTCAAACATATCTTAAGAATCAACCAACTCACCTGGCTCATTCGAGGCCGAAGCCTGGCTGAATGGCGCACACAACATGCGGCACAAGCGGCCATTCGAACCATCTCATCATGATTGTAATTTTTCTGCAACTTTGGATCAAGAAGTCCATCAAAGTTGCCATTCTCAAACGCTTGAGAAAGTAAAGGCCTAGCCTGTAATTTACACAAAAATGCTTCGGTACAAGATGTTTTGCTGATTAAAAAAACGCACACAATGCTTCAGTACAAGATGTTTTGGGGGAGGATTGTCAACATAACACTGTCAGCTAATTGTTGCAGAATATCCCAGATATTATTTCATCGTTAATTTGAGCAAAACCAGAATTTCTTGCAAGTAATTTGACATGGTTGCAAACTACAATCAGCTTCATCCCAGACAGATCAATACAGTAGGCATCTAAAACAAGTTATTATGACCAATTTAAAATCAATCCGAGCAGACATAATTACAAGATAAGAGGTCATAAGATTTTACTGATTTTTCAAGTATACCACATAATTTAGCTCCAAAACTGATCTCCATAGGACAAGATACATGGCTTTCCAAATTTTTAAAACACCGAACGGAATATGGTTTTTGAACAATATTTACTCATTTAACTGAAAAATAAAAAATAAAAACAGGTTAAAAGTTCAAGATTGCAATTTGAGAAAAAGTTTAAGGGCAAATACAACATTAGAATGCGAGTTACTAATCACAAGCACTCTTCTGTAAATGTTTTCATGCTCGGGCAAATTCATTAACTGACCCAAAAATACTGAAGGAAGATAATAGTTTGACAAACCTCAAAAAAAAACACCCAATCCATTTTAGTAATATAATGTGTTAGAATTTAAAGTTAAAAAATAAAATAAATATGATTAAAATATTATTATTTTGAGTTGTCAAGTGGGGGTTTTTTTGGTGGGGGTCAAAATATCACCACCCAATAAGAAGAGATGCCAAAGGTGCACATTCTCTAGTACCATAAATACTGTGTTTTCCTTAGTTATGCCTAACGATCAAAATAGAAACATCAACGAAATAATGAATACAACATACCCATTCAACCATGCTGTCATCTAAGAAGGGATGAGTTTTATCAACGGGTTTCCGTCCAGTGATCAACTCCAACAGCACAACACCAAAGGAGAAAACATCTGACTTTTCTGTTAGTTTCCCACTAGCAGCATACTCTGGAGCCATGTATCTGAATTAAATGAATTTAGAGTTTCAGTAAGATATAATTAATAGAAAAAAGGAAAAATAAAATCAATGAAACATACTGCACAATAAAAGTATTTCAAAATTTGACTCAAAAAATAGTGTGATGAGTCTAACCCAAAAGTTCCCATCACTCGAGTAGAAACATGTGTTTCTGTGTCTGATGAAAACTTTGCAAGTCCAAAATCTGCAACCTGAGCAAAAGATTCTGAAACATTATTCTATGTGCAGAGTCGCAGATGATGTACACATATATTAAATGTCAACATGAACAATTTCTATAGCCTTTTTGGTTCATTTTACCATTTCAAGATACACCACTTAATTCACTTATTCTCTGTAGTGTTGCCTGTTGCATTGCCCTATATATCCAGGATTGCAGCATAAAAAAGTTATAAATTTACCTTAGCCTCAAAGCTATCATCAATAAGAATGTTAGATGCCTTGATGTCTCGGTGTATGATTTTGGGATTACCTAAAATGACATAAGATTAAAAATGTCAATTTCAAAACTAACATCATGAAGTAAAAACACTGCCAATTCTTTTGCAGAGTACATAATATATTAACATTAAACTCACAGTCCTCATGCAGATATGCCAATCCTTTTGCAGATCCTATTGCAATCTTCATCCTTGTTGACCAGTCCATAGGTGGTCTGTCTTTTCCTGGTATGATATTCACGATTCATTTAGAACTACAGTATCATACTTGTGAGATATGAATTAAATTATAGAGAGACAGTGGAATCCTCATTACTTAATTATTAACCACACTAGGTCAAATTTTTCATTCTTGTTAAAAAAATGTTGATGATATGGTATATTTCACACGCAAAACCAATATGTGAATTAAAATAAAAGCCATACTTTTGTACACGAAAGTATGAAGCAACCAACTAACTGTGTATTGCATGCAAATATTATGCTCTATACAACTTTAAAACATTTACAACAAAGAATCTGCACATCATATCTCAAAACAATAGTTAAATTGAATTTGCATCCTAAATGAGCTGACAGATCTTACCATGCAAATGAAATTCTAGTGTATTATTTGGCACATACTCGTAGACAAGCATCTTCTGGTTGTCTGATATGCAGTAACCAACAAGGGAAACAAGGTGTCTGTGATGCACACGGCTAATGACATCGACTTCTGCATGGAACTCACGCTCCCCTTGTCTACTCTCAGATTTCAACTGCTTGACTGCAACAATTTTCCCATTTGGGAGAACTCCTTTGTGGACATAGCCAAAACCACCTTGACCAAGAAGATTTGAGTAGGAGAATCCATCCGTTGCCATAACTAATTCATCGTGTGTAAAACTGCTTTGAGATAGCGCCAAGGAAATGCCAGGTGAAGGCTTCACCTTCTCGGAACCCCAACTACTTGCAGTGCCTGAAGAATTGACAGTGGGTGTCGGGAGACCAGAGGATGACAGTTTCTGATTCCCTAAACCCCCTGGAGTAGGCTTGGGCGGCAAGCCTACTTTTCCATCTGGCGTTGGAGAAACACCAGCCATGTCAACTGGAGACATTGACACCAAAGTCAATTCCAGTTCAATTTTTTGCCAGTTTTACACACAAATTAGAACAAAACTCAACCACACTGCGTATACCTTTTTATAATCAGAGATAAGCAATAAACAAAACCAATGTGTGCAGCAAACCATCAAACAGAATTTAAAACGAACTTCCAAACACAATAAACCTCGACACTTGGTTGATTCCAAAAAAGAAATCACATCACAGAATGTACGAGTAGCACCGGCGCATTTACTAAGATTCTCACGGCATTAATTATAAGCAATAAACCGAAGTTAATTAATCTCATGTCTCAGTGTACTGCTTCCTGATATTCATAATCCATCCTTAAAAAATCAGTTGAAATATACCCGCTAACGTGACGAACTTTTCACTAATAAACTATTTTTACAATAAAAGCAGTCAAACTTAAATAATTTCATTTAAAAATCATTTTTAACCGAAATCAATTTTGTAATCCAATTTTACAACCATGCAACCTTACCTTTCGGTTGGGACGGTTGAGAGTAGTTGTTCTGGCTTCTCTTCTTTTTCCAATTCCTATAGACGCAAAAGAAAACGCCCCCAACGATAAGCATACCTACTGCACCTAACACGGCTCCTATAATTATTCCACTCAATGTAGCCGGCGACAACCCGCCGCCACTGAGACTCGACGGAGCTGCGGCTAACGGCGGAGGAGGACTAACGGCGGCACTGGTGATGTCGGGAGGCGGAGGAGGGGAGACAGTGGCATTAGGTACGAGAGGTGTTTCATCCGGAGGAGGAGGAGACGTAGTGGAGTTCGTGCCGGAAGGAGTCTCCGCCGGCGACGGAGACGACATCGACGACGAAGTTTTCCGACGCTACGGTGTGAGCAAGGGTTTCGATTAAAAACAAAAAGTATAGGATTGAAAACTTTGCATCATCACAGTTTATTTTATTTCTTTTAGGGATAAAGAGGAATGTGGTGTGTGTAGTGTGTGTAATGCGTGGTGTGGTCCCTAATGTGATAATGATAGCTACTTCTTCTACTTCGCACTCCTTCACTACTTTTCATAGCGTGTGCAAAATAAACCACCAACCCCAGACTCTGATTCTACTCTGTCGTTTCATTTGCTTACTCTTGCGTTTTGCTCCAACTTCCCACACCAGCCACTCCCTGCCTTTAGCGGGAACATAATATATATATAAATATATAAAAGTAAATGGTCGGAAAAAGAGAGGAATGAATCCGGCACGTGCGCTGTTTTTTTTTTTTTCATTTTCTTTGTTTTGGTTTATCCAAATATTTTAATAATAAATGCAGTGTAAAAATAAAGTTTAATCGTGCTATTTATGATGGATTTTCTCTAATAAGTTTTTTTTATTATTTTTTTAATTGAATCTAAAAGTGAAAAATTAAAGTAATTATGTATATATTACATAAAATATGTGTAATTAAAAAAAAAGTTTCTAAAAATTTGAAATTAGGATTCATCGTCTTCAACTTTTTTTAAATTAGAAAGTCTAGTAATTATAGGGTTGTTGCAATTCCGTTCGATTGTTTGGTTTATTTTTGCATGTTTGATGTTTAAGGAAAAAGATGAAGATCGAGATGAAAGGGATTGATTTTACAAGTTCATGATTGGGTTTGAAAGCACAATGGTGACGTGATTCGAATGGGTGTTTGACTTTCCTTGCAGGTTTTGGTTCGAGATGAAGGCAGTGGCCTCCTGGTGGTTGACGAAGGAGCAACTCATGATGTACGAAGATGGAGGATTGAGGCTTATGCGCAAAGAAGATTGCACGATATGTGTAATGAATACAAAGGAGTTTTGCAATTTTTGTGCTTTTACGTTTTGGATGCTTTCGGGTTTTTGATTAAAGGATATTGACTTAAGTTTTTGTAGGTTTGTAATTTGGGATTTGCACGGGAAGGGAGAAAAGAACTCGTCTAATGATAACATGATTTTAGGATTTTTGAATTTTTGCAGGTTCAGACTCGCAGCAGAGCTCTCACAATGCTTGCGGTTTAGGTTGCTTCATGGCACGAGGATGAAGAGAAAACGATCCTGGTTCACGGTGATGGCACATGGACATTGACTAACCATGGTGGTTCTACTGATGCTTCGTGGATTTTGCAATTGGGCGAGGAAGAAGAACATGGTTTTACGATGGTGGTGGTTGTGTGGTGACATATTAAGACTAATGGTGGCATTTTTTAGCGGTTACCATGGACTATCAGGATTTCTTATTTAGGAAAATAATAAAAATGATAACGTGACAAAATGTAATAACAACTCAATTTAATATGATAACCTAAATATTGATGTCACTTCTAAATCACAACTCAGTTTAAATTTAACTCCATTAACACAGTTGATTAATTGCAGTAACCCAATTGTAATGATTGACTCAATTGAAAAAAAATTAACACATTTAAGAAAACCTAATATGAATAAAGATTATTAAAATGATTAAACCTAAAAATAACTAATTTTGTTCTCCGAGTGATAAATCAACTATTTTATGTTGAATAAAAAGACTCGTTCATGGTTCGGTAATACACTTTTATTATTTATATTTTATTATTTAAGTATTTATTATAATTAGTATAATTTAATGTATTTGGTTTAGTTATTAAATTGCTGATAAAAGCAAAGTTGGTCATTAATATTTTTCTCTATTATTTACATCAGTATCTACCTATTTGATTATAGTTACTCTTTTTATATCATCAAGCCTGAACACGGTTTTCTAATTCTGTACAACAATTAAAACTTACAAATAATTTTAGGACATTATTTGTTATTTATTTCATTTTAGGTTGAGATTTACTAAATTTAAATAAAAATATCTAAAAATAACAAGATAAAATGTTTGAAGCAAAAGAAGGTTCGCGGTGCATTTCCGTCATAACTGCATACAAGCTAACGTATACGCCACATTATAATTTATAACCCTATAAATTTTTCCCTTATCAAGAAACCTAATATATAAATTCATTTTTTTTACAAACAAAATAATGAACATTAATAAATTATCATAAAGTGTATAATAGATTTTTAAGACTATGAGAGAAAAACTTTGTACACAAGCCACGTTCTGCAAATTATCATTTTTGTTTCACTATATAAAAAAAATTATATTTCACGAAAAATATAGTGTGAACAATTCTACATTGATATACAATCACAAATGATATATGATAATTTTATTAATTTTAAACTAATTATATTAAAGGTTATAACAACACTTACCTTTATTATTATTATCATCTGTATTTTTTTGGTATAATCTGGTGGGAACTCTTTGATTAAGCTTTTTATAAGATACGTTATTACATTTATTTAAAAATAAATAACTATGGTTTGTGTATTTATTCACTTTATATATTAATGTAGTCATTAAAACCATGTTAATAAAAAATAATAATGTCTATGCTTGGTAATTTTTCTATAATTTTTTAAATAAGTGATAAATAAAAAATACTTAAAAAATCGTTACGAAATCAACCATGTTAATACAATATTTGAATTTATAACTAAATAATGTAATAAATACTTATATTATCCCATGAGTGTTAAAGAAGAGACTTATAAACCTTTATAGCAATAGTTGAATGGAAATTTCAGTAAAAAAAATAACAATGGATTTATTTAATTAATCATAAATCTAATTTAAGACTCTAAATCAATCTGTTTAACCCATTAATTTCTGAAGAGAATCAAATTTAAAAGTTTTGAATCCATGATTGCTCTATTTGAATTAGAACAGATGATTTGTTTTGACAACACTATAATTTTAACAACAAAATATATGCATATCATAACTAATTATATTAATTTAATATTTAATTTCCAAGTGTATATATTTAGTTATTGTTAATTTCATCTCATCCCATTTGAGTTCATGTAACCTACAATTTGTTTTTTTTCATATACTGATATAAAATATTTATATTTGTTTTTTAGTAGAATTTCAACAATATGATTGTGAAGGTTTTCTAACTAAATTACTTTTAGTAAGTTTTCTATAACTCGTATGTTCATCCTCATTAAAGGTTCACGAACTACATGCTACATCTCTTCTCTTATGCAACTAAAATTGTACATGTTGTACAATATCGACATGTTATAAATAAGTCTACTTCACTTAGACTTGGTACCTACTTTTGACTAATTATGTTTAACTTGGTGTTTTCTTCTTATTTTACAAGAAAAATTAAAAAACATATATTTAAAACGATCTTAATCTACACAAAATCATTAATAAATCAGTGATAAAATTAATTTATTTTATCAAAATTAATGATTTATACAACGTCTTACAAGCAGTGATGTTTAAGCCATTTTATGCATACATAAATTAATTTCCAATGGGTAAATACTTTTTTGATAAATAATTCTATAACATTTGATGAAATCATAAAAAGAAGAATGTGTGTGGTTGCATTCTAGTTGTCGTGTCTACCTGTCTATGGCGAAAAGTAGTATAACAGCTACACCTGTAATGCATACTCACAAATAATGATAAGGTCACTCCTCTGGCATGTTTAATAGCATTATGGACTGTAACTTTTATTTATTTGTATTCACAGAATGTAATACCTTCTTCGGAAAAGAGGAGTTGAGAAATTTTGATGATAAATCTTTTTATTGTTTATTTGAATAGATTTGGAGGTAAGTGAAAGTAAATTTAGAAATAAACAAATTTCATTTCTAAATCTACTTTGATTTACCTTCAAATCTATTCAAATAAACAACCAAAAATATTATCTTTAAATCTTTTTAATTATTCTTTTTCAAATCCATCTAAATAAATAAAGTCTAAAATAAAATATATTATAATTTTAAAATAAATTATAAAGTGAACTATTAAAGTTAACTCGAGTTCTAAAAAAAAATCTATACTCATTTGTATATTATAATTGAATCAAACTTTCAACCGAAAATTCAAAGTTAACTCAATATAAATATATTGAGATTTTCATAAAAGAATAATGGAATAAAATTTGTAACACAATAAATTTGTTGAATAATCTTTTATATAATATATTTAACTTTATTATTTTTATTTTCAGTTAATATAATATTCTTTCTAAGAAAATATTTATTTCATTATTGTTATCGTCATAATAATTTAAACTAGTCATCAAATCAAATCAAATCATCATACCATTGATAAAATTATTTTAATGATTGATTAAGAAAAATTACAAAAATATAATATAAATTTAAGTTATATAAAATATTTATATGAATTTGAATTCAAAATTTTAAGACAAAACTTATAACTTTTCTCGCTCCATTTTTTCTGTCTAATACGTGACTTACAGTTGGGTTATATTTTTAAAAGAATACATAATTAATATATTTAAATATATATATATATATATATATATATATATATATATTTATTTATTTATTTCTAAGTCCCCTCACAGCTAAGACTTGTTATGTTGAAGTTTGTTACAAGTGAACTTTTTATTTCAAATAGAAAAAAAAAAATTAATTCATGTGAGAGATTTTGAGAAATTTATTTTATACTATATTGTAGGGTCAACATATACTCATGGACCAGACTGATTTTTTTAGAAGGGAATTATAGGCCTTATAATATATGATTTTAACCTAATCTCATGATTTTCGTGTCAATTACTTATTTGAAGAGTACTCAGATTTTTATTATTCACTAGTATTTATGGATTTTTTTTTATAAATTTGAAATTATATTATTGAAAAGTAATTTTTAAATAATATAAAATTAAATAAAAATTTCACATGAAATAAAACACATTTGTTGGTACCTTGCAATTTAGAACATAATAAGGGGATAATATTCTATACGCTATTCTGCATGCATGGACCATCTTTTCTGTCAATCTTCTATAAACACGTTTAATTCTTAATTAGTGAAATTCTTTTTTTACGATATATCACATATACATATATTTATAATTAATCTTTATCAATGTATTTAGTAATATTTTATACCTAATCAAATTTTGTTTTCGTTTTTAAATAACATTCTTGGAAATTTTTATTTTGTTTCCATATTTTTTTTATCGGTTTTCTTTTTAATTTTCGGATTACCTTTTAAAGAACGTTAGAATAACTCATCTCTCTCTCATAATGCAACGGTCAATAAATCCAATTATTTTGTTTGTTGGTTTAACAAAATTATTTAAAAATAAAAAATAAAAAATAAACAATGAGGTAAAGAGTTAAATCGTGTCTTGAAAAATAGAATAAAAAAAATAAAAAAAATAAAAAAACAGAAATGTTGAGAGCAGAGGAAATGGAAATGGCAATAGCTGCATAAGCATAGATGGAATGAGAGTGGAAAAGAAAGAAAGAAAGAAAGAAAGAAGAAATGAATCCCACGTCAATATCAGGTGAGAGTTCAAAACAAAACTGACACAGAAAGTGAGAAAATCAAGCACACACGCCACCACCACCTTCATTGCCTTCGCCGGCAAACGCCACCGAAAAACCTAACGGCCACACCGTTCGTCGATTCAATTTAACCTCTCTATCTCTCTTTCTCTCTCCAATTCTTCGTAAGCATCTTCGGCGGAATTTTCCTCACTTGATTTGAATCGAGTTTTTACTTTTCCAATTGCGCGGCGATTTGGAGAATTTCGTTTGCGATGAACATGCCGCCGAAGCCAAACCAGGTGGTAGTGAGAGACCTCGTCGAGGAAGCCAAAAAACGGATCGTCATCCTCGTTGTATGCGTCGTCGGAATCTCCTATCTCATGTCCTGTGAGTTTCACTTTCGTTTTCCTTCACTTCATTTGGCTACGTGATTGTTTCTCTTTTGTTTAATCAACTCCAATTGAGAGAGTAGTTTGTATGCTTTTGCTTGTGTTGGTTTTAGTAGTTTTTTCTTTCTTCTAGTTATGGTAATCTCTTGCTGAGGGTTTTGCAGGCATTGTAGTCGTTATTGCATTACTTGCTGTACGATGAATGGTAGGAATAAATTCGTGTGGTATTTAGCATCAATTGCTCCTGAATATGGAAAACTCAATTTTAACAATGCTGTTGAAGTTAGGACATATGATCGATGGTTTATCAATTTTTAGAGAAGACGACGTCGTTTGGAGCTGTTTTGTACCAAAGATGTTAGGAGGTTTTAAAATCTGCCGGATTCCACTTATTTTTCTTGTTGCTATTGGAAAGCAAAATATAGATTTATTGTCAAATTAACTGATGATTTTTAGTACAAAGTGTTGCTTTAGTAATTGTATTCCTAAAATTTTCACTGTCAAAGACTAGCTGCTGTTTTCTTTAATTTCCTACAGATGTGTTACTTGCTTCTTTGTTTTTTTTGGTGATGTAATACGGTACTAACCAAAGTGAGATCCATTATGGAAACATGAAATGCTGGAAAGAATTTGGGTTAGCAATCATTGTGGCGTGAACCTGACATGTACTAGGTAGAATCTCAAGATTTCCGTACAACTGAGGGAACTGCTATTGTCTATTAACATAGAGGACACTACTATAGATATTGCAAAATCCTGGGTGTTGTAAGAAATGTGAATAACAGTCCGAAACTTTCATAATATATACATATAGAAACAGGAATCTACCTTGAGATTGGCTTGGCAAAGAACAGTTTTATGAAACCTCCTAAAGTAGGTTCTATGAAAATCACATCAGTTTTATTAGAATTCGTTGTGAAGTTTTATTTGACCTCTTTTGTCATGCATTGCAACCCTGAATGTATCTGTGTAATTATGTTGTCACTAAGGTATTAACATTTATGGTTTCTTTTTTTGTGATGCCTCCGCCTTATGCATTTTTTTGCGTTTCCAATTTAGTATTAGTGAGATAAGAAAAACATGACCATAATTATATTTGAGTAAATGGCAGTGGAAACTTGATAAAAAATAATTCTGTGACTGTGTTGGGTTTGAACTAGGGATAAATAAAGAAAGAAAAAAGAGTAGATGTCAGTGAAGGATTTGATAGTTTTGAATTATTATTTTTTTTTTTTGAAGGGGAGGGGCAGATTTTGTTTTCTTCAAAAGCTTTTACTTTTTTTTTATCTAAATTATGAATAAAGTACATAGAAAAATTCATAAAATATTATTTTTCAATGAAACCATAGCTGCCCTACATTTTTAGTTGAGTTTCATCACTTTCATCAGTTAAGGTTGGTTTCTCATACACCCCTACCGCTGCTGTGTTCTTTTGATAATGATAAATTTAGTTGGTACTGGTTCATGTCTCCAAGCAAAGTCTTATTTCTCAGTACTTAGAAAATTGTGCATATTAAGAGGTTCTCACTTGTTAATTTCTAGCTTCATGTTGTGTTTAGATCTTGGTGTTTGGTTTAATTTCTTTTGCTTTCATTTCAGTAACAAGCTCCTCAGTTTGGGTCAACTTGCCAGCTGCAGCCTCCTTGATTATTATTCTCCGCTATTTGTCACTAGATTTTGAAATGAAGAGAAAAGCAGCGGCATACAACAATAAAGCAGGCTCCATCAATGTTCAGTCTTCAAAGAAGCCTGTAGAAAATCCTAAAGTTATTGCAAAGTTTGAATGGAAAACAAAAGTGAATTCTCCTGTCGTTGAGGATGCAATTGATCAATTCACCAGACATTTAATTTCTGAGTGGGTGACAGATCTTTGGTATTCTCGGTTAACACCAGACAAAGAGGGTCCTGAGGAGTTAGTGCAAATAATTAATGGTGTTCTTGGGGAAATTTCAGGACGCATGAGAAACATAAATTTGATAGATTTTTTAATAAGGTTTGTGGTGACATTTTTGTCTGCAACTTCTTTTTTTATATCAGATTGTAACTTTATTGAATGGAAGATAGCTCTTTTTCGTTCAGGGATCTTGTTAATGTTATTTGCACACACTTGGAGCTGTTTCGTGCTGCCCATTCAAAGATTGGAAAACATCATACTGGTCCATTAACAATCGAAAGTCGAGACATGGAACTAAAAATTGTTTTGGCTGCTGAGAACAAATTGCATCCTGCATTATTTTCTGCAGAAGCTGAGCATAAGGTTATTTCCCTTTCTTGTTTTATATGCTTGCATTGAGTAAAGGGGTGTTTTGTTTTCGTCCACGAGCCATGTTATTTTCTTGTGTTCTCAATTTTAGGTTATAATGTTGTGTGTGTTCTTAAATTGTAGGTTTTGCAGCATCTGATGACTGGCCTTATGCATGCTACTTTCAAGTCTGAGGATTTGCAGTGTTCTTTCTTTCGATATACTGTCAGGGAGCTTCTTGCATGTGCTGTAATACGACCTGTCCTAAACTTAGCAAATCCACGGTATCCATTTCCCCCATTTTTGTACCACTTTTGATGTATGTATATTGTTCTCATTGTCCCCCTTTTTTGTTCACAGATTTCTTAATGAGAGAATTGAATCCGTAGTGGTTAACAAGACCAAGGTTAACAAGGGGGTTACTGCAGCTCAAGAGGCATCTCACACTAAAGAAGATGAGTTACAGGCTTCCTCTCATGATTTCACCAAGACTTCGGATCCTTCTGTTACTGGTGTTGAGCTTATGCAGCTAAAAAATGGTCAATCCAGAAATGTAGAGACATCTGCAAAACAAAATGCTTGTGATAATGCTATTAAAGATCCATTGCTTTCAGTTTCAGTTGATACTCGATCTTCCCGTACATGGAGCTCATTGTCCGCAAACCCCGAAACTAATGGTGTCCAAAGTATTCAACAACATCGCTCAGGAGGAGAGTGGGGAGATATTTTAGATGTCATCTCTCGCAGAAAGACCCAAGCTCTTGCTCCTGAACATTTTGAGAATGTGTGGACTAAAGGGAAAAATTACAAGAAAAAAGATGGTGAGAACCAGTCAAATGAGCATGCTACACAGCATCCTGTGGTAGGGAAACTGCCAAAGGTAGACCACATGAAAGCAATTTCTGGACCCAAACAAAGAGATAATAATTCCAAGCTTATTCCCCAAAAGGGGCACCACATTAATTCTGGACACAGTAGTCAATTATCTGTTGAAAATACATCCATTCATGTGGACAAGAATGGATCAAGTTCAGTTACCTCATGTAAAGATGATGAGTCAGTTACATCATACAAAGACGATGAGAACATCCACATTTATGGGCAGATAAGTGATTCAGAGAGCAGTACATCTTATACTTCTGAAGATGACGAAAGTAGTACTGTCACTGGTCTTGATTCCCCTGTCACTAAGGTTTGGGATGGAAGAAGTAATAGAAAGCAGGCAGTTTCTCATGTTCATCACCCACTTGAAAATTTTGACAATCACAGTGCAAAGAAAAGGAGTAAGAGCCATTCTCGCTATTCAAGACTATCCAGAGCCCAATCTGGCAATAAAAGGTCTTGGTCAGGTGTTCATAAAATGCAAACCTGGCAGGAAGTTGAGAGGACAAGCTTTTTATCTGGTGATGGTCAAGACATACTTAATGCTTCAAAATCACATGTGGATTCTGAGTCCAGTGATGATGGTGATATTGAAAGTTTGGGCAGACTTTATAGTGGAGCAGCAGCCTCTTCTTCTGCCCACTCTATTTCTAAAACAGAATCTAGTAGTTTGCCTTTTACTCCCCTGAAAAGTTCCTCTGGGGTAGATTCCTTTTACAAGTTGAGATGTGAGGTACTTATGATGGTGATAAACAGCTCATTTAATCAATGATGAATAAGTTGATGTGCTATTATGCTTGTATAAAAAATGTAAGCTAATTTACTGCCGCAGGTCTTAGGTGCAAATATTGTGAAGAGTGGCTCTAAAACATTTGCTGTGTACTCCATATCCGTTACAGATGTAAATAATAACAGTTGGTCAATTAAAAGAAGGTGCTACGTCTCTGTTGTCTTGTATCAATGTTTCTAATAAAAAATTTCAATCTACTCTGTTTTCACACGTTTATTGTTTTGCTTCCTTCTTTTTTTTCTTACATAGCATTTTTTTTTTTAGGTTTCGTCATTTTGAGGAGCTACATAGACGCCTGAAAGAGTTCTCTGAGTATAATCTTCATTTGCCACCAAAACATTTTCTGTCGACTGGTTTAGATGTACCAGTCATTCAAGAGCGGTGTGAATTACTGGATAAATATTTGAAGGTCAACTTGACTTACTTTTTTTAATTAAATTCTCACATTTCTTAGTTTCTCCATTCCACTTCCCAGTGTGAGGAAGTAGACATAATTTTGGATAAAATTTGCATGGCTTCTTCTTTTTTGTTGTGTTCACGTCTTGTTCTTTTTTTTTTTTTTGTTGTTGAATAACATTTTATCTGCATTAGGTACTGTGATAGAACTGGGGTCACCAATATTCTGTTACCAGCAGGATAGATGTTGTATTATTGTATGAGTGTACCCCTCTTTTGAAATGATACTTCGTTTTGCATCTATCATGTAGCATTATTCTTGTCTTTACTAACAATTTTCAACTAATCATCAAATATTTTGTTGACACGTGTCTTGTTGGCCCTCAGAAACTTATGCAACTACCAACAGTTTCGGAATCAATTGAAGTGTGGGACTTTCTCAGTGTTGATTCTCAGGTCTGATTTCTTGTTCAATCCTCCCTTTTGTGTTGTGGATATTTCTTTTTTAACAATTATCTTGCTCATCTCTTATCATCACATGTTATGTATTGCAGACTTACATATTCTCAAATTCTTTTTCTATCATGGAAACGTTATCAGGTGAGATATGGTTGGTGAAGAATGTGGAGACTCATAGTTTTATTATCTCTCGCCCATCTATTGACATGTCTTTCATTTCTTCCTTGTTGAAACTATTCTAGCTGGCTTGGATGCCAAGCCATTTGAGAAGACTAAAAACACTGCTCACTTTTCTGCACCTACAAGTGATCCTGTGTCCTTCCGGAGAGAAAATTGTAGTGCTGAAAGTAAAGAGTCAGTTATGAAAGGAAAAAATAATGTTGAGGCCGATGCATTGAGGTCAAAAGTAAACAACATGCCTCTTTCTCTTCCAAAAAAGAATACACATCAACCTATAAAGTCATTTGACAATTCTAGAGGCAATACAGATATTCTAGCACAAAAGAGTGCACCTTCTCCCAATAACTCGCAAAAGCCAGTGAAAGGAAGAGATAGTTCGGATGAGGTCTGTGAAGTGCACCGTGATACTTCTGATGCTTTTCCAACAGAGGTTGCAGCGACAATAAATTTTAATTCTTGATTTTCTTTTTTCTTTTCAGCAATGATGCATCATTTAATTTTTATCATTCATTACTGTTCTCAAACAGATAAATGACTATATTTGATTTTTTATACTGTTCTACTTTTATATGCTTGATCATCTTTGGTTCTGATTAATATAAAATTCTTTAATGCAGTGGGTGCCGCCAAATTTGAGTGTACCTATATTGGATTTGGTTGACGTTATCTTACAGGTTCAAGATGGTGGATGGATTAGGTGACTTGAAAAATTCATGTTCATTTAACCTCAAACATAAGTTGTTTAATAAGTTCCACCAGTTATCATCTGTTTCGTTTTACACTTGCGTGCAATACAGGCGGAAGGCTTTTTGGGTTGCTAAGCAAGTCTTACAACTAGGAATGGGTGACGCATTTGATGACTGGTTGATTGAGAAAATCCAGCTTCTTCGAAAGGGATCAGTGATTGCTTCGGGGGTCAAGCGAGTAGAGCAAGTAATCTTCTGACCCGTTTCCCTTTTAAATTTCTGTTACTGTTTCAATTCTCCTAATAAGCATATGATCATCATTCTAGTATTGTACTGATAATATGTTGTGACTGCAATTTTCTTTACAGATACTCTGGCCTGATGGAATATTCATAACCAAGCATCCAAATAGACGACCACCACCACCACCACCTAGAAACCCATCTCAAAGTTCTCCTCGTGGTAATCAAACTACAGAAGTATCTTCTCCTATTTTGGAAGATGAACAGACACGGGAGGCAGATCGGCGAGCAAAATTTGTATATGAGCTAATGATTGGTAATGCCTGCTATACGGCTCTCACTTATTTGCAGAATTGGGTTTATTCAATCTCTTGTTTGTAATTCCACCGGAAAAATGTATTGTACTTAGCCACACATCCTTTTTATGTAGATCATGCACCACCAGCAATTGTAGGTCTTGTTGGTCGGAAGGAGTATGAGCAAAGTGCTAGAGATCTATATTTTTTCCTTCAGGTAATTTCTGTCTAAGTATTGAAGTTGTCAACAGAAGTTTCTTTTGTTATCTATTAATTTTTTGGTGGTTCTAAGTTGTAACATTGTCCCACTATGCTATGATGCTGGACATTGCATTCCAATGTATAATTCACTTCACTCGCTCGGGGCACGAGCATGATTATATATTTTATGGTACGGTTACTACTTTGATTAGGTCTGCGTAAGATGGTTGCTCATAGAGATATAATCATTATCACAGTTTCTGGATAATGAGTTTTTTTGTCAAATTCTCACGGAGATTATGTTGGTACAATTTTCGTGAAATGCTTTTCATATTGACACCTTTCTAGTGTAATCAAGATGTTGAAATTTTTATTGGTTAAGAGATTAGTCTATTGATGATTGGTTATTGTTATTGAGCTATGGTGTTGTTAGGATATAGCAATTTTTCATGACAGGAGTGGACTCTGGGGTTTTCCTTTTTGTAGCTTGAGTCATTACTTGAGCAATTGTTTCACAAGCACATTACTACATTACTTTGAATAGGGGCACAATGATGAAGAGCTAAAGGTGTGTTACACTAATAACAAAGCCAGTGCTCGGTTGTGAAGTCACTGTTGAAAAGTTTCTTTTAATATGATGTTTAGCTCTATTACATGCCTAGAGACACTTCTCATGCAAGAGTTAATCTCGAAACCATAATTCAGTCGTACACAATCCTTTTGACTTTCTTGCAGTCATCCGTTTGCTTGAAGCAGCTGGCTTTTGACATCCTGGAGCTGCTTCTGACGTCGGCATTTCCAGAGCTTGATGATATTTTCAAGCAGCTGCACGAGGAAAAGCATAAATTTGGTGAGTTCAGAACACAGTAAATATTGAGATGAAGATGAAGCGCTTTGTTTGTCTTCGGAAATACACTTTTTTTCTTGTGATATTTCGTGGTCGGGTTGCCCTTTTGTCTCTGCAACCGCTGGCATCCAACTACTGAGCTACAAAGGCAATTCAAATTTTCCACCTATAAAGTAAGGTTTTGTAATTAAGGTTCGTTTTTTCAGGCAAATCAGATGTAAATTTTGAGTCAATGCAATTATTTTAAGATTCTTTATTGGAAAATTTTTTGTCCAGCCATCTGGTGTCAGATAATTGTGCCGGACGACTGCCAAGGTGGGCTCCCCCGTGTAAGTGATCCGTTTATTGTGCGAAAGCTCTTATTAAACGGATTAAAATCACTACAAGTCATAATACAACATTTTTTTTTAAATGAAACAGTTCTTGAAATTTTTTATTTATAAATACTTGCTATAATTTACATACAGCCAGTTATCTTATAAATAGGATAGAGAGAGATCATATAAACTCATTTTTCTTTCGCTTAGACCTATGCATATTCTTTTCATGAGAAACACATTTTAACATTTGATGAGATCTGACGTACAGCTATTCTAATAAAATTTGTTAAAAAGTTAATGTATAAACTTTTGCTTCGATCGTGGTCAAAATAATACTAATAAGTTGAATATCACAGCTTTTATCTTTTATAACAAAAACTAAGGAAACCATCTACTTAGTTTAATAACAATATAGTAAAAGATTAAAGTAAAAAAGAAAAATTAGAAGACCAAACTCGAACTAAAATACGAGACAAAATGTATCTAACTCATTATTTCGACGAGCAAATATTTTGGGCGAATGATTCTCCCATTTTCAGCTAATTTAGCAAAACTATGTTATTGCAAATTCATCACTACAATACTTTTTTTTTCAACAAACTTCAAAGCAAAAATTAATTTTTTACACCCTTGAAGGAAGTATATGCCAATGGTGACAGATAAAAATATAAAAGATTTAGAGCTGTTCAATTTTTCGTTGTCGATAGTAAACATGAAAAAAGCCGACCGGAACGTTAAGATTCAACTTGGAAGAGACCAAATACAGAAATTAAAACAAAAGTTCCTTTAAATCATCAAGTCGAAATACTGCATATAAAATAAAATTAAGTGGAGGAGATAAAAAAACTAAGTGAAAGAGCTCTGTTCTTTCAGAAAGAAAAATGTTTTATGAATATAATATGCTTCAGTAATATTTAGGCCTCTAGTTTTATTTTTTTTTGTTCTGAACCTTCGATCCAATAATATTGTGAAAAAGAAAATAATAGCGAAGTTTGTTACTTCCATAAAACCAATATTAATATTTATTAATTGCTGCGGGATGAGGATTATATACATATTATAGCCTTTTACTTCTTGAACCACAGGATTCAAAATTAGAAAATAAGCACTTTACCTTCCGTGAAACCGAGTTTTGAATTCATGGAATAAAATTTTTGAAACAAAATTTTCAAAATATATTAAATGCATTTCGAAATAGGATTTTCATAATTAATTTTTTCGAACACATCTAATACCTTCTGAAAAAAAGTTTTTTAAACACCCCAACAAAAAATATGTTCTAGAAAGAACATTCTGAAACACGTGTTACAGAAAAAGCTTTTTGAAATGAATTTTTTCTTATATTTCCTCGTCTTCTTCCTTTGCAGCAGCAGTGATTATGAAAACAGAAGGGGTGTTAGCTGTGGTGTGATGTAGTGATTGAGGAGATGCAGTTAGTAATATGGGGGTGCAGAAAACAAAAACATATTTGATGTATTTTTTTATTTGAGTCTGCGGCCCAATTAAATAGCAGTGCCAAAAAAAAGGGTGAAGTTATGTTCCCGCCAAAAGAGAAACGATGGAAATAAAAGACGGAAAGAATAACAGGATTGCCTGTACTCGAAAGGCACAGTGAAAATGGTAGATGAAGAAGTAGCGCCAAAATTCCCAGGTTTTCCTTTCGAACCCTATTCGATTCAGATTGATTTCATGAACAGCTTGTATCAATCTCTCAATCAGGGAGGCGTGTCTATGTTGGAAAGCCCAACTGGTGAGCGGTGACTAACTTCTATTTCTTCAATTTTCGTGTTGTAATTGAAACTAAGGTTGCTTTATTGGATTCAGTTTTTTGTCATGCTAAAATGAGTGTTTGATTGGACGTTATGTTTGTTGGAGCAGGGACAGGGAAGACCATGAGTGTGATTTGCAGTGCCTTGCAATGGGTGCTTGATAAGAGGCTACAGCAGGAAGCAGTTTGTGATGAGAATCCGGGGAGTGGCGGTGGTGGTGGAGTTGGTTCAGATGACGAACCTGATTGGATGAGAGACTTTGTCGTCAACAAAGTGGAGAATAATAAGAAGGAAGAAAAGTACGGCTCTGTGTGGGGAAAACCTCATAGTAGTAAAAAGAGGACGGAAGTTCGTAAGGATTTTAGGGTTATGGGTGCTGGAGAGGAGAAGGGGGGTGACAGTGCGCAAAATAAAATCGATGCAGTGGGTGTTACTGATAAGGAGTTTTTATTGGAGGAATACGAGAGTGAAGATGAGAGAGGGCCAGGGAGTATTATGTCCAAGAGGAAGACTGTTAACACCTCCTTTAGTTCCTCTAGTGAAGATGAGTGTAGCGAAGAGGAAGAAGAGGAGAAGAAGTTGAAGGTTTATTTCTGTAGTAGAACTCATTCGCAGCTTTCGCAGTTCATAAAGGAGTTGCGGAGGACGGTCTTCGCTAAAGAGATGAAGGTTGTGAGTTTAGGCTCTAGGAAAAATCTTTGCATTAATGAAGGTTTTGAGATTGCTTCACTATGATACTCCCTTTTGTTATCCTTTCTATTTCAATTGTTGAAGCGCAAGTAGCTGCAGATGGTCTTATATTTTACCCATGATTTGTTGCGTGCTTTGCATGCTTTGCAGAGGTAGTTGCACTTGGAAACTCTACACGCATAAATGAGCGATGTTTGGAACTTCAGAAGAAAAAGAAAAATGATGCTACAAAAGTTAAGGTGTGCAGTTTTTAAAGATGACAAGCTTAATGTTGAGCCGATAAGTATATATATCTTGCTATTCACTACTTAGTGCTAGTAAAAGCTTTTGAAATTGAGTAAAGAAGGCAGGAGTGTAGACACTAATATCTTTTGAACAATGGTGGATCTGATTTGCAGAACTTAAAAGTAGGTTCAGGGATACGCAGAACAAAGGCCACCTCTGGCTGCCGAATGCTTAGAAAACACAGAGTTCAACAAGAATTTAGAAATGAGGTATTTCAACAAAGACCCTTGGATATTGAAGATCTTGCAAATCTCGGAAGAACTATGGGAACTTGTCCATATTATGGCTCTAGAAGCATGGTTCGAAGAGCTGATCTTGTTGTCCTACCATATCAATCTCTTCTGTCAAAATCATCTCGTGATGCCCTCGGCCTGAATTTGAAATCCAATATTGTTATAATAGACGAGGCTCATAATTTAGCTGATTCACTCATCAACATGTATGACTCCAAAATTACTTTATCACAGGTATGATTGTCATTTCTATCTTAACATTGTTTGAAATTTTGACAGTGTCTTTTAAAAGCTGGTCTAGAGTTGCAATGAGCTTTTGTATAGCCATTTTTGGGTCCCTTTTGCCATAAGTTGATACTATCTACTATAATCTACCCTGAGAACTCTGTCAGCATTGCCTTCCCAATCATCTTAGCGAAGTCAATATTTTATTTTAGGTGTTTGGTCTGGAAAGCCTACGAAACCAAGGAAAAATAATGATCATGGATCAGCGATTTGCAAATACAGTTGCTTTAATTGCAAATATTAGGCATTATGCAAGTTGTATTTTGTTTACACCCATACTTGGGATGTTTAATTTCGTCAACTATTATATGATTGCCCTCTACTTTTTACAGCTGGAGACTGTGCACAACCATTTGGAGCGGTACTTTCTGAGATTCCGGAGTCTTTTGGGACCTACCAATAGGAGATACATTCAAACTATCATGGTCCTCACACAAGCATTTCTCCGAGTACTTCTTGACGATAAAGATGGAAACCTTATAGGTTCTTCCCGTGATATAGATCAAGCTTCTGAAAAAAGTAGCTCCGATTTTACTGTGGCCATCAATGATTTTTTATTTGAACAAAATATAGACAATATCAACTTGGTCAAATTGTTGAAATATATTAAGGAAAGTAATATCATGCACAAGGTGAATCTTGGCACGTAATATATACTTTTTCTTTAGAGTGAATCCCACACTATGCTTCTGAATGTTCTGTTGTCGGTTTGATATGAAAGTTTTCTTGATTTTCCAGGTTAGTGGTTATGGAGAAAAGTTTGCTGCCATGGCGAAGATACCAGCACAACATAACATCGAGCAACATGCCGAGGAGGGAAGCTGTGTATCTGCTTTCCAGGCCTTAGCTAACATGTTACTATCACTGACAAACAATGATGGTGATGGAAGGATAATAATTTCCAGGTTCAGGTTAACAAGCCTCAAGAAGCAAGGAGGATATCTGAAGTACGTTATGCTCAGTGGAGAGAAGATTTTTTCTGAGGTTTGCCCGATACTGCTGTCTTAATTAGAAGTTATTCTGTAGCTGTAAGTTTCTCTTCCAAACAGATTGATGAAGAAGAAAATAACTAGGAAACTTTCTCTAGATTGTAGATGAAGCACATGCCGTCATATTAGTAGGGGGAACACTTCAACCTATAGAAGAGACTAGGGAGAGACTGTTTCCATGGTTACCACCAAACCACTTGCATTTCTTTTCATGTGGGCATATTGTTCCTCCAGATAGCATTATGCCAATTGCTGTTGCACGGGGGCCTACTGGACGCACCTTTGATTTTAGCTTCGGCTCCAGGAGCTCACCGGACATGGTCAGTGGGTCATTGTTACATCCTCATTCTTCAGTCTAATTTAATGAAATATTAATTGCGGAAAATGACTGATTGTGCTGCATCTTGTGCTCTTTATAGATGCGAGAACTGGGTCTTTTGCTGTGTAATCTGGTTACTGTGGTTCCGGAAGGAATTGTTGTCTTCTTCCCATCTTTTGATTATGAAAATAGAGTCTATGAGCATTGGGAATCATCTGGCATCCTTGAAAGGATTACAAAGAGGAAGCGTATCTTTAGGGAGCCAAGAAATAACATGGACGTTGAATCCGTTCTCAAGGAATATAAAGATACCATTTATACATTATCGGGTATGAATTCAGAAGTAAACCAAGTATCTTATAGTGGTGCAATACTCCTTGCTGTTGTTGGTGCGAAGTTATCCGAAGGGATCAACTTAAGTGATGGGATGGGCCGATGTATAGTCATGGTTGGACTGCCCTATGCTAGCCCATCTGATATAGAGTTGTTGGAGAGGATAAAGCACATTGATCGTTTTCAAAATCTAAAGCTTGATAATTCTAGCGTTTCTACAAGTTATGATCTATACAGTGGACATGTTGAAGGTGGTTTTGCCATCTTAAGAAGTTGCACTCGCAGAGGAAAAGAGTACTATGAGAATCTCTGCATGAAAGCTGTAAATCAATCAATAGGTGCGTACTTACAACTTACAGTAACCCCCCTAAAGGATATTTCTGTGGGGTGTATATTCGTACGAGGTTGAGCATTGTTTTGGTAGAAACCAATTTTCGTAGGATCTATTTGGTTTAAATTATTTATTTAAAAATAAGATTGGATTCTCAAGACTCAATATGTGTTAGTTAATTTGTTGGCTTAATTGCATGCTTAGTTTCCCATATATCGTGTGATTTCCGTTTCTCGGTTCCAATCGCATCAATTGAATTTTTTTAGTTTTCTTTCATTTAAAAGGATGTTCCTCCATTTTGATTACATCCAATCCAATATTTGTGTATTAATTTACTTATAATGAAAGAAAGTTTTTTTTGTTGGTCTTTGTTGTCATATAAACAATAATTTACCTCAATAATCCTCAACACGACATTTAAGTCAATGCCGTCAAAATATATAGTTTTTGGGTCGTTATAGTTTAGATGCTGTGTTTGTTTAGCGGATGTATGTTTATTTACTCATTGTCTTGTCATGGCTACTCTGTCTAGTTCGTCGCTTATTTTATTAAATATATGATGCAATCCGTGGTGGGGCTTAATTGTAAATGGGAGAAATCTTGAGATCTAATCGTCCCAATGGGAACTTGAGGCAAAAATCGTACAATAACGATAGGAAGGAACTAAAATTAGTTAAGTCTGTTTGTTAATTAAATGAAGAAATCCAGGTATTATATATTAGGTGATTTTCGGTCTGTTGTGCAATCTGTACCTGCAAATTCTGCACATCTTAATGGGTTTTCTCCTAATCTTTCATGATAAATATGTTTATTTCAGGCAGAGCTATCCGTCACATTAATGACTATGCAGCAATTTTGTTGGTTGATATAAGATACACATCTGATTCCTCAAAACGGAGTATGGCTCACCCAGTCACCAAGCTCCCGCAGTGGATAAAAGATCGTCTTGTTTCTTCTATTAGCTATGGCGAGGTACATAGGTCCTTGCATCAGTTTTTCAAACTCAAAAAAACATGCTGCCGATAGTCCCTTTAGCCGATCCCGTTAGCAGACAATAAATAGTTCAAGTCGTTAGCACATTTAAGATACCAAAATGAGTTCCCAAATGCAAATTTGTCCAACTCTAGTTGGCGTAATTGACGCAGTCGTTCTCATCATCTGAGCCCGTGACCGATACACTTATTCAACTGAGGATGCATGCAAACCTACAAAGGTTGCCATTATCCCACTGACTTATAGACTTTTTTATGGAAGTTTTACTATTCTTCTATTTAACATTTAACGTTTAGAACTGCAGAAAACCCAAGCCATATTTTGAAGTTGCGTTATCATCACCAAAAGTGCATATCCAACATTATTTATACTTAATAGAAATAGGGGTGGCAAAACGGGTTAATTAGGTCCTTTTAGGTCTGGTTTGATATTGGTTTGTCAAAAATGGGTTGGGTACTGATCTACCAACAGGTTAAATTTTACAATCTGTCTTATTGTCTTGGTGAATTTTTTTTTCTGTCATCTGAAATTTAATATTACATGAAAATGGGTTAAATTTTTTTATTTTTCATATGAAAATAGATTGATGCTGGATTGCCAGACTGATTACATGCTGAAAAGAGTTGAAATTGATTGATGTTTGGGCTGTTTTAAAATGTGGTGGAAGTGTATTAAACTTCAGTCGTATTTTATTACACTTTGACCGGACTGTTTAGGTACATTAATATGAAGGGTTTAAATATTTTTTATAAAGTCGAGTTGTAGGCTGTCGGACTGGTCCGATTGAGTCGAGTTTGTCCGTAGGGTTTAGCCCTTTAATTAGAACCATTGGATTTTATGAGTGCGTTGTTTTGAAATGGCAGTGGAGAGTGAGGTAGGGACTAATAAACCAAGAAAAGAATGATTGGATTTCCTATTCAATGTGAGAGATTTGATGTCTGCTGCCTACTTTCTTTTAGGCTTTCATGCCGACAGTGAAGTTAAGGGCAAGTACCCTTGTTTTACATGGCCCCCATATGAGCTTATTTGGATCTGCATCACAGAAAGACAGACACTGAAGAAAGCACATCAAATTTATAAAAGGTAAAATATGCAATCATTGAAACAAAAAACGTAAATATAAAGAAATTTTTCTTTGCCCATCATTCATTAAATTATAATATTATAACACATGATGAAATGTTTTAACATTACTGCACAATGAATTGATTCTGTTTTACTACACAATTGCTTAGATGTTATTATATAATTGATTATCTTTGAATTGAGGTGAGGAAAGAGTAGTAAGAAGGTGGATAGTGTTAGTGTTGTTTGAATTGAAAAAAAGTAACTGAAAAATCGGTGATAGAATAAATTTAGTTACATATATTAATATATTTGAATAATGTTTTAAGGAATAAACTTTTAAAAAATTATATGTAAAATATTAAATTTGAAAAAGTAAGTTAAAGTTAAAATAATTTTTAAATTAAAATAAAAGCATATAAAAGTAAATCATCAATATTTAAATTACTTTTTTTATTTTATCTATTATTTTGATATTTTTATTTTAATTATTTATTTTTTAATATAAAATATATATTAACAAAATATTAAATATATTTACTTTCATTGATTATTTTAATATATTTTTACTATAATATAATCTAATTGTTATCTATCTTTATATTATTTTGAATTATTTTATTGGTTAATCGTTTAATTTTTTTAATCTAATAGGTATAATTTTCTTTGATGTTGATAATAGAAAGTTATTTATCTTGTGTTTATGTATTCCTCCATTCCATCTCTTTCCATCTTCCCCCGCAACCTAACTTCTATTCTCTTTCCCTTTCTTTCATTTCATTCCACTTTCCATCCATTTCTTTATCCGTATGAAATTTCAGCAAAACACAATTTATTTTTGTGTAAATAGTCACTTTTATAAGAAAATATTTTGAAATATTTATGGGGGGTGCAGGAAGTAAATATACGTTAGTCACATTTTAATCAGTTCGCAGAGGTCACGAGTATAGCCTGTGTTTACCCTTCGAAAGTAATGCGAGTTGCTTTATTTACAGGGCACACAACATTCTAAGAAAACAATATACATTAGTAATAGCAAGACCCAATTTTTACATTTATTTAATATATTATAAAGATAAAATAAACTTTTATATTTTTTAAGAAGAGAATAAAATAATAAGAAAAAGTAGTGTTAAATGAATCTAAAAAATTTGTATTAAAAAATTATTTTCATATATATATATAGAAAAATATTTTTTGACGCACTTAAATTTTTTACATTTATTTGACATGTTAGAAATAGGTTTTAAGTCTAATACAATCCCACAAAACCGATTTTTAAGGTGAAGTTTGCACCCCATTTATATATTATAAATTGGTTTTATCTCTAGTCGATGTGGGATTTCCAACAGGACATTACCTCTCTCGTCTTTACTTTTTACTCTCGTCTTTGTTGAAAAATTATAAAACTTTACACCTTTTAAACTATTTATACTTGTATTATGTTTAGAGTATAAAAATGTGTCATAATATTATTACCCATATATATATATATATATATAATATTGTGTAGAGAGGTGGGTGAAAGAATTAAAAGACTGGCAAGTGCCTACAGTGGCCCCAATACAGCAACCGGAATGTTCTCACTATACAATGGGGACCATCACCATTTTCTTACAAAATTACAAGGTTTTTTCCTGACCTGGCCATACATCATAATTTGGGAAATTATGGACCTATTAACCGCATAGGATTTTTCTATCCTTATATCACACTTCCTTTTTTATTTATAAAAAAATTATAAATTTATTCGCAAATACTCCAACCTGGTTAAAAATATAAAAATATGAATTCAAGTTATGAATAAAGATGAAAAATTTAAGTGACAAATAAAAAAATAAAACTTATTTTAAGATTTTAGGTTTATAATGGTATTAGGTTTTTATGAGTAACTCCTACTTTAATATAAAGTATTTTTACACGTCAAATAGTTTTGAATTAATGTTTGAAGTATTTACATGTTATGTTCTAACTTAAATATTAATTTAAGATGTCGTTGAACAAAACAAAAAATTGATATCTTCGGATCACTTATTTTTTAAATGTAGAAAAAAAAAACAAATTCCACTTTCTGGAGAAAAACTGGTTTAATCCTTTATAAAAGGAGAGAAATGATACATGTAAATGAATCTGGAAAAAAAAATTGTCTCTCCTATTTTCTGTTCTTTCACAATGAGGAAATACAATGATTACCATCTTTGTTTTCATTCTTCAACTTTCTAATCCAGTTCCCAACAAATTGACTCCTAACAGATTCTGTTCCTACCATTAATTATCCTCAGTGACACACCGAATTTTCTGTTAAAAGCAATGTCTGAATCCACTACTCAGGGGCATTAATTTTTTTACTGTTGCATGACAAAGNATGCACACGGACCTCTNAAAAACTCAGTTCAGAACTACCTCATTTCCAGACATCCATAATCTTCTCTTAAAAAATTTAGATTATTTTTGTCAAATAAACATATAAAAGTGTGTTAAAATACTATTATGTAAACAAAGATAATATCAAATAAATGTAAAAATTAAGGCNTCTTAAAGTAAAGAGAAGTAAGTTCTGACCTTTTTTGATATTAGCAGAGAGTGAAGGGGTTTGAAAGGGACAAATAACACGAGATGCCGTAGACAAAATGGTAGAGTTTAAAGGTAGCCAGAGGAAAGACGTTGGTTTTGTTTTCTAAGTGACCTTATTAATAAGCCAGTTACCAACTGCACTTCTCTTTGTTTGAAATTCTGAATGTAGACACAGTAGAGAAACCCACTTCCTTTCACTTTCANAGTAGAATCCCAAATGCAGCTAAGACAAACCTTTCGCAAGACCAAGGTCTTTTTTAACAAAAGCTTCCGAAATTTCTTGTCTTTCTTCTTTGAAGAGTACCAAAAGCTTCCCAGANCTTTTTCCTTCAATCCATTCCTTTGTAGAGTTGGCAATGCAAGAACTCGCACTAGCGACCAGTTTTACAGTGAGTTTTATGATCTCCTGCAGACTGATCTCAACAGAATAAACTTGTATGGTAACAACAACAGGTCCGGGTCAGCAATGGAAGCTGCTTCTTGCACTGAAAGCTCCGTTTGTTTTCCCAGGCAAAGACTGCAAAAGAGCAAGAATGAGGAGAGAGCACAAGAGAAAAAGAAAGGAAGCTCAAAGCTCAGAAAAAAAGAGGACTTCAATGCAGAAAACATGAACAAGAAAGTTCATGTTTTAGCACAAAAGATGAAGGCAATGGATATGGTGGATGCGGGTGATCTAGAGCGTGTTCTAGACATAGAAGAGGCACTGCACTACTATTCTCGACTTAAGAGCCCTGTCTATGTAGATATTGTGGACACTTTTTTCATGAACATGCAATCAGAGTTATCTNCTTCGCAGCCATGTGCCAGCAGCATCAAACCCTCCAAGGAAAGGCTTGGTCCAATCCAGTTCAGATAAGGTTTCCAGTTAGCCACATTACAAATTTAACAGCTTATAGGGAATTAATGAGAGTTTAGTTTAACTCCCACTATTCCCAGGTTTCTTTTCTTTCAGGGTACTATCTGGTTATTGCTTCAATAATCCACATTGTCCATGCATAATAGTGATTTCCTACAGCAGAGGAATCTAACTTTCTTGCTTGCAAATTGTCCCATTTCTCAGGCGTACTTGGATCATATGAATTTTGTGCTTTTGTTTAGTTAACTGTGCCACAAAAGACAATCATATTTTTAACTTTCCAGCCATTGCAGACTGTAAGGTATACTGTTGAAAATTGTATTAATATATTCTATATTAACATATATCTGATTTATAGCCAAATCTTATCTGATTCAGAGGAGAAAATTTTCTTCTGTGTACGTGTATTTTTATGATGAACTTGTATAAATCAAACTCCATGGTGTCATTTCAATACACAGATTTAACATCTCTGTGTCTCTTCTTTCTTTTCCCTGTTCCAACACGGTATAACAGCTTCTAAACACCTTGGTGCTTGTTAGAGACCATGTAGATGAACATGGGCATGGGATCCTGGAGAAATAAACTATTGATATTTGACATTCATTTTAGTGATGAACTAGTAGCCCTTGGATAGAGCAAGATAAAGCAGCAATTTCATTGTCTGTGGCTTTACCAATGCCCTTTCGCAACCAGACTTTTTTTTTTTGTGTGTTGTATCCAAACAAGAATTTGTTCCTAGTGAGTGAGGTTGATATTTGGTTGTGGGGGTACATGTATACACTTACAATTTATTATTAAGCTGATTATGTAAGTGTAGTGAACTAACAAATGATCAAATTAGGGTAATAAACAATCTAATTTAATTTAATAACAATATCGTAAAACTTACTAAATTTAGAAGACCAGATTCAAATAAAAATATAAGATAAAATCTATTTACCCAATTTCTTCACAATCACTTGCCTCCATTCACCACCCTATGGTTGAAGCGGACCGTGACTCAGACTCCCGACGGGATTCTACAGCGGCGGCGCACAGTTCCTTTCTTCATGATCCAAAAGTATTAACTTCGAAATATTTTCACTTTTTAGTTCTGATTCTGTAAGTCGCTACCAACAAGTTCTTTTCTCTATAGTTTGCCACCCACAATCATTTTCAGCGATGATGTTTAGACTGCCGCCAACCTGGTTTATGGTGTTCAGAGAAGGTCTGCCGGCGAGACATGACTGCGCCGATGAGGCTTCACGCCCAGAAAAACCTCCGGGACCTCGGGCGACGAAAGTTGGAACAGAGGAAGGAATAAGACGAGGAAGAAAGAGCAGGGCGAAGAAGATTTAATGCAAACGAAGGTGCGGCCAAAACTCGTAGCAAACAATTACTGTAATTGAATTGTACAAATATTTTAATTAATTTAACGGAAGTACATGAACTAATGTACATTATGGACTATCTACTTTAACGTATATTTCTCAATTCAACAAGTTTTAGTTCAATTAAAGAGTAAAATATGATGAATGTAAGAGTGTACCAGGTTGGTTCACCATGAACCATATTATCCCCTTGTCCACCATATTATTCACCTTCAACTGGCTAATAAGTAGGTGCGGTGCGGGAACTTCCATGGCATGCCAGAAGAACCTTTTCCAGACAATATTAGCACCTTCTAATATTAATTAAATATTTTAATGTTTTTCTATTTCATACGAAAAAATTGCTGTCATTCAAGGGGGAAAAAACTTCGTATTATAAGTTTTAATATATTCAAATAGAACGGTTGAATAATCATGATGATTAGTGTAAAAAAATTTATACTATTGGAATTCTACATATGTCTTTTCTTCAAAAATGACTGTAATGTTTTTTACAAAAATTAATAAAATCACCATATATGTCAATTAGTGGTTAGATGGCAATGTTGTCAAGAACTGTTTTCTCAAGAAAGTTAAGTAACAAAGTAATGAAAAATACAAGGGTGGTGTTGGATTTAAATTTGTAATTTATATCAATTATTTATAATCTTAACTTCCAAACAAGGGAGATGAATGCACCACTCCCTCATGAAAACTTCCAAACAATTTAAGGTTTAAAAAAGTAGAAGAAAAAAAAAAAAAAAACTTTTCACGACATGCTATTCCAAACTTTTCCCCATCACTACGAATAACTCGATTCCCATCCACTTAACCCCAGGAGTCTGATTTAAATTAGTAGCCAGCAGATGAAGCCAGAACGCTATGCTCCTTTAAACGTTTCTGGAAATGAGTTAAACGGGTTTGTAACTGCATGATGCCAGCTGCCTTCTGAGACAGAATGGCATTTAGTTTTGCTATATAATCATCCAGCTGATTACCTGGTTTGTCTGCTTCAACCAAGAGGTTCATTTCCTGCAAATGTAAAGCATATATTAATAACTACTACGGACATCCCTACGCACTGGAGGGATGTCCAAGCAACTATTCATTTTTAGTAGGATAAATAATACTGAAATTTAGTGCCCAATTACAAATGCTTTTAAATATAAAAACACATTTTTTATTGTGTATGTTATTCATGTTCTCGCCATGTTAAACTTCTGGAGAATTGATCCTTGTTACCCCCAGTATTTAAACTTAAAAATAAGTTAAAAGTTTCAACATTGGATTAGGAGGATGCTTATACAAAAAAAGATTGAATGCAATTTGATGAGAAGCCATGTTTTGAATGACCGACCAATTTGTATGATGCTACAACCTACACTGATAGATAGCCAGAACACACAAGTTTCGAAGATATAAAAAATAGCACGGTTGCGTAATGCGCATAAAATTTATAAAAAACAACAAAATGTCAAAAGGAAAAACAGTCAATTTAATTACCTCTCTAACAATATTCATGGTCTCCTCTACTTGTTTCCGGTGAGCATTTACAAGGTCTTCTTCTTCCTGAAATTATGATATATGCATTTACTCTAGGTTTTGTAAATATGAAAAAGTCATTTTCAGATTAGTATAATTTACCTGTAAGAGGGCATTCAAATCATCATCAGACTGTACTGTTTTAGGTTCAACTTTTGGAATGTCCTTCCATTTAATCTGGCCATTGGGGGGTTTCTTAAATTTGTCATCTGTTACACCATATGGTTCTATCTTTCCATTTTTCTTCCATGATGGTTTCACCTGTTCATAGTAATCTTCAGGAGGACTAAATTCATCCCCGTCTTTTTCTTCAGGCCATGTATCAGTTGTGCGATCCTCATAGGCATATGTATTAACAGAGGACAAGGGAATAGTAATTGAATCTTTAAGGTTGAAATTTGAAGATAAAACGTCCTTCTTAGAATTGTTCCCTTTGGATAAGCTTTTTACCCTGAATTTTCATTAATTTTGTAACAGTCAAATCAAAAAGCTTTCATTTGGTACACAACAGTCACAATGAATGAATGGTTTGCAGGGAGGTGGAAAATCAACGACAGAAAATTATCGTTTGTTTGGTTGAAATGCCGTTGTTACCTGTCAGCATATCTTAATGTATTCAGAGTATGTTCACATGAACCGGAACTTGGTGATATGCAAGATATCATAACAGTGCGGGAATCACCAACAAACGAATCCCTCAGAACTTCAGTCAATTTGCTGCCTCTGAATGGGATGTGTCCTTGGTCATTATCTAGAGCTCTTATGCATTCCTTTAAGGCGAGCAAGCTCTTATTGATCTCAGCACCTTCTATTCTGCATACACCCGACCAAACAAACAAATTCATTAAGAAGGCTAAGAAAAGAAAATCTAAGATATCATTAATATAATTATGTCTTCAACAATATCACTTTAGCCACTCCGTGAGACATACCTTGTCTGTTTGTCATTATCTGTGGTATCTGCTCCACGTTCACTTCCAGCAAGATCTATGAAGGAGAGCTTCCCAACAACACGGGGAGGCTTGGATACATTCCCATCAACTGATCTCTTGATAGCAAGCTGAAGAATTGCATGTGACCGTGAAGACTCCTCGTTTGCACCTGTGGTGCCAGTACTTCTTGTGGCATTTCCTTGCTCAATCAGTTCCTTGATGGTCTCTACATCCGATACTTGGTACTCTTGCAAACCAACAATGCAAACTTGTTGCTTACCATCCTCCCTCATGCACAGTTTTCTGCAGAAGAACAATATTATTGAGATTGAAGATCCGAGCAAAGCTTGAAATTATTTGATTTGATGTTCCTAACAACTTGGATTTGATGATTGTAGTGATGAAGAGTTGATCTTGAAGTTGAAATTGTTAAGATTTGTAAATTTTGTGTTTTTAGGGTTGTAAGTTTTCTTCCTTGATCTTAGTTACAGTTAGGAGTATTAAGAGCCTTTATTAAAATGTTTAGTTCTTAATTGATTAAAAAGACTAAAATCACTTAAGCAATTCAATGAATGAAGTTCGTCCATTTTAACCAATTAAAACATTTTTAATTGAATAAAATCACCAAAAATGTCACTTTTAAGTGATTTTAGCGGACTAAAATCACGTTTGGCTGATAAAAAAATAGTGCAACTTCATTTGGCTTAGTTTTAGATACTAAAACTTCTGAATCTACAAAACTGTAGTTCTTAATCTTCTGAAATACCATATAATTCAATCTAATCATCAAGAACATTTGAAATTTTGAGAAACACTTAGAACTTTTGCATTCTGGAAAACACTTTCTTGGAGCAATTCATCAAGAATCATCGGATTAGGATCATAAATTGATCATCTTACATTGAAGATGACCGTTATTTCTTTTCTTCTTTGCTTAAGCTCAAACTTTTCCAAGTGATCTTATTCTATAATATTTTTCATTGAGTTGTGTCATTCTTGACTACGGTGGTCAAGATAGGGTAATGTAAATCTTGTAGGGTTTTAAGATCATGGGCTGTGCAGTATATTTTCTTTTTCTTTGGGGTTCTTGTAAAACTTGAAAATTTAGTGGATAGACCTATTAAGAGTGACTAAACAACTGGACGTAACTCTCTTGTGAGGGTGAACCATCTTGTGTTTTTCTCTTACCCTTATCTCATACAAATCTTAAGTACATTGATTTGATATTGTATGCTTTGGTTTCCAAAGGTTTAATTTGAGTTTTTCATCGAGAATTGATTGATTCAGAGACTGCTATTCTTTAATTTGTAAAAAGTTTATGAGACCTGTGAAAAGATAAAGACCCCCCCCCCTATTGAACTCAACCTATAATTCTAACAAGTATTACACCTAAAGAATATAGAGACCGTGGGTGCATAAAAGAAAGATCAATCAACTCACTTTCGGTCATTAAGGAGATCAAAAAGCTTCCCACCATATATTTCAAAGAAACTCACAAACAACTGAAATCCCTGACTCCTGTACGTATGATGCATCAATCTCAAGATGTCTCTGGATGCTTTAAGAGGCAGTGGCTTCATTGTGTAAGTTTTTCCACTTCCTACACAAGAAGAAAATTCTGTGTTGAAGTTCACAAATGATATACTAATATAAAATGACAGTAATAGTGCAAGCAAACAAAGTCAGTTCTGCTTAAATTAAACCCAGGAGTGAATTACCATTAAGTATCAAAATTTCTGTTCGATACAAAAGTGTAGACATAACGTAACCATTTGAGAATATCTATCAGATTACTTATTACTTTAAACTACAAATTATTAACTATTCAAAGAGATGACCATCTACCGTCGTAAGAGAAAAAGAAGTCAATAAAAGGAGATTTAAACTCTCTTGGTAAATTGGAACAGACATAATTAATCAAATTTGAGAAGCTGCTGTCACCTGTTTGACCATACGCAAAGCAAGTTGCCTTAGTGCGTTGAAATATTATTGGAACTATGGGCTCCACTGTTTCACGATACACCTAACCAGATCCAAAGGTTAAAGATAAAGTTAAATGAGTGGGCTATGTATTTGTCCATTTATTCTTATAACTAAACACTTAACCGCATTAGCTAGTTACCTCGTCATTTGTAACCTCTTCATTCAAAACAGCATCAAAAACAAACTCATGCTTCTCAACATACTGAGTTAAATCAACCTGTAAAGCATTTAAATTTTAAAATGTTCAGATGAAAACATTTACTATAATAGACAGCCAAAAACAGATAGATAAAGCTTGAACAATTTTCTATAAATAAACACTGACAATTACAGTCTGCGGAATTTACACTTAACAGCATTGTTTGTGTTTCTAAGTACACCATATTCATACCAAGCATTCCAAGTTCACCAAGAGAAAGGTTTTGAAATATCAACAAAATACTTAATAGGCAACTTCGTTCTCTATTTCATCGTTTTCACAAATCATTCAAATCAGGTTAATCAAATATTTTTCAACATAAAAGACAATTAAAATATGCAATTTTTCAATATCACGGAATTCTATTGCCTACTACACTCACCTTAAGTTTGGTCTCGTGCACGGTTAAAGAATTTGAAACTGTGTCTATAATATCCTCCTCATGCTTAGCTGTCTCCTTCTTATTTAGCGGTCTCTTGCGAACCTGCATAGAGTAGCAAGTTACCAACTCAGAACAAAACCAAAAGTTCAAGCAAAGACAAATTCCAATGTCCATTTTCAAATACCACGACAAATGCAGTTTTCAAGCAAGAGCCTCCAAACTCAATAGCAAACAGTCAACATTTTATGTCTCTATCTCTCTTTATTGCATTGTCTATTATATCCCATACCACTTTCTTTTCAACTCTTAGTTGTGAAATGTGTTGTACAATTTATTGCGCTGGTAACATTTCTCATTGAATATTGAGATACGCAAAACAATAACATACCACGACTTTAATCTTAGCTACATTGCTAGACTTCAGATTCTCTGCGGCGGCAAGACTATTGTAGACGTTGTTATCAGTAGGACGAGCTCTGCCAGTTTGTTTGCCGAAAATGTAAGGCTCGGACTCATACGCGTTCGAGGACGGAATCTACCAAATCACAAGCAAATGATTCAAACAAAACCGAACAAAAACATTCAGCGGTAATTAAAACGAAACGAAAATAAATAAACCTGAGGAAGAAGCTCTGTATCGAAGGAATGGATATCCAAGAGGCCAGGGCTGAAATCGCGAGGAGAATCGTCCTCATCACCGTTTTTCTTAACGGCATAACTACGAGGAGGCGTTAACGGATCCATAGAATACTCACTGAAGCTCTTCTGCACACTGTTCCGGTACATTCTGCCACCGCCACCGTACAGATTGTAGTCCTGCAAGCGAAAACGGATCGCAATTCAGAAATCAGCTTCGACTGCAAAGAGGACTAGTAGTTGTTGCGAACAATAAATGCGTTCAATCATTCATCATTAGGAATATTAAATTTGGAGTGAAGTGGTTGAACGTTAGAGTAAAAATCACGGAAAAATGGAAACAGGAACAGTGAAAAACCTGAAGAGGAGGAATGTGATTGGAGGAGGAGTTGAACCACTTGGAAGAAGCATCAAGATAGTGTTCGGAGTGCTGGCGGTTATGGTGCACCCCCGTCGCACCGGATCTCTGGCCCTGTCTGTTCATGTTTTGATTAGATGAGAAACTTGGACGAGGAGCGTAGTGTAGAGTGGAACCCAAGAATGATATATAAGGTAAATAGGACCCAATGCCGTGAGTGGAGAACAAACTAAACAGCCTTTGAATATTTTTGAATTGAATCCGGAAGACGAAGGTGAGGCACGTGTGGAACGTTGAAACGACGACGTATAGCTGGGTCCGTGGAGACTGTTCTTTTCTTTTTCTTTAAGTTGTCCTATCATCGCCCACCGTCTCGCACGTGGGTGGGCCCCGCCGAGGCTTTTCTCTTTGTTTATCGTTGCGCGCTTGGCTCCTTCGCATTCAAAAATGCTGCCACCTTTCGTGGCTTTCTCGATTCTGCCACGTGTCATTTTTTTTTTATCATGTGTGAAAAAGGGTTGTATTTGGATCATAATGGACTGCGTTAAAAGACCACGTTTCTGGGCTTTCTCTCCGCCTGTTTGGGTGGCTGTCTGCCTCTTTTATTTTAGAGGTTAATGTGGTGGTGGGTTTGGGTTTGGTGTACCAAAAATGTACTTCTTTGATTTATGCATTTATTTTTAATTATTGTATAATTTCAAATATATTCTTAAATTAGAAAATCATTTTTCTGAATTGCATAGTAAAACACAATTAAGAAATTTTAAAATAATATATATATATATATATATATATATATATAGAGAGAGAGAGAGAGACATATTTTACTTTTCCATCACCCTTACAAAGTGCATGAAGAAATAATGCGTGTGCAAAAAGTAATTACCTAATAATAATGACCAAATTAATTCCATAAATATAGTGGGCCTATTTGGTATAAAATCCCAAGTAACTAAGGTTGTTTCACCATGCACATCATTTCATCCTACATTTCTAATATTTTATCTTAAATTTTCAATCATTTCATCTTGCACTTCCAATCATTTTTAAAAATACTTTTAGAAATTATATCTTTAATGAAACACAAAAAATAGAGCATAAAGTTTTTAAATTACAGATTAAAATTAAAAAAAAAATTGGAAATGCATGGTGAAATGATCAGAGACGCAGAAACTATAAAGAGTAATTTAAGATAACACGTTATAAAAATAAAAGAATTATAAAAAATAAATTTATGTATTTTTTTAAAAAAAGGGAGAATAAAAAGTAAAAAATATCTAATATAAAAAATTGTATGTGTCATTTTTCTTAGTTGAATTGAGTAATAGCAACTATTTCCACAACAAAGAGAAAAAATAAATATTTCAGCATGAAGAGATGAACACTTCCTTCTATTGAATTGGTAAATGATGTGTATTCAATTATAACATTTGTCTTTTGGAGACAAAGTTTTAACTGATGAATAACATTACAAATAGAATATCTGTGAATTGCATCTTGTAATGGTTGTTGAATATCACATGGTGTTATTGTTGTTTCTCCTAAATAGTTTCTTTCGTATGAATATTTCCGTTGTGAAACAGTAATCTTAGTGCAATCTCATAAGCAGAGAATATGGCGCCATTGACTATGAAAGCTCTGGTAACTGCAGTTCCTAAACCCCGCCATAGCACACTGTATCCTTCTTCATGAACACTCTTTCTGAAACAATCTACGATGCCTTTGTACTTTAAAGAAGAGGGTGTTTGAGCCTGTAATCTACTCTTTACAACATCCAAAGGGTAGCAACTGATCCAGCTAGCCACCCCTGCTGTTCCTCCTGCTACTAACATAGTCTTCAAACTTTCTTCACCACTTTTTCTGCAACCAGGGTGAAGTTGTTCCCTCATGTATTCATATGTCCAGAAGTATAAACCATGAGAGGGTCCATCCCTCATCACAGTCACACCAAGTCCTCGATAAATGCCTCGAAGGCCTTCTTTTCTCCAAATGTTTTTAGCGAGCCTTATAGGACCCTTTATGGATTCTGTCATCTGGCTTTCTTTCTGCAGCTGAAGTCGAATTTTGATCAACTCTACAGGGGAAAGTAACAGACTCTGAAGTGCTCCTGTACCAGTTCCTCCCAATGCAACACCCTTATAGGAAGCAGGGTCTTTAGGAGAAACAGATGGGTCACATGCCCTTGACAGAACCGCGTACGTTTGGAAAACCATTGCATTCTGCCACCATAAAACGAATAGTAATCTATTTGAGACTGTCGAATTCAGATGCACTTAGGTTTGATGCTAGCTAGACAGATAAAGGAAACAATGATAAACAGTGTAAAAGTCATTCATTCCTTAGAAGTTTCCTTAGAAGTTTCAAGCTATGGCTCAATGCCTTCCACAAAGCAAAAACTACTGTTCTCAAGTGTTGTCATGATTTGACATCATGGAAAATGGGAAATCGTGGCTGAATCTTTATGGCATAAATAGTAAAACTCTAGATAGTCCTCTAAATGGTTCACTGTCTTGAAAATCAGTGACTCAAATTGAGGCATTGGAGCAGAAGACAAGACATCTTCATCTCCTACCTAGGAAGATCACTCTCCTATGGGCCAATCCGAAGCCGAAAATTTAGTTGAATATTGACCCAATTGGATAAACATTCTGAGTCACCTCAAAAACCTGAAGTCCTTATCCTAATAATGGTTCTTGAACAATTCAAAGCAAAAAGAAAATGATTCGGGTACGATTCTATCTCAGAAAGCAAGATTGTTATTGTAGTTATAAAATCAAAAGCCGTGGGAAAGTGACTCTCAAAAGGGCATTAATTGCGGGGTGGTGAATCTTTATATTCCTTAAAAACAAACAAAAAAAAACAAAAAAGCACCAGATATTATAGTATATTCCCCTGACCAGAGTTGTAGGTCATAGGTTTTTGTCCTATTTCTTTGATAGGAAAAAGAGAAATTGGATCTTAAGTAAGATGCCATTGAAAATTACATGAATTCCACTGCAATTTATGAGGGTATATCGTATGAGCATCTGAATGAAATTTTATGCAGATATAGAGAGAAACACAGCGTAAAGAAAGTTGATGAATGAGACCAAAATAACCTGAAAAGTAACAGAGACTAACGGTGCGGCCATGCCGCGGTACAAAGAAGCTGTTCCTTCCCTTAACACCATGTGCTTAAAGATGGTGAAAGCAGAGCCATTTTTTGTGTTCTGCAATCTGATGCGAAGTGTGTCAAGTGGATAACCTGCAATTATACCAGCGATGCCTCCAAAACCACCAGCTACAAACTCTTTTCCGGAACTGCTTGCAAGAAATTCTGGCCAGAAATCCATCATTCCTCAAACCACCCTCTCACCATGAGATTTGACAGTCTCCCAGAACTCAAAACCACGTAGCCAGGTTGCTCAGATCAAAACACGACTACACTGACACTTTTTCAAATGGGAAGAACAATAAATAACACTAAGCTATTCTGGTTTTGTACTTTGCTATTGATTTGTGCCTAAAACTCGAGTTTTTCTTTGGTTTGACAAACCCGAAATATGTAATCAAGAAGTTTATGATGGGAACTTTTTCACCTTCCCATTGTTGTGAGATGGAAAAGTAACAGAGAACTTGGACCTCACCTTTTGAGCATAGGCCAAAACAAAAAAGCCACCGGTGACAACTTTGTTTGCTATTTTTGTAGTGCAAGAAAAGTGTCCCACCAATCAATCTACGCACGTTACCAATACGTTAAAATGGAGGCTATTTATCAGTGCCCCAAATGAAAAAGAAAATCACTGAGGAAATTTAGCTGAAGGAGAAGAAAATTTAATCTTTGAACTGCTCATACTTCACATGATCTCTTGAAGTAAGAATCTTTGTGCCTTGGAAGTTGGAACAATACAATTGGGTCGCAGAAATCTTTGTCTTTATCAGGTAAAAGTCTGCAAGATTGGGGTTTCTCAATGTAACATCACCATCACTGCCAAATACCATGTTAAAATCCACTAAACATAAAATCAATTTATAATATATACAAGATAAGATGTAAATCTCATTTCATATACCGTTTTTACGAGATAAGATAAGTTTAAAATCAGAAGTAGGATGCAAATTATCAGTATCGTATACATGATTTATATATTGGTTTTGCTAGTTATGGTAAACCTAAAATCAGCTTTTTAATATTCTTTTTAAATTTAGAGAAAAAGATAAGGCAAGGTTTCTTACGTGGACTACTTTGTAGTCTACCTTTTCGTTGTTGGGATTTCAAGTTATCAAAGCACATATATTTTTTATATTTATTTAATATTATTTTTTCTATTCTTTTAAATATATATAAATTAGTTTATTTATAATTTTTTTATTTTTATAATATAGTATGTGTTCATCTCGCGTTTATCACGTCCAACTTATACAATCTAGTAGATGTTCCGTGAACGCAGCTTTCTCTGAAAATTTGAACCACTACGAAGAACAGCACTCTCTTTATATGTTTCATTGTGAGCATAAAAAAATAATAAAATAAAACTAAGGATATGCAATGAACTATGCATCTAATAAAGTTATGTGCAACCAAAATTTCCAACGCAAAAAGTTACACGTGTAACACTAAATTTCGAATTAAATATATTTAAGAAATATTGTTACGATTGATCATTGAATAATGGTATCATGATAAATATTTTTCTTGATTATTGTATTTTAGAAATTGTTCATTTTAATATACTTGTAACATCCCAAAAATATATGTATGTCTATATTATGTGGAATACATCATATGTAATAAAGTGAAGCAGTTAAGAGTAGAAGTATGATGAAGTATTATAAGATACAGTCATCCAAAATAAAAGAGAATTAAAAGCTTCACATATTGTTATAGAGTCTTTCAAAAAGAAGAGAAGGAAAGAAGACTAAGTTATATACAATAGGTAATAACTAAGCTACACTACTCTGCAGCATCAGCAGTGTATGGGATATCTGGGCCATCTAGTATTTGCTCCAAAGGGGCCTCTGAAACCTCTGCTCACATCCAATTAGGATGATCATTGCAAAAGAAAACAAACACATACAAAACAGGCAGCAAACAAAGCAAGGGTAAGCTAGATTTCAAAAGGAAACAAGTTAACTAAGAGATTATCAAACTAAAAGAGGCATTCAAGAATTACAAGCATGGAAGAACAATTTAATTAAGTTATGAGTTGTGGTTTCATTAAGTGGTGTTAGACTTAGACTCGTCCGGACTTGGAATGAATATCGAACTATGGCGGGCTATGCACTTGTGGTGGCCTCTACTGCTTTGCAAAGCCAATTGCTATGGGTTCCACCCTACCACCACAAGGTTAGTCCGTTATCACTCACATTGGCCCATATAAAATGGAGACAACCAAGACTAGGACCTCCTACTACTCTCACCACATGAACTAATCTTCTCTAAGTGAGATTGAATAGTCATTAGAGCATTAAGGAAAACCCCCAAGACTGAGCTACCTATATTCATTCCAATACTTAACATGATATCACTCATATCTTGGCCCATATAAAATGGAGACACCCAAGACTGAGCTTCCTATATTTATTCNCAACATTAACAATGATCTCACCTAGAGATCTTGATTTGATTCTCAAAGCCCATGATTCATACCACCCATCTTGTTTCACTTCACCAACCTCATCCAATTAATCATACAATCTCATTCAGAAGCAAAATAAACATATATAACTCATACATTACATATCTTCACAGAAACATCATTTATTAATACAAATATCTTTATAATCTTAAATTACCACTATTTAGGTAATTCAAATAGCTTGGAAACCCTCACCAATGGCTCCGGAAGGGTCAAAAACCCCCAGAACGACCTAAAGAACGTCCAAAACGGACATCCGAAACCCCCAAACTATCAAAAATAAAAGCAACAGCAGAAAAGGGCGCCCAGTGCCCTTTTAGGGGCGCCCGGGCGCCATAATTCTAGTAAAAAGCCGAATCAAAGGGTGCCCAACCCCCCTCAGGGGTGCCCAGGCGTGGATTCTGCAGATTTTGCAGATTTGGAAGAACTCACACCCCTAAGTTTCGTTTTAGGCCTTTTGGTGAACTTCTAACAGTCCTAATTCGAAGTATAAATGAAATTAAACTTGTCTAAGTAACTTTAAGTCTTCCTAACATCATTCTCCAATGCTTATGCAAGGATTTCTAATTCAAAACCTCATTTTCATCAACCTATGGACTCAAAACTAAATTTACCATTTGGAGAGTATATTTGATCACTCTAACACTCCTAACAAGTCACTTTTGACTTAATTAAACCATTCTAAGAGCCTAATTCGACCTTTAACTCATAATCCTCGAAATCACCCTCTCACTTCCTTTAAGACGACCTAAAAACAACATAATCCACCTAACTTGAACTCTATTAACATGTATAACAATTTTCATCTCTTCTAATACTCAATCCAGTACCCTACCTTATACAATTCACTTCATATGCACCCATTCACAACTTTATACATTTTAGAAAAACAAGGATTTCATACTCTCATACACAAAATCATCTAATTTCAGCTCAAACACAATACTCCACAATATACAACTTACACATGCATTATTTTACAACGTCCACAGGCCACAATTCATGCATATACATCACACAACACAGAATCATAACCTAGCTTCCCTTACCTGGGAATTTCACAATATAGCCCAACTAAATTTGGTTCAAGCTTGCACTTCACGGAATTTCTAGAAAAACCTACAGACCTTAAATTGGAAACAAGAAATAACTTTTAGAACCTAATTTAAGTCAGAATTTGGAGGAAGGCACAATTAACTACATGCAACAGGGGTTTGTTACACGATTACAGCCCTAATATTACGTGGGACATGGAAGAGGACTTACCGACAGAGAAAGGGAAAACTAATCGGTTTTAAATGGAGCTCTTTGAGTCGCAATCACTGAGGTGCCATCCAATTGAAGATTTTCTGGAGCAATGAAGCTTGAGATTAGAGAGAATGCAGAGGATGGGAGTTTGATTTTTCTAGAGAGAGAATGAAAGTGTGGAAAATGGCTTGAGGTTTGTAAAAGTGGGGTTTTCTAATGTCAATGTGGTAGCTTACAGAGTTTTGATTCCTCTTAAAAAAAATTTAAATCTAATTCTTAATTTAAAAAATTTCATATTATTACAATACTTATGTTTGTATAAAAGTTTAACTATTTTCTTGAAAGAAAAATATTTCAAATAAAAGTTTTCCGGTCATTGTGTAAGAAAGTGAGAATCCAAATCTTGTAAATGTTTATTTTAAAAGGATAATAGTTTGAGAAAATATTTTTTCACACATTTATACACATTTGATATATTATTTTCATTTTCTTGTTATAAAAATCATTTTTATGTCAATCTATCATTACCCTTATAAAAAATAATTGTATACAAAAATTTAATTAATAAATTATAATAATTTAAATTCATTCAAATATTAGTATATAACAATTTTAAAATACGACATAAACACATTAATAATAATAATATATAAGAAGAAAATAAAAAAATAAAAAACTATAACTAACACCGCATATGTGAAAACCTTTATCTTGTATTTAGATTAAGGTGGAGACGAAAATAAATTAGACGATACAATCATTACTAAAAATACCTTAATTTTAATTTTAATATAAATTTAAAAATAATTAATAATAAAGTAAGTACTTTATAAAGTTAAAATAATATTCAATTTTATTTTATTTACAATATTTCATAAAAATACATGAATTTAAAGAATAATAAAATTTAGGATTAAATATACTTTTTGGTTTTAGTTTCTGCTTAAAACATTGATGGCATTTAGTTCTTGTAGTATTAAAACATGCAATTTTAATCCTTAAAAATAAACGGCGTCAACTTTTGGTTAATCTGACAAACGGTAGTGCTACGTCCTCTACCAGCTTAAGTGTTAATGATCTGCCACGTTTATGATTATGCAGAAAAGTATGTTGGGTAATTGAAATCACATTATTATGATTATGGGTTCTTCTTCGTCATCTCTGGAAAAGGCGACGAGGGGCACGGTGGTGGCTGACCTCGCTAGGGACAGTGAGGATGCATACAGAGGAGAAGGGTGTCTCCCTCTCGCGCGCGAAGAGAAGCTAGGAGAGGAGAGCTTTGACGGTGGCCGGCGATGACCCTGGCAACGTGTAGTGTTGCCGACGACGCCTTACGCCGGGAGGACACATCAGAAAAGGGTGTTTGTGGAACTGTTAGGCTAGAAGGTCAAACATGTCTGGTGGCTTTATATTTGGTGTCTTCATTGAATCTGGGTCTTCTGATGTGGGGATTTAAAATGGCAAATAAATGCGGCCACAATTGCATAGTCGTGGATACCCAAAAATCTTGATTATGTGCTAGCACTATTTAACACCTTGTTTGGGATCCTGTGATGGATAACGTATAACTTTTTTAATTGGTATCATGTGAATAGAGCTATTGTTGTTGTTATCAAGTTATTAGTCTCATTTTACAAGACCTGCTACTGCGTAGGTGATAACATAGTTGTGTAGGACATTTAGAAGTTGATACCTTCGTTAAAAGTATTAGACTTGTTTGATTATGCAGTAGTACTCTTTTCATTAGATTTTGCAATCTACAAAGTGTTAGTCGTTGTTGACCCGAATACCAATATTAAACTACCCTATTTATAATTTTTTAGGAGTTTGCTGAGAATTTGTGATATTTTGTTTTGTGTTGCAGGTTGTGATGATACATATGAAAACTTTTTTATGGGATCGGTCCACTTTAAGGATGTAGCATTGGCACATATTTTGATCTATGAGAATAAATCTGTTGTTGGTAGGCATGTGTGTTGAACAGGTTCTGTTCATCTTTCAAGCATTGTATCGAACAGGTTCTGTGCATCTTTGGTAGCCACCTAACACAGTTTGGTGAGCGAACAATCCGAACAACCCAGCCAACAATGTCATGAGGACAACCGCAAAGGTGTATGCTTTCTTCACAGGTCTTCCTTCTGGTGTGTTCCTCACTATCCACTTCATTGCGGGGCGTCCGATCATAATCGCAGTTGTCACGAAAAGAACGTATTTGGTGGCAGCGTACATCACAAGTTCAGGTCCCTTGCCACCACTAAAGCTCTCCACTCCTAGCTTCTCTTCACGAGCGAGAGGGAGACACCCTTCTCCGTCCTCACCGTCACTAGCGAGGTCAGCCACCACCGTGTCCCTCGTCGCCATTTCCGAAGACGACGAAGAAAAACCCAAGATGACCGAGAAGAACCCAACTTTCGTAATGTGATTTTAATCACCGAACGTGTTTTTCTACTTAATCTCTTTCCAAATGTTACATAAGAGACGTGGCAGATCATTAACACTGAAAGTGGTAGAAGACGTGGCACTACCGTTTGCCAGATCATCCAAAAGTTGACGCCGTCCATTTTTAAGGACTAAAATTACATATTTTAATACTACAAGGGTTAAATGCCATCAATGTTTTAAGCGGAGACTAAAACCAAAAATCAATAATGGACTAAAAGCATATTTAACCCTAAAATTTATCTTTTCTTATTTTTCATCAACTTCCTATGTTTTCATCCGTTGATCTAAAGAAATCTGTTTTCGTCCGTTCATCTAAAGAAAACAAAAGAGAAACACAAGCGTCGTTCTTTCCAAAACAATTTGAAGTGGTCCATTTTGTGTAAGTAGAAAGAAATAAATTAATATAAAAAGTTAAAAAGAAGTTAAAAAAAAGTAAAATAATTATTGGTGGAATTATAATAAATTATATTTTTTTTCTTTTTATTGAATAGAAATTCAGGGAAAATAGAGAAAATGTAAAATAGGGTGAGCCACAAAAACCGACTTAACGTTATTGAAAAGAGGAAATAGAGGCAGAGAGAGAGAGAGAAGAGAGGGATTTGGATTAGGTGTTGCGCAGCCGCAGACATGGCCATGGCTCTGGTCAGCCTCAACACGCTTCTCACACCGCCTTCTTCTTCTTCTTCTTCAGCTTCATCTTCTTCTTCTTCGTTTTCTTCTCCTAAACCTTCCTCGTCTTCTTCTTCGAACTTTGCATCACCTTTCATCGTTGGCTTTCGTTCTCTCACTCCACTTCCACGCTTTCGGAGGCACCTTGTACGTATGGCTCCCGAAGAGGAAAAGATGACTCGCCGTTCACCTCTCGATTTCCCGATCGTATGTTTTTTCTAATGACGTCAATTTTTTTTAATGTTTATTTTCAAAAAAATTAATCTGTTATTGGATGCGAATTCGGATTAGGGAAGTGTATCTAGCTTTAATAGATTAAACTTTCGATTCATGTACTATGAAATCTGTATTGCTTCAATTTTTCCTTGGAGGATTTTAATTGCGTCTCCTAATCAATTAATCTTGGTTCAGGTTAGATGCAATGTTAGTTTCTCGAAAATTTTCAAGGTGCTAAATCATACTTCAGATTGAGAAACTAATGGTTGACATTGTTTTGTAAGTTGATGTCATGTATGATTAAGTTTGTATGTTGTGTAGTTAAGAGATGACAATCTTGTATTTGTTGGTGAGTTAGGGCTAATTTGGTAAGCGCCACTGTTTTCTGATGCATACCTTAAGTAAATGCCGTATATGATGTTTAACAGTAAGCACCGTCTTTACACCTCTCTTCAAACGAAGATGTACAGAAGGCAGTAAGGACTTTGACTAGGTAGTGAACAGTTGATAAACTCCTCTTTCTGGAGTTTGTGTGGTGCCTTTTTGAGTAAATTCAGATTTGAATGATATGTTTTATAGGATTTTGTAGCCTTTTTTTCTCAATTTTTGGGCACTTGATGCATAAAGTGGTAGGTTTTTTGATGTATGTGATATGCTGACAGGAGTGGGAAAGGCCTAAGCCTGGACGAAGACCAGATATATTCCCTCAGTTTAGTCCTATGAAGACACCTTTGCCGCCTCCAATGCCTGCAGATCCTCCAGAAGAGGATGAAGAGGAGGAAGAAAAGAAAGAGGAAGAGGAAGAGCCTGAAAAGGAGGAGCCAGAGAAGCCAGAAAAGCCAGAAAAACCAGAGAAGCCAATCAGTATATAAATAACTAGTCATGATTTCTCCAGTTATCCTTGATATGTCAAAGTAGACTGCAGATTGCTGAAGTTAAAGTAGGGTATTACATGAATGCCTATAGCATGAGATATTTTAGCGTTCTTGAAGTATTTCTAGACGGCATGTGCTCTTATATGAGTTATAGGTAATGCAATTGCTTTCAACACCCAAAAATAAGAAACAACAATTTTGTGCAACGGATATATTTTAGGCAGTATTTCCTTAATCCATTCTTTTGCACCTATACCATCATTTTGGTGGTTTTGATCTTTTGTTTAAGCAACTCTGGTTTTGATTGAGTTATTCATCATGCATTGCTTGGAAGATGGAGTTTTTTTTAAAGGAGATTTTAAGCTACCCTAGAGGATAATCACATGTTACATTATTTCCTGTAAGTGATTAGGCCATCTGGTTAATGATTAGTATTAATATCAAAGAGTGAATTAAATCGGTTGAGTTGTTAAATTGAAGATTGGTGTAATGCATATTCGGTAGAAAGCATTGTTATTTGTGTTTTCAGATGAAACCAGACTCTGGTTATTTTTGCCGGCGAATTCGGTTGTAAGCATAATATTGTTCTGAAGTGGCGTGTGATGGAAATTTGAAAATTTTGTTTGTGGCAAAGTAATAGTTGGTTTCAACCGTCTCTGTCTATCATCCACATTTTTATCTTTCAGTCTACTCTTCCATTTCTAACAACTAGGTGAGGTGTTTAGAACTAAACTAGTTGGGGGTGTTTGTAACTGAAATCTGATTGAAAATTTGTTAATTAAAATTGAATGGATCAATTTGATTTTTGTTTTCTTAAAAACGATTGGTTCTTTTATAGTTTGACACTTCCGAATTGATAGGATGAATAAGCTAAAATTAATTATTTAAATATATGTAAAAGTTTGTTAGATTTATCAAAGATTAATTAATATTTATACAACACTTAATATAATATGATTACAACTTTTTATTTTTTTATTTGCTGTATTTATATTTCATTCTTTTATGTACTGATAAAAAAAAGCTACGAATATGAGAATGTAAATTATTATAGACAATATTAAAAAAGGAAAATATTTATTTGATCATTCTTTATCATCCTTTTAAAAAGGTGAGATATGCACAAACGAAAATGAAATAATAAAGTCATATAATTAATAAAAACCAAACCCAGAATGTTGTTTAATTTGGTATGATTTGTTTTTTGGGTGCATAAACAAACAGAATTATATATAAACTTTATGTTCGATTTGAATATTATTTTAATCAAAGAGTTCAATTTAATATGTAAAACAATTTCTAATAACATCATTTAAATAAATTTACGCCGACAATTCTTCAATTTATTCAGCTAGTTCCATATCATTAAATATATAAAGCATATAAGTATCATTAAATATATCTTTCAATATATTTTCCATTTTAACAAATTTTACGAGCAATGCACAATTGAAACTCAGCCTCATCTGAGTATCATGTGCTGAGGTTAGGAGAAGCGCATGCAGTAGAAACCAAACACAATGCCTATTCGGTATAGTTGAAAGTCATGCCATTATTATATAACTCAAACAAGTATATGCCAAACCCACAACACTAATATATGGATGTAATAATCAGAATCCCACGAAGACATTTAAGTTAGCCACAAACAAGTAACTTGTTGCAGCTTACATCAGACATACGTCAGTTCATACGGTACTAACATTAGCAATAAAGTAGGCCACAATAAGAGAGAAGTTCTTATGGTAGCAACTGTAATTACAGAGCTCAATATTGCATTCATGCAATAATTATAAAAAGACCTTATTTCTTTCCACTTTTCTTGAGCCCAGAACCGCCAAAACTTCCCTTCTGTTGCGCCTTGGCTTTCAACTCCTTTAGCGCCTGTTCAGTGCAAGCAACAGGATTACTAAAGAATGGGTATTAAAAGGATCACAGTAATGTAGTATGTATAGAGTTACAATTCAATATCTAACCTTCTCCTCTTCCTTTTTCTTCTGAAGGTTGGCCATGTCAACCTACAAAACACCCACAAAAATTTATGCAAGGTCATAACCAAGAAAGACAGGTTCTGGGAGATATTGGTAGTAGAGTGGTTACAAAACAGAAATGAAAATATTGCAAAAGCCAAATGATCCCTTCAGACTTCGTAAGGTCCTGTTTCTAAAGTCTAGTGTTCCAGATCATACATCTCTGATATTTACATCATAACCCTTCCATCTAATTCTGTTACGCAGACCATACATGTTACTACTGTCGGTTGAACAGTTGTTTAAAGAACATTAATTCCCATATGCTCCTCATACCCTTCCTAACATATAACTATTTATGTTTAACTGTCTGCCTAATATCATCAGCATGCACATAATACGAAAGAGTTGAATCCCATTACTTCAAACAGAAAGTAAGTGCAAAGGGAAAGTACAAAATTATATTTATTTTTCTTCCTAATCCTACAAAAGAAGTACTTCCTAGAGTGACCCAGTTGGTCAATTCTGTTTGCTTCTGCAAAAGCAACAAGGAAAACAAAACCGCAGTGCATACAAGGAATAAAAGAGAGCGGAGTTGCCATAAACTAAAACATGAAAAATTACTATTAGGCTTAATTATATTTTATTAACTTATAAATTTTGTATTTGCATTGACTTCCTATTAAAAATTTCCACCATTGAATATTCAAATTTTTTGCTTGTCATTTTATTTCTTCATCAACTTATCTCCAAGGGGGAGAACAACTTGGGTCCTTCCATCCAATCTCCTCCGACTCACCAATCAACTCATCCTTCGAGAGAGAAATAACAAGTTGACTATCGAGATGGAGAAAATTGGAGAGGGAAGATGCGATTTGATGGATAAATAGGACGAGAAGACATAATTTTCTGGTTCTTCAATAGATTTCGAAACAGCCCAAGTATATATAATAACAGAATTTGCATCAAACCTTTGAAAAAGTTCCTCATGAAAACACCCAACAATTCAACCAAAGTCTAAAAATAACAATCATCCGTTCTCTCTTCGTTAAACAAATTAACAATCATCAAACCAACGTGCATCGGCCTAGGAAAATCTAATCATTGATGACACCAAATTTAAAACATAAAAAAGAAAACTAAAAAAGGGGTTGAATGAAATACCTCGTCGTAATCCTTCTTGTCAGACTTGGGCTTCTTCAAAGGCTTAGCTTTTCCACCTTAAAGAACAAGAGAGAGAGAAAAAAAAATCGATAAGGTTAATTACCAACCCAAAAAATAATAAATATTTACAACAGATCTGAATTTGAGGGTTCAAATCAATGAAACCCTCGAAATCAGGAAATCAGGAATTTGAACGAAGGAAAAAGAAGAGGAATTATACCTTGCTTGGTCGACATGGTTGCGTTGCGGAGCTAGGGTTAGGTCTGGACACAAAAACGACAATGAAAAGGAACAAAACACGAAACTACGCGACCTTACCCTCGCCTCAACAATGATTCGTCGTCCCACATAATTGCTTATATAGGCTAATATATTGTTAGGATAATCTCAACTGTAATTTAAATCATTTTTTCTTGTTCTTTCGTTTTTTGGGATTTAGTTTTTAAAAATAGCATTTTAATTCCTATAATTAATCGAATAATATTTTTAACCTTATCTATTTAGTTTTATTATATCATATTTATTCAATCAAAATAATATTTAATTTAAATTCAATAATAATAGCATATAGTGTATTAAATGATAAAGTGTAATAATAATAATAAGGTTTAATGTCTCAATAGGTCCCTATTAATCTTAAATAGGTCCCTTTCTTTTTCGGCGTCTCAATCAAGTCTTTATTTTCTTAAAATTGAATCAAATAGGACCTTTCCGTTAAATTGATATGACGCCGTTAAGAAGGGTATGTTGACCATGTAGTTTTTTATTATGTGGCATTGAAAATGTGACTGAATTGTATTTTTTTAATTTTTAAATTAAAAAATGAAGTATATTTTGTATATTTCATTTTTCAATTCAAGAATAAAAAAATACAATTCAGTCATGTTTTTAATGCCACGTAATAAAAAACTACACTATCAGCATACCCTTCCTAATGGCGTCATCTCAATTTGACGGAAAGGTCGTATTTGATTCAATTTTACAAAAATAAGGACTCAATTGAGATGCCGAAAAAGAAAGGGACCTATTTGAGATTATGTACGAAAATAGGGACCTATTGAGACATTAAACCTAATAATAATAATAAATTGGAAAAATAAGAATTATGAATCATAAATTTTATATTTTGTTTTATATATATATATATATATATATATATATATATGATTTTATTAAGAATTTAAATAATAGATTTTGAAATAAACTATTATTCAGATTTTTATCACCTACAGAAAGTTATTATCTCCATTTAAAAAGGGAAAATTCATCAAAATAAGAACATTTTTAATTTTTCAATTAAAGTGATAGAAGAAATAGAAGTATGAATTACAAAAATCAGGATTATTTTAAGATTTTTTAAATATATGTTTAATTGCATTAATTTTGTATATCATTATTATTATATCTTATTATCTATCATCTATCTTCTTTGTTGATCTAGTTCGTATGATATTTTTATAATTAGTAAGTAAATACTTATATTTCGTTTGGATGAATACATAAGAAACATGAGAGAATTAAAAATAAATAAAAAAATAAGGTTTTTAAATTTAATACAAGAAAATAAGAACGATAATAGATACATGAAAGGTTCGTAATCATCTTTATTTTTCAATTAGTTGGGATTGATGTTTCTTTGTGCATTTTTTTTTTAGGTTAATAAATATAAGAGAAAAGTGAAACTTTTTTAGTGTATTGAAAAGAAAATTGATATTTTAACATTAATTTTTTTATATTTATTTGATATTATTTTTTTACTTTTTTTAAATATATAAAAACTCAATTTTAATAACAAATCTAAAATTATGAATGTAAAAGTGTGTCTTCTAACGTTATTCTAAGAACTGTAAAACATGGTAAACGAGCGTTTAAACCAAAAAATTAACTCAATTTTTGGTCCCTCAAGCTCATATTTTCTCAAATAGGGCAAGTCTCGTACCTTCTCTCTCCATTTCACGCACATAAATATTTACATAAAATCAAATTAAAATAAAGATTACCTTTCGTTACATAATTGAAAAAAAAATGTCAAATTAAAAGAAAATAAAGATCTATGAAATTAATTTTAACAATTTAATTCGTATATTTAAGGTTTATATAAAATGAAATAACTGCTAATATTTTTCAGCAGGTTTAACAACTAAATAATATGTTTTTCGTATCACTTAATTTATAGTATGATAGAAATATTTATAATATACGTAGATTTTATTAGTTCACAACCTATTTGTTGATAAAATAAATAGTGCAATATAAGAATATGAGAAAGAAGAAGTAACTATTATATCTTGTCATTGTTTTCTAATGTAATATAAAGTTAAATAAAAAAATAACATATACAAAAGTATAACATAATCCAACTTTATTATACAATTTTCTAATACATTTCTTATGAACTAATATTAAATTAGTTTATTTTTACTTATAACTCTTGGAAATTTTGTTACTTGTGTCAGTCTTATTTTATAGTAATTATATTTAGATTGTTTGACAAAATAATGTCCTAATAGATGGGTATAACGTTCGTGAAAAGAAGCGTTTTTATAATGAAATGCTGCAGTATTCAGAATGTACAAATTTAAAGAACATTAAAAGATGCTTGCATAATTCTACTCAAACCTCCATAGCAGAATTTTCTTTTTCTAAGAGGCCTTTTAGTTCCTTTACTCTTTGCCGGGTTAAGGCTACACAATCCTGAAAACACATCATCGTCGTATAAATTTCATACTTACATCATAACACAGTATTAGCGTTAAATAATTCATGTCAGAATACTAAATTATGTTTAAGGGATTTTAATGTGCACTAATTAAATTTCCATCGAACAATTATCATAACTTTACCCTTCAAATATAAAAATCAGACTAACACTATAGAATGAATGGATATAGAGGAAAAAATTAAATCACAAAACTCAGTAAAACTAAAAAGTAAGAGATGATCTTTAGAGAAAAATTGAACCTCAATAAGACAGAAGCAAGCCTTACTATAACAGATGGGCCATTATATGAGGTCTCGGGACCTCCACATCTTGTATTCATTTAAATTTGAAAAACTGATTTGAAACTTCAGAGTAATTTAGTTTGATTTTTCATAAATTGATCATTAATGCATTCATATCAATGCTATAACTACCATATCTTTTTAATACCTTATTAGTTCCGTAAGAAAATGAGTAAACTAACCTGGATAGCAGAAGTATAGGCAAGAACCGACCCACCAGGCTTGTAAAGAGATATTAGCTGGCCAGATGTGTCCAGAACTATTGTCAAATGGGTTTCGAAAATGGATTCCTCTTCTGCAGTAGGATCTGCCATGATGTAATTCTTGTGAAGTATGCATGTTAATGAGAACGGAATGCTTCTTAATGTAAGCTTCCTCTTTTCCTTATTGATTTGCTCCTGTGCCTGGTTTTGTCCATCTTCATCAGACACAAGTACTATCTTGCCATCATCATTCATGGCAACAGCAGGAATTTGCACTGTCAACGCAGAAATTCATAGACAAACTCAGTATGGTAATACCACAACGTGCTGAAAGGCATCACATCAAGAACACCAACAGAAAAACAAATTCACTTGAAGTATATGAAAAGTCTATCTTCCCTTTGTTCCTAAATAGCATGGTGCACAGTTTTCAAATGTGCATCCTATTATCATGAAAAAGGGGTCTAACATATGCATAATATGACAAAATTCCAGTGAAGATGAACTACTTACAATGAGATAAAGCAGCAACAGCAGAAAGTAATGCAGCATCAAAAAGAGCACCATCAGCATCCAAACAATAGATATCCTGAATGATAAAAAAGAAAAAAGCCATTATTCTGCCATTCAATCAATTGATAACACAATCAGAACAAACACAGTGGACGTCACCTAATGTGTGTATTAACATTTATATAGAACTACTGACACGAAGAGCAAGAAAACTCAAGCTTTATTGAACGATAGGAAATATCTCCCCACAAGAATGATACACGTTAATAAACAACAATAATTATTAAAAAGCTCATGATGGTGAACAATGACACGAGCGGTGAAATGTGATGATGCCAGTGAGCAGAGTATCTGACATGAACAGTGACAACAGGGGAGAAAACACAGGAAACGAAAAACATACACAGCTTCTAAATAATTTACTCCTTTGGCAGTGGGTCCATAGGGAAAGCATGGATTTAAGTTCCCTTCTCGTTAGGCTATTGATAGCATGTTGAAAGGATAACTACCTTGGTACCGTGTTGAGAGATCTGGTGCACTCCTTTCAACTCTCTAATTCTGAAAAGTATTCTTAACAGTATTTTGTCAATCCCTTTATAGAAGTAAATTGTTTACAGTTTATAATAGGAAACTAGCCCTAAATGCCTAAATGGACCCACCCAACCCAACAGTGACCCACTATTTCCTTTTGAAAAACACTTGCTTAATCATGAGCCGAAATACAAGATCCAACATAACATTTTATTTAATGAAGGAGCTAGACACCCCATAATACAGAAGTCCCTACGTAGAACAATCCCTGGGAGTCGGCTTCCACTTTACAACACTTCATCCATGACACTACACTCAACTTCCTCCTTGGTAAAAACCCTCTATTTGTCAAAATCCATTGTAATGGCCTTTTACAAGAAACCAACAAACAACTCCAGTGCCATTTTAAGAAGAGAGCAGCCGAGTACAAATATAATGAATCCCATGTATTGAGTACACACACAAGCATTCTTATTTATAATGAAGAAATACAATAATAAGGAACACAATCAAATCTAGTAATCGAAAATATTTGGTAAGATATTTCCCTATCAAATCATATATCATAATCCCTATTTAATTTAATCTAATCATATCTCAATCATACTCAACTTTTATCTTTGACATAATCTTCACAAATCTCTAATTCGAAGAGACTACAACCAACTCTAATACCAATCGATAAACATCCAAACATTTAAATACTCCACTCAGCATTCCATTTTATTCACTGTGGAACCTAGAAACCCCATAATACCCATGTTACTAAAACCTTGTGGTTGATAGACAAAATATGGCTATCGCAAATCAATATAAAAGCTTACCAGGTAAGTCATCCATGCAGCTTTTCCACTAACCAGAGACAATTCTTTCAAATCAATCATTCTAGAACTGCAGAATAAAATTATAGGTTATCATTTGACATATCAAACACAAAATACAAATTATTGATCACCATGATGGTTGACATATACATATGTGTGTGTGTGTGTGTGTTTGGATGGAGGGTTTTTGAGGGAAAGGGAGGGTAAAGTCTTCCATTTTTTTATTAGAAGGTTTCATGATTTGGTTTCCCAAAAATATCATGTCCTAAACATACCATGAAATGAGACAGCAGGTGGGGTAAACCATAGAAATGATGAATCCAGGGAAATTGTGTCTGATAACTAACAACTTCAACCAGCATACTTTCACCAAAATGTTTATAAACTCTTGAGATCACATTTAACATTCAAAATCTATGTACTTTCCAGTAAGAATATCTCCAAAGATGTATCAGGGGGCACAATTTTTTCTGCAAATCCTCTTTCAGAAAGGGAAAGGAGGGTGGAGTAGCTTTGGTAGAATTCAAAAAATAAACTACAAGAATTCCCTTTAATTCCTTCAGTTTCTTATGGTTCCTTTATTATTGTGTGGGTAAAAAGCTAGTTGGAGTGACTTTGATAAACTATTTTCTTTCATCATCTGAAATAAATGAATCTAACAAAACATGCCTTGAAATGGTGTCAGATAATTGCTTTGACACCACTGGTGATGCTTCAGCAGGCCTGCCAGGCCTAACAATTGGAGAACAAATTGGAGGCATGAAGAAATCAACAGCTGAAATAACAGATATTAACACATTATATTTTTGTCATGTGACCAAAAGACTGAATAACTAACACAGGTAGCAATACCAACCTAGACAGCCCTCATCTGGTGACTCCAAGGAGGGTGTCATAACCTCCATTTTAATAGCAGTCAACATAGTCTGGGAAGAGATCAATTAGTAAATCATTAAATCCACCCAATAATAAAATCAATAACCCAGATTCACGCAAGATTTAACAAAAAAGACACGGGAAGAGTGACTAACAGTTGATCCAATCTTCACTAGAGCTGACCCATTAGCAGTCGAAACAGCACCTAATCAAATGAGTTAACCATCTAAGTTTTGCTTGAAGTGTGAATAGTACAATATGCCAAAGATTATGAAGATTGTAAATTCGAAGAGAGTAAAAAATAACTAACCAAGAAAAATACTTGTTTCTCTGCTTTTTCCAAGTGGTCTACCATCAGGCCTTATTGATTCAGCAAGATGACGCTCAAAATAACGAAGTGGGAAAAGACGTCTAAAGGCATCAACCTCCATCTCTGATGACAAGTCCTCAGAAGCATTTGGTAATCCCATCTCTGAAGTCTGTCAACATAAACAAAGCCAAGAGTGTAATAAAATTGAATGAGTAACAGCTGCCAGAAATTGAAAAAATGTATTCAGTTAAGTATCGAATATTAATATATTCTATTGATATTTCAATATTATTGATATTCCTATGAATTTCTGAATAGTATTTAAATCAACCATGTAGCTTTTAATCCTGAGATAAGTTTTTTCTTTCCTGTGATTGAGAAAAGAAAAACCACATGGCATTATTTCTTCCCTCACTTTATACATCAAAATGCAGATCGTATTTCTGAATAATTTGTAATTTTTGAAATGCAATATAAGAAAAACTTGATAACTTATTTCATGTTACTAAACAATATCCAAACCGAGATCTAACTGGTATGGCTGATCGATACCTAGTTTAAAAAGCATTCAATATTGCAGAACAACAACCATGACAAGATAAAATAATTAAGCTCTCCCATACACGATAAGATAATTAAGGTCTCCAAAACACGATGTGATAATTAAGCTCTCCAATACACGATACAATCCAACTACCATGATAAGGAGTATTCTGGGCACATTCTAGTCAAAGGGAGGTATTCCTAACAATATTTTAAAGGATTAAATATGTTTTTGATTCCTTAACTTTTAGTAAAAATTGAAATTAGTCTCCCTTTTAAACTTTGGCTCAATTTAGTCTTTCAACTTTATAAATGTGTAGATTTAGTCCTTTTAACCAAAATATGTTAAGTTTATTTGACGTTTCAAACTTATTTTATAATAGCATTGGAGTTGTTTATACCGTTTAACACATTTTTTCTTCAATATTAGTTGAGAAATGTATTTAAAACTTCAAATAAACTTAACAAAATTTGATTAAAATGACTAAATTCACACTATTCTAAAGACGAGAAACTAAATTAGTTCAAAGTTTCAAAAGGAAACTAATTCCAAAGAAACCAAATAGGACCTATCCAACTAATAATAAAACAATCAATAGTTGAGCACATACTACAGGGTAAGGGTGGAAAATTCGGGCCACCCCGCTGCTGGCCCTTCAAATTCGGGCCAGGACGGGTCAGCCCACATGGAGAAAACAGGTTGAAAAGTTAAGTCCATCCCGCAACTGGGCAGACTGGCCCGTCAGTTTTTAATTTTTATTTCTGCTGTGTATCTTCCAGTCTTGTATTTTTGGCCCAGTTTTGTTTGTCCCGGTTTAATTTTGCTGTTTTCGTTCCCTAGTTTTGTTGTTTTTCCCTGCATCAATTCCTTAAAACAAAGTTTGCTAAAAGAATCAAATTCACTGTTTTGAATTGAATCTCATGACCAAAAAAACAAAAACAAAAAAGTCATACATCACATTTTATGTATTTTCTGATTTGGGATTAATCTAGAAAAAAAAATTGAGATTCTCTTTCTAAAATTCAACCAAACATGTTTACACACTCATATTTTCTACTTTTATTGAAAAAGAAAACATAAACAGGACCTAACATTCGGAGTATAATTTCAAAGATTGAGTTACAACAGTCAATGAAGTAGTTCTCTAAGTTTCCAACAATCAAATGGATTTAATGAATACATTGTGCTCTTGGATTGCATTAATTGAACAAGCGGTTACAAGAACCAGGGGAATGGAAACAAGAACTATCGAATATACAAGCTCTCTCGTCTCATCTCCCATCTTTAAGCCATTTTTAATTTTAAGAGCAAAAAGAACAGCAATAGAAGCAAACCAAAGCAAAGCAAAATGTTCTTTATTGAGATTGACCCCCTGGAATCGAACCACTTCTATACACTTTAGTTTCAAGAGATAAAAACAAAAACCCCACCAACAATAGTTTAAAGGAATAAGCGGAATGGGTATTTTCTGTTTTGGTTGAGTAAGTATTATAAAATTTGCAGAGGAAAAAACAGGGCAAATCAAGGGGAAAACAAAAAATCTAACCAAATGAAGCCAAAATCGGAAAACGAACCTGGTATGGTGGCGCCTCCCTGCTTTTTGCTATTCGATTGACTTTTCCCTCTGCTCTGGTGTGAGAAGATGGGGAGGGTGGGATTCGCTGTCGGCGTCGCCGGTCTGCAAGGTGGTGGGATTCGCCGCAATTTGTGAGTGCTTGCTCTTGCGCCTGTGTAGTGCAAGAGTTTCGGACAAATAAAGACTGCAGCAGGGTTTAAGAAAAATTATTATTATTATTATTATTATTATTATTATTATTATTATTATTATTATTATTATTATCTTTTCTATCTAGTTAATATAATATTTTTATAATTATTAGGTAAATACTTATGTTTCCATTGGATGAATATATAAGAAACATGAGAGAATTAAAAATAAGAATAAAAATTAAGGTTTTTAAATTTAATACAAAAATATAAGAAAGATAATAAATACATGAAAGGTTTGTAATAATTTTTATTTTTCAATTACACTAATTAGAAAAACAAAATATGGGTATATGTAATTTTTTTCAAATCAACTTAAATACGAAAATAATTTAACTTTATTTCTGCAATTTGTCTCCTGCCTATACTCAAAGATAGGTTTAGAGAAAAAAAAAATTAATCAGTTTATTTATTTAAATCTAAAACTGATATTGTGGTATATAAAGACACCTCTATAACTAATTTGAAGAAAGAAACTGAATAGGCATACTTATAATATATATAGATAACAAATTTATAATATATCATTTATAAATATAAATTATTACGAGTATACATACACTTACTCAAGAATTTATATTTTTAAAGAAAATAACGTGTCATAACAAATAGGTCATGTCTCTTCTCTCTCCATTTCACGCTCACAAAAATTTACATAAATCAAATTAAAATAAATATTATCTTTCATTATTGAAATAAAAACACTGTCAAATTTTTAAAAAAATCTATGAAATTAGATTTTATCAATTTAATTTGTATATTTAAAGTTTATATAAAATAAAATAAGTGTTAATATTTTTCTGCACGCTTAAGAACTAAAAAAATATTATTTTCGTATAACTTATTTTATAGTATGATAGAAATATTTAAAATATACCTAGATTTTATTAGTTCACAATCTATTTATTGATAAAATAAATAGTGGAATATAATAATATGAGATAAAAAGTGACAATTATATCTTGTCATGGATTTCTATAATGTAATATAAAGTGAAATAAATAAAAAATAACATATAGAAAAAGACAACATAATCCAACTTTATTATACAATTTCCTAAAACACTTCTTATGAAAACGTATACATTATTTCAAAAGTTGACAAAAAAAACTTGATAAACAGTTTAAAAACATAAATATAATAAATATAAGAAGAAATTATTATGAATGATGACTTCTTCATTTTGTTGTACTTCTAAAACAAATAAAAACTATTATGGATATATTATTATTATTATAGAAATGTTTGCATGTAGTTTGGATTGATATTTAATTTTTAAGTAATAATATTGTTATAAATAATAAACATCATATTAAAAAAAAATCCAATTCATTCTTATAAAACTATCTTATAAAACTAATTTATAAGGAGATTTCAACTTATATAATATAATTTTGTTTTATTTATCAAATGTTATTCTTTAACAAACTTTTTTTGTCATGATGAACTATTTTAACTAAGAGTTAAAATATTATGAAAAAAAATAACAACTAACAGTTTTACTACATGTCACTTTGACGTAAACGTGATAAATAGGTAAAGTTTTTGGAAAAAATATATTAATTATTATTTATTCTCAGTCTTATGAAAAATTTTAATATACTTATTTTCTATTTTCTGTCATATTTAATTAGACTTTTTCTTACCATTAAAAAATACCAATTATAAATTATATTTTTATGTTTTATACTTTCTTCATTATTTCTCTCTCGTGTATACTATTCCTACTTCTCTGTTTTTTTTTTTTTTTTATTTTATCACTCCACATTCAATATTTAAAGACATAATACAAAAGCTATAACTTTTAACCCATTTTCCTAATACAATATTTTTATATTCTTATTTTTTAAAAAAAATCTATAAGTATAACTTTTTAAAATAATTATTATAAAAAGTTAATAAATTTATTAAGTTGTCATTTAAGCCACAAAATAATTTTACAATACTATAACACACGTTTAATTTACAATTCCTTTAAGTTATCCTTCAACTAGTCTCATATTTATATAATTTTTAGTGTATGTTTGATTTTTTTTTCTATATTCTTTTTACTGGAAAGCTATCAGAGTCATTTTTTGTTTATGCCTCTTATACTTGTACTTTTTACACCGACGATCACTCTCCGCTTTCGTCAATATGTTGATATCATATAACTATACCTAAGTTATAAAACTTAATTGACTAGATTAATATGTGTTTAGCCATATACATGATATGGAAAAGTTGGAAAAATGAAGGAAATCCACCTAGGTAAAAACAGAGCATGTGATAGTAATAGTTTTCCATTGGCACATAGATTTTAAATGCAATGGGCGCTCATAGACAGTGGTTTAAAACCTGAACAAAAGCACATCACAAAAACATTCCTTTTCAGTCTTTTTCCTCAAATCTCAATCTGCAATTCTAACCAATGTCATGCACCCACTGTTTTGCTAACTATCTCAAACAATTAAAATTTCATACCCATTTTACCACTTTTATTTTGTGTATTGTTTAACCAGATTATTTACTTTAGATATATTAAATGATATTTTAATTAAACATACATGATATTTTAGACTAATATTCAAACTGTTTATATCATTTAGCAAATTCTAACTCAAACAATCATTAAAATATCATTTAACGCATAAAAAATTAATATATTAATTCAGTTTTACAATTTGGAGAAAAAATGTATTAAAATTTTGGACATATATGAAATCTAATTTCAGAATAAGAAATTGATAATATATTTTATTCAAAATTCATATTTATTGTTCAACCTTATGGTTTTTACTTAATGTAATACTTAAACTTGTACTTGGAAATTTTAATAAATTTAAACTTAAATTTCATTCATCAATTTCTAACCAGATGTTTTATGAAATTTGTCATATTATAATTTTATTTTCATTGTATAGACTAAAACTAATTATGTTAGTATTATAATTTCGATTTTGTTTTATAGTTTAAAATTACAGTAAAAGTACAAGCCCATACACTAGACAAAAGAAAACAAGTGGCTGATGTATGGTCAACAGTTTTAAGCTTTGGCAGTATGCCAAATACCTCTTTAATTAAATTCCAATTCCCCAATAATCAATTCAAATACAGTTTATTTAAAGAATTTTTGTCTGAACCACTCTCATATTCCAAATAAAAGTAGTTAAGATTTAACTTCAGATTCTTAAGCAAATTGAATTTTGCTTCAATTGATGAGGTATTCTTACTCAAAGTGATACTTTGAGACACATTTACTTTAAATTTATTTGATGTTATTATTTCTTATTTTCTATTTCTTTTCTTTATTAAAAAAATACAAAAACTTATCTCTTTTATGATTATTTTATTTTTGTAGCGTGTGTCAAATAAATATTAAAATGTGTCATTCGATCATTATTTTTATGTTAGGTATTAAATAAAGAACGATACTATCATTATATATTTTTACATTCATTTATACAAAGTATAAGGGTAAAATAGTCATAAAAATGTAAATTTTTTTATTTTTTAAAAAATGAAGAGAGTAAAAAATAAATAAAAATAGTGTAAAATGAATATAAAAATTTAGATATGTCAAATAATAATTTTTTCTTTTTATATTTTGTTTATTTTTTTATAATTATTTTATTTTTTGGAATCTAAACAGTGTATCAATTTACTATTATGTACGTAAATGTTTGTAAGTCTTGATAGTTTTTTACTAGTTAAAAGAGACATTTAGATAGAAGAATAATTATTTAATATACTTAATTTTTTTACATTCATTTTAATTATATTTTTTTTATTTACTCTTTTCTTTTTTGAAAATAAAAAACTTTACATTTTTTATGATTATTTTATTCTTATACTGTATGTCAAATGAATGTAAAAGTATGTCATCCAATAATACATTCATATGCTTGTTAAGAAATTAAAAAAAAAAAAAAGTGAAAATTTGACCCACTGAATCATGTTTGTATAAAAAATAAGTATATTTAGCAATAAAATATCTATATAATCTTGTTTGGAAGGGTTGGGTGTCGATGAACCCGATGTTGAAAGAAACAATGCCCAGAAGTTGGTGGCGTTTGTTTCAACCGAGCCTGTTTTTTTCTCTCTATATATTATGAACATATCTCATCACATCAAGCATTCGCAGATTTCACAGTTTCTACTCTCATGAAATCACTGCTTAACTGCATCTGAATCATTTTCTACTTCCTTTTACGAAAAAAAGACATAAAAATTTCACATGGTATGTATGATCCTTCTCTCTTGCATGCTCACAAACACACCGATCTGTTGCATGTTTTTCTGATACCGACAACATTAACGTTGTCAGCAATGGTATAACGTGAGAATGCGGTCCTTTTTGCAGATTCTGATGCCTCTGAAGCTGTGTTCATTGTGGTCATTGGTGAAGCTGGGAACAGCACTGGTGTGCGAACCTACACCAACTTTGACAACGATTTTGCACTCTGCCAATTTGCTTCCCCGCAACCTTAACTTGGACCGATTAGTGCGACGTGAGTTTCTTCATCGAGAAAACCGTTTCTTCCATTTTCTCACCACTGTGTTGAGGTTTGTCTGGTAGATACCATACCAGAAATGAATGTGTCGGGTTCAGGTGTTTCAAAAGGTGTAAAAAACTGGTGAATGATGTCGTTGAAGGAACCATTTTTTTACTTTTCGAGACACTCCATGTGGTAGCTAGAACTGTGTCTCAAATGCAGAACTGTTTTAGGTAGCATTTTCTTTCACAGATTCAACTCTTATCTCTTACACCAAGTTGATTCATCTTGGGAAAAGTAGCAATAGATTTGGATGTTGAGTTAAAGATCCAAGCTTGTTGTCATTTCTGGAGGAGTAATGGTAACTTTACACTCATTTGACACACAACACAGATATAAAATGGTCATAAAAGATTAATAATACTAGAAAAATGATATTTTAACAGTAATTTTTTTGACACCATTTTGATACTGCACATGTGTCAAAATGTGGTTAGACGATTTCAAATTAAAAAAAAACTTTTGTTTTTTTCTTCCAAATATATCCTTACCTCACCTTTTTTTAATTTGAAATCGTTCAACCACATTTTGACACGTGTGCAATGTCAAAATGGTGTCAAAAATTGGTGTTAAAATATCATTTTTCATAATACTATGACACACTTTTATATTTATTTGACAGAAATATAAGGATAAAATAGTCCAAAAAAGTGTAAAGTTTTGTAGTTTTTAAGAAAGAAGAGAGTAAAAAATAAATAAGAGTAGTGTGAAATGAATGTAAAAAATTTAGGTGTGTCAAAGAATCATTTGTGGTCATAAAAATGTAAATTTTTGTATTATTTCAAGAAAGAAAAAAGAATAAAGTGAATAGGGACAATATCAAATTAATGTATAAAATTTAGGTGTGTCAAAGAATCATTTTTCTTTCTCGAGTGTGACTAATGGTATGATCTAATACACCTATAAAAATAAAATAATCATAAAAAAAATATTTTTTTTATATATATTTTTTTTAAATAAGAGAGTAAAAAAATAATGTGAAATAAATGTAAAAAATTTACGTATCTAAATATATTTTTTTAAAGTTTTTAACACAGTATAATTATTCCTCATATTACACATATTTATATTCCTTTGTATGTTGTAAGAATAAAATAATTATAAAAGGATAATTTTTTATATTTTTATAAAAAAAAAAAGAGTAAAAAATAAATTAAATAAATATAAGTAAATTATAATTCAACACTTAACCCATATAGAAAGAATGCAACTTTATAAATGCCATTAACACTAAAGGCATATAACCTTCAAAGATATTAGTAAAATAGAAATATAATTTTTATAGACCAAATGAAATAATCCATATATAATTGTTATAAATATAGAAGTTGAGCTTTTATTTGGTGCAGAAAGAACAAGACTGATTGGGCTCAATGATCACAATGACAAACCTTTCACTCCTGCACCTCCATAATTTCTTCACTCACCCACTCAAATTTTCAAAACCAGCATTTTACCTTTGAAAATTTGACTTTCTGAATACATGTTTTTGAATATTTATAGAAAAAACTTTCCAAAATATATGAAATACTTTCCAAAATAGCTCTCCAAAACTAGATATTTTGTATTTTCTCTCTTCTTTTTCCTTTGCAATAACGGTTTGACGACTTTTTTGTAGTTATATGAACGAATTTAAGTATAGTAAATTAGTTTATGAAGTAAAGTTTACATTTACATATATATTTTATATAGGTTTTATCACATATAAATGCTTGAATTGAATTTGGCCTCCAAATTTGTGTTATTAAAGTGAGAGTCATTTTTAACATAAGTTGATCCATTAGTCTTGTGTGATAAAACGATTTCTGGATGTAAATTTTACTTTACGTAATAAAATGATTTTATAGTACATAAATAAGTAGATATAAATTTTACTTTACATATTGTGAGATTGGGATAGTATTAAAGTTCACCGCTAGATATTAAATGCATACACTCATTCATGTGACACACAATGAAAGCCATCATTTAGCATGTTTACCCCAACAGAACCTCACAACAACGTACCCTCGTATCATGCAAAAAAGCTTGCACGCTTTTGAGTTTTTGCATCAGTTATGATCCTCATGTGTGAGAAAAGCCTGAGTATTCTTGATCACCAAGCAAAGTGATCAAGTGAACATTAAAAAAGGAATCTAACAAGCATAGTTTTAGAATAAAGAACAAGGATCAAGTCAAGGGTCACGCAAGTTGACTCCAATTTCTCAGTAAGAAAAAGGAGCACGCAAAAAGAAACTCATTCAATGTAACTTTGTAGCTTCTTTTTTCCATGCTTTCTGAATACTATATTGCTGAATTACTGAACAAGAAATAAACAATATTTGATTCAACGCATGAACATACCCTACCTGTCCCTGGCCTCAAATTTACGCCAACTTTAACTTGTCATTGCTTGTGACATCTTTCATTATACATCACTTTCTGAATCCCTGTTGACAGCAAGCAATGATCATGTTAAAGGAGGTCATAATCTTTTACATTACACAAAATAAGAATCACCCTTTTGATCACTATCCTTTCATTTATCACAGTAACATCTCAGTTTCATTCTTGTAATGCCAGTTAATGTTTGTGGTTCAATTATGTTTTGGTACACCCAATATTAAATAAGTATACTTAATTCATAAATTACTGAAGGATTATAAGTATAAGTAGATGCTTATTAATATAACAAACATAGATTGGAACCATGTTAATCCTAATTGATACTGGTAAATCATTTTCAACACTGTAACTGTCACACATACATAGAAGAAAAGTACTACTTTACAGAAGTTGTTTTTCCTTTCTCCTTTTCTTATGCACATGCAATTTCTCAGAGTATCAAACTGACAGCTAATTTCATAACTGTTTCTTTTTCTCTTGTCCTCCATCTAACTGTGATGCAAGCTTCAAGTTAAGACCCTTTTTTTCACCAATCTGCTACTGTCTTTTTGGCTTCAATTTTTTGTTTCTTGGTGGACAAGCTTGGAACTTCTTTTGTTGGCCACATCGTACTGAATATATAACTCTTATAGTCATAACTTAGATCTCTCTCTCTCTCTCTCTCTCTCTCTCTCTCTCTCTCTCTATATATATATATATATATATATATATATATATATATATATATATATATATATATATNTATATATATATATATATATATATATATATATATATATATATATATATATATATATATATATATGTTCCCTCAAAGTTGTTCAACCTTTTTATTGGTTAATTTTGCAGACTTAAGATGCCCTTTTTCTCTCTAGATTTCCTAGCTCTTAGGATAATTTGTTGAGGTCTCTTTCTTAGTCTGGTTTCTGATTTTACCCCCAGTGATTAGCCTCTCCATTTCTTTTCTTTGAGGCCTCCTCAATGCTGATTCTTGCGTAACTTGATCTTCAGATTCTATACTTCTAGTTATTTAACAATAACACAGCATCTAAGATACCCAACAAAAGTCATTTTCCATTTTCAGCAAACTTGGTCTTTTCAGATTCTAGGACACAAAATGTTTCGGTGGCTATTGAAGCCCAGGTTCTATTCAAAATGGTACAGCACTAACCTCCACTCTGCTACTTTTCCTCTCAACCTTTTATGGGAAAATTTTTCTTTTCTTACTGATTTTTGGTTGTGTTTCACTAAAAAAACCAGCTTGTCTTACGTGAAGGCTTTGAAAATTCGGCTGGAGAGAATACAGAATAGGAAGAAAGCAGTGCTGAAGTTTTTGAAGAGTGACATCGCAGAGCTTCTAAGGCTTGGCCTCGAATACGATGCATATACAAGGGTACAATTTGCATTATAGTTTTCAATTTTGAAGATGCAATCACTTTTCAACTAAGACTCAAAAAAAAGATTGGTATAATTCTTATATTGATCCATTTTGTGCATGTGATGATGTTGTATGCCGTTAAAGTTACACCAGTTGTTGATTCTTTGCGTTTGAAGCAGGCTAATGGACTTCTGTTAGAGCAGAAAATGTTATCCTGCTATGAACTCGTTGAAAACTTTGTTGGGTGCATATCAGATCATGTTGAAGACCTAGCTAAGCAGAAGTATGTTTCTCATCATATGCACTAGAATATTGTTCTGTTTTCTTCACTTCCCATACACGCACAAAATTAATGATATTGAGGAGTTTATAAACATAATGTTGAGGGGTTTATGGGTTAAGAATCCAAATGTGAATCCAAATCTCATATTGGGTTAAAATGAGAAAATGAAATAAAATATAAAATTAAAGATCTATTAACTCATTATTTCAAGAGTTTTTGTAGAAAATGGTGTCAATTTCTTATATGATTGGGTTCAACTCTCATTAATATTGTATCTCTAGTAAACCTCCTCCCTGATAGACTAAACATGAAACATTGAATTTAAAGTAGATTTTTGTGTTTCATCTCTTTCTTGTCTATAGCTACAATGCATTAACGAGAGTTTGTGTTGATAATCTTTTAATCTCCCTGAACAGGGATTGCCCTGATGAATGCAAGGAAGCTGTGCCATCATTGATATATGCTGCTGCAAGATTTGGTGATCTGCCAGAATTGCTTGAGCTCAGAACATTATTTACCGAAAAATATGGGAATTCTCTTGAACCTTATCTAAACAAAGAGGTAAATCAATGACTTCACCCTCATAACACATGCACATTCATAAATACATGTTCATTACTTGGATAAATTACTGAATTTTCTTCGTGACATCCTTTTGTTCTTAAAACTTAAACAATTACTTTCCTCAGTTTGTTGAGAGGCTGAGGCAAGATCTACCTACAAGAGAAATGAAGATTGGACTATTATATGATATAGCACAAGAGTTCTCCATAGAATGGGATGACAAGTCTCTTAGAGAAAGACTTTATACACAGTCGTCATTACGTGAAGTAAGTCTATGTAGTCAATAAGCATATGTTTCAACCAAAATATGAATTTGAATTCGTGATCAGATCAAGTGTATTTTAACCCTTCAAGACAAGAGAGATCATATATTTTAGGGTTAAGTATCTCTTTGATAAGTAAACTATAATATATGATTTTGATATCTCAAACTTTGATCCTGATCCTATACTAAGAAATGCATGAATACAATGTTTCTCATCCAACAATGTTAACCATCTATACGTTAAGATGTTGACAAGAGGAAAACTTGTAGACTGTATCCAACTTAGAGACGAAAACCAAAATCCTTTTATAGTTTAGAGAGAAAAAAAACATAATTAACCCTATATTTTAGTCCTTTCAACATAAGAGAAATGTATAATGGTTATGGTTTCAGGGGAAGCCTGGAGAAGATTTCAATGGATCAAAAGGAAAGGAAAGAGTAGGAAGGAAGGATTTGAATGACGACTCATGGATTCATCAAAACAGTAGCAGTGATGATGAAACAAGTCTGTCATCTAATGATGGTAGAAAGGGTACCAGTTCAAGTTCATTGGGAAGCATATCTGAGGATGAAGTTGAAAAAGCTGAAACCAACTGGCCAATTTCTTCCTTTTGGCGCATTCCGCCTCCCTATCTAAAACAAAAGACCAACAAAAGTGATTCAAAGAAAACAACACATGTTGACACTGCAACAACACCAGATTCAGGTGGAATGAAGTCAGACAGAAAAAAACGTTATCCTTCTCAACAACCAGAACATGATACTGAGCAAACCAGAAGGCGTAGAAGCCCACATGTCAGAGGAAAATCTCTTCCTTCTGAATCCAACACTGCTGTGGAAACATCAAAAGGGCATATACGAACAATTTCCTTAGAATCTGGAATGCGGGGTGGTGCAAGGCGTGTGCATCCGAATCTACCCGATTATGATGATTTGAGAGCTCGTCTTTTAGCTCTTCGACAGAGATAAGAAAAAATGCAGCCACACCAGAGAAAACATTCTCTTTCTCTTTCTCTTACTTGGTTTGTTTATTCTTTAATGCTGGCAGTGACACGATTTCATCTGATCTATTCTGGGACATTTATGTCGTGTCCTGTCTCAGCATCTATAGACATATAACATAGTTTCTTTGATTCATTATTCAAGCTCTATTATTTCTAACTCTTTATATGTTTAGGATTCAAATCACAACGTTGTTGTATGTAAAACACTAATGATGTCAGATTATAAACATACATCAGAATTTCAGGATTAACGAAGTCTTCATTGCAAGAAATTTTGTTTGCTACTTCTTTCCTTTCCTCCATTTTTTTTTTGTGCCTATGAAAAATGAATAAATAGAGATGAACTATCCTCTAATATTGAAAGAAAACAGAGGAAATTTCCATTTAAACATACTTTAGTAGCAAAGAAACAGTGGCATACGTAAGTCAAACAAAAGGGAAAGCGGAGCACAATTTCGCGCAAGGAGACAAGACAAGCATTCTAAGATGAAACAAAACATGAGCGTAAGTGAAACCCTTCATCTACGCAGAAGTAGTGAGTATATAGTTACTTAGCGAAGTTCATGTGAGTTAAACTGAAGCAATGGCGAAGGCATCTCCGTCGAACTGCATCGTTTTAAGACGTTTTTGTTTTTTGAAGTGGACGGTGGCGATGGTGGTTTGTGCGGCGGGGTCGCTGGTGTTGTGGCCGTGGAGTCCGGAGCTGAAGATAGAACGGATGAGCGTGAAGCGCGTGAGGGTGCACCCGCTTCCGCCGGTGGGCGCGGACGTGTGGATAACGCTGTCGGTGGTGGTGAAGAACCGCGGCATGTACTGGCTGGACCTGGCGGACGTGGACGTCGGGGTGAAGTATCGGGGAAAGAAGATGGGTCACGTGGAATCGGAGGGGTGGCACGTGCGAGGTTGGGCCTCAACGAACGTGGACGGTGATCTGGAGTTTAGTGGGCTTCCGTCTACCGAGGTGGCCCATTTGCTGGAGGACATGGCGAAGGGTGAAGTCTACTTTCATACCGTTATTGAGGTCGCTGGCGAATTCGGCTTTCTCAGCATTCCCATCCCTCTTAATTTTAAGGTAATAAAATTGAAGTATTTAATAATTTTAATCTTGAATAAACTGTTAAAAATTTTAAATTTATATTTTTTACTAAAATTGTTTTTTTTTTCATTATACTGAAAACAAAATATATCAATACTTAATTAATTGGACTACTATTTATCTTAATTTTATTATATTTTTAGAAAATGCAAAAACTAGGCATATTCAACATGAAATCAAATACCACACATTACAGACCATAAACTTCTTTTTAAATAAATTCTATGTTTCGGTTTGTGGGATAAAATTTTTGTCTTTTTACATAAATTATCTTTATGGAATGTGACTAACAGAAAATACTATGACATTTAAATTTGTATTTATCGAAACAATTCGATAATAAATACATAATTAAATAATTAAGTTTCTAAATAAATAATAACTTAACTTAGGATTAATTTAATTGTTTTTAATAATTAATCTTGTTTAGAGTTTGATTTTTATGATTGACGGGACGATCACACATGCTTGTCAATATAAACTTTAATCTAATTCCAAGTTTACCTTTATCTATATATTATTATTAGATTATGATTCGATATGGGATCTGAAACATGATCTATGTTCCTGATGTTCTTAATGTGGTGATGTTGTGTCTGTGAAAATGCCAACAGATAATACTGGCATGTGAGGTTTTGGTGAATACAAAAAGCCATGCAATTATTCTTCAACACTGTATTTACAAGGTAAGCTTTTGATGGCATTCAATTATTCTGTCACTATTTTCTTTGCTTCACTGACTCTGTTTTTCATTTCAATGATGAACTGAAGGACTGAGAAGAAACATGGTGAAGCCTCAAAACATCTCTGTCTTCCACCATATGCAGCATGCATACTTGTGTAAATGACATCATTCAAGTTTGGAAGAATCAATGCCCACATACTCTAATATGGTATATGATATTAGGATCTGCTTCCAATGATTGTATTTTCACCATCATTATTGTAACATTTCAATCATCAAAATAACTAAGTTTTTTTTTAATTAATTAATTTATTTATCAGATCCCATTTTTTGTATAATTTTCTGTCATCAAGTCATATTTAATTTTAAAATAAGAAAAATGATAATGGTCCACTTAACCTTTGAGAGCATCGTATGATAACTTTTTCCCTTTTTTGTGAGTATAAATCAGTCTCACCTTTTTCATCATCAACTTCTTAGTCCTACTTTATTTCCAAACCAAGCTAATAATTTTGCTTTGAATAAAATATACCATGCACCTTTTTATAAGTATTTATAATGTAAAGAAATTAAAGATTTTTTTTTTTTAAATTAAGCATGTCATAACTTTAATTTTCTTCTCTCTTACTTGGGCATTTAATAAAAAAAAGAAAAATATAAATGGAGAAAATGACATAAAACCAAAAAGTAACATGTAATCTTTACAAACAACAATTCTCATAGATTTTCTTTTGTTTTCTCCTTTTCTCTTCTTTCTTTAATCTTTTGCCCTTTTTATCCTCTTTACTTTCTTTTCCATTTAATGTCCAGCAAACATTTTTGAGAGCAATATGAGATACCTCTTTTTTGTTCAATTTTACTTTTTTCTTCAACTTCATTTGTTCCCCCTTTTAAGTTATTTTCAAACAATAATAAAATACCTTTAGAAAGAAGCAGCATTGGGCAGTGACATAAAAAAATTAGGGTAAGAAAAGGGTAATGAGAGGGAATATAGAGTGGGCCAACAAAACAACATTGGATTAGCACACATTAACTTTTTTCACATTGATTCAAAAATAAAAAGTGTCTTTAACAATTCTTTTTTTACAATTTTTTCACAATACATACGTGACAGTTTATAATTAGTCTGTTTCAAATATTTTTTTAGAATAAATTCAAACAGACAAATAAAATAATAACACGTGTCTTATTGTCAAAAAATTGTTAAAAAAAATTGTTAAAATCTCATTGTCCGATTGAAAAGCATGTGAAATTGAAACCAAACACTTGTACAAACCAAAGGACCATATTATAAGGGCTTAAACACATTTAAAAATTTGAAACCATTAATTAAGTCCTAAACTCCAACACTTAAGCACCGACCATTCTTTATTTATAGGGTGGTTTATGGTCTTACAATGAACCAAAAAGCTTGTGCATCAAAAAAGACAAATAAAAAATTCCTCAAATCGTTGCTTATTACAAGGGTTACCTTTTGCTTACAACTCCATGTGAATTCGAAAACACAAAAAATTATTATATAACAAAAGAGTAATAGTATCATAATATACTTTTACTTTCATTTGACACAGTGTATAAGGGTAAAATGATCATAAATATACAAAGTTTTGTACTTTTTTAAAAAAAATAGAGTAAAAAGTAAGTAAAGATAGTGTCAAATGAATATAAAAGATTTAAGTGTGTCATTTCATAGTAGAATCATATTGCTTATAAAGTAATGGTACTATGAAACACTTTTACATTCATTTAATGTACAATACAAGAGTAAAATGGTAATAAAAATATATATTTTTGTATTTTTTAAGAAAAAAAGAGAGTATAAAATAGAAAAAGATAGTGTCAAAATAAATATAAAAAATTTATGTGTATCAAATTATATTTTTCTTGTTTATCATTCTTGCACATCAAATTCATAGGATGGGACTTAGGTGTTTGAATAAGCAGTTTCTTTGCATAAAATAATTATCTCTTTGTTTTGTTTATTGTTTATGTTGCTCCAATGTGACTTACTCAACAAACTATACCCCCTTGACCCATTGGACAACATACAAACATATATAGCCATGGAACAATTTCAAAAGGTGATGTAATTGGTGACATCACAAGAAAAAAATATTAACACTGTTGAATTATAATTTAGTACTCAATATGGTTTTAATTCTTTAATTTTGATGTAAAATTTTAATTTATTTCTATTCCAAACTTTAACATATTTTTGTTTCAGACTTTGAAAACAAATTAATATGATCTTCTTAATCTAATTGTATAAAGTCATTTTAACGTGCTAATAATTAATCTTTGAACTATTTTCTTAATCTAATTGTATAAAGTCTTTTTAATGTGCTAATAATTAATCTTTGAACTATTTATGCTGTTTAACATATTTTAAACTTTTATGATTAATATTTTAACTATTTATACGATTTGACACGTTTTAATTTAAATATCAGTTTAAAACACGATTTTAAAACTTAAATTTTAGAAAATAAACATATTTATCTTTATAATTAATGGATTATGATAACTTTTTAACAACAGGATATGTGTAACTATTTTATTGGTCTGTTTGAATTTATTCTAAAAAAATATTTAAATTGGATCATTATCTCACATGCGTTATGAAAAAGTTGTCAAAAAAAAGTGGTCAAAGAGATTTTACAGTACTTTTGACACTTTTTTTTTTTCTGATCCTATCCTATTGTAAGTACATGGTATGCTGAGGTGGTGGTGATGAGTTGATAAAAGAAGTTTTCCATTATATAAATAGGCTTAGTGCATGCACTTCAAACACCTTGGTCCCCTAAACCATTTTTTCTCCTCCCAAGGTTCTCTTCTCTATCTGTGCTACTAGTTCTGTACACCATGAACCTTGAAAACTGTCACTGTCTAAGCACCATAAGCAACAGCAGTTGGCAAAGCTATGAGAGAATTGGCTACGATCCCATTGTGTGTGTGAACGAATTCCTGACCAGATTGAAGATGGGAAGCTGGAAAGCTTTGTGGAGGAAGATAAAGAGAGAGAGAAGAAGATTCTTTAGACCTTCACCAGTCTTCCATGTTCAGTACGATCCTACCTCCTACTTACACAACTTCGATGATGGCTATTCCACCGACCCAGATAACGTTTCTCGCTCATTCTCAGCTAGATTTGCAGCACCCTCCAAGATCCTTGCCAAAATTCAAATGGGTCATCAAGATTTCGAGATAAACCATAAAAGTATTAACATGATGTAGTCTTCATGAACTCGTTTTCATTTTGTTCTCAGATGAACTATGATGCATTGTACAAATGGTATTAGTTGATCTCTTTGACTGTTATTACAAGCTATGCAAGTTAAGTTCTCTCTCATTTTCCATTTCTTTCTCTCTCCCTCTTCATCATATAGAGTTTCTTTTTCTTTCCATGGTGTTTGGATCAACCTTTTGACTCATCAGCAAAAGCTTTTGAGTCAGGTTCACGTCAATTCATATGTACAAAACAACTTTCACTATAACAATAAAGAAGCTCCTCATTATAACCAGAGCACAAGCATTTGTTCCAAATTGCTTCAAACACACTTTTTTCTTTCTTTCTTTCTGGAAAACACATCTTTATAGCCGAAAGTTTTGAGATTAATTGTTTCGGAAGTGAAGTGCTAATTAAGGATATCTAATTTCTCTCCCCATATGTTTTATTCTATTCATAAATCTGATCCTAAACCATCATCCACTTTTCTCATAATTACTGTATATATTTTGAAAATCTAATTGTGATACAAACAATGTTATAGTCTATGTTAGTAAATCAGTCATACCAAAAACAAATCGGTAAGAATGTGATCTAATCTTATTCGTATGGTTTTTTAAAATTGAATTAGACTTAAAATTTAGTTCTTTTGTTCCCACTTGTAACCTGAAAGTGATCTGGGAATGATGTTTTTTTTTTCTGGTTAGGATGCTATGTACTGCTTAAGGTTGAGAACTAGTGTTGTTATTAGTTGTGTATGTTGTATAACATTACAAGATGATGACAAAATAGGATATAATTATGTGTCTTTGAACAAAATTCCTGAAGTGATGATCAACCAAGAAAATCATTAACCAACTTGAATGGTGGTCCAGGAGCTGCTGGTATTCTGGGACCATAATATCTGCATATGCAGAAGAGAAAAAAAAAAGAAAAGAAAAGTAACTGCAACGAAGCATGTGGTGTGTGAAGATGATGTGCAAGTGCTATCCAACCTTCTTTCACTTGTCCCTCTTGGAATTTATTTCCTCTTTCTTGGAAGCTATCTGTTTTGTTTCTCTAGAGCTTCTTTTTCAACCGAATCTGAGTCTTCCATTTAATGTGAGAAAGTAAAGGATAAAAAAACTTGAATAGTAAAAGCTACAGGAGCCATTTTCTTGCATCCTAATTCGTTAACCCTTTTATCTTACCCACCTCTGATGCATCTCAGACTGGTGCAGTGGGGCACATGAAATTTAATGCCTGTCCTTCACCAACCATACCTTCCTATACCCTTTGGACCAAACTGTCTAACCCCAAATGTTTTTCCTCATCCATCAAGTAGATGAACAAGGGGCTTCCAAATTTGGAGACAAACCCTCTTCAATCTACTTTTTTTTCATAAATTCAAAACATAATAAAGATTTGAGGCTTTCAAACACCTCAAAACCCAATAATGTTATGTCATATATTTTGTGTGTTTGATCGGATTAATAATTCACTTCTAGACTAGATTTTCACACATGGTAAGATATTGTTCGTTTTGAGTCAAGTCTTCACGGTTTTACTTTTGACACCACTTTAAAACACCTTTCACTATTGAAAATATCTATATGTATATAAATCCTGTTCTTTTGATTTTTTATAATGTGTATCTAATTTAACATTTAGATTGATGAATTATTTCGAAGAATATCCGTGCAGTATATGTCTCTCTAAGTGAGAGAGTAGCATTGATAGTGTAAAAGCATTAGGTGGAAGGTGGAAAAGCACCGAACCGAATTGTTGCTCAATAAATGCAACAGAAAAAGAAATAGTGTATGTAATTTGCAGAGATATATATGAACCAAAGTTACCATGAATATGATTATTGATTGATTGGGGAAGGATGAAATTTGGGACATCTGCTCTAAGCCCCACTTACCCTCTTCTGATGGAATCACTCACTTTGGTCATTGATTCTGCCATGCTTGATTGTGATGTCTGTAAATACATGCTTTTTCTTTTTGGATTCTCTCCATTGCTGAGAAACCTTTATACCCTCTATATTATCTCACAAAACTTTCATAACTTAATAACTTACAAACTTTATATATATATATATATATATATATATATATATGGTTTAGGTTTTTTTTTAATTAGTTAAGTTAAAAAAAATTCTTTTAAAAAAAACATAACTTTAAATTAGGAGTATTTTAATAATTTTAAAATTTAATTTGAAATAAAAAATAAAAATTATTTATTTGTTATTTAATTGGTCGTAGTTATTATCTTTTACTTTATTTTCTATTTTAAAAGATAATCAGCTTTTATTTTATTTTTTATTTTAAAAATTAATTACTTTTTAAAAAATATATAATAAAAGATAATAACTACTCATGCAACAAATAAATACTTTTTACTTTTTTATTTTAAATTAAATTTTAAAATTATTAAAATACTCTTGAATTTACTTAAATAAATACTTTTTACTTTTTTAT
>NC_028359.1:763022-921188 GCF_000741045.1 Vigna radiata var. radiata | reverse complement strand
TATATATATATATATATATATATATATATATATATATATATATATATATATAATTTTGAAATGTTGACATTTTTAAAAAGTTTATTCTAAATTAAATATGACTCAAGAAATATGTGTAATTTGTAAAGAAACTTCAATCGGTTATATATTATTTTGTACATATATAAAACAATTTTTTTTTGTATTATTTTAAACTTTTTACTAATATTGTTTTATTTTCAAATTTTTAAAATTATAATGTGGCATATTAAAGTGTATCTTGCTGTTTACTTTATTGATGTATTAGATTTAAAAATTCATGTTGTAAAATTAATATTCACTGAATAATATCATTATCATTTTAACAATTTCTTTGAAATTACGTAACATTGTTATCAGGCTTATAAATATTTAATCTCATAGTGTCATTTGTGAAAATAAATTAGATATAAATTTATACTTATTACGAAATCAACCTAAGAACACATGAATAAAATATGAGTTATATATTTTAAATATTTAATAGAATTATGCTAACTATTGTAAAATATATTATTATGTAAAAAAAAAAAACTATATGTTCATTAAAAGATTATTTTATACACTGTTTTGTATGAACCATAAAATCTCTAACAAGATCTCGTAGAAGCAATCAATAGATTTAAAAATCCGAATAAGATTTTAACCTTGAAAGAATAGATCAAATTAACGAATAGATAAATTTTTTAATTTTATATTTAGTTGAATTTGAATTATTTAAATATTTGGTGGAATATTTATGATGTTTAACGTACTTCCAATAGGGCTCTCATGTGTCATTTTCTACTATCTCTAATGCATTTATTCGGAATAACTTTTTCAAAGCTACTCCAGACAATTTCATTCCTGTGCTTTTGTTTTCAGTATTCAATACATTGTTATTTGGTACATATTATTTTTCAAATATACCAAAATATGCTAAAACATTAGAACCAAAATTCACATGCATCATTATGTTAAATTATTATATTAAATTATATTATTAAGACGTTTAAACACAAATATCATCAGGATCGAATGATTGTAGAGTCTAACTAATCGATCATTGTCTATTCAGACAGTATAACTTTTCAGTGTATTGCAGGGTTCTTTGTTACCATTACCGAAAATTGAGCGCAATTATTCACCAAACAAGTCATAATCTGTGTCATATTTAAAGGTATCATAAAATAAAGTTAGAGTCTAGTTTAATAGGGTATGCAATGCTAATATAATATTTTTTGATAAAATATTTTGATAACATCTTTTTGACAATATTTGAACGTCATCATACGTGTCGTTGTGTGATTGATCCATGATAATGTCATTATGTCATTTGGATCAATCACACAATAACATGTATGATGATTTTAAAATATTGTCAAAAATTGTTGTCTATATATCATTACCTGTATTTTTTTCTCTTTCAACTATTAAAAACACATTCTTGATATAGTTTAGTAAGGTATCATAAATTAAATAATAGTATTCAAAAGGAACAATAGCAAATAAGAATTTACAAAAAAAATTATTTGGAAGCAGATACTTGGCCAGAAGGGGATATTGCTACTATTCAAAGCGAAGCAGACGGAGCTACACGAAGGAGGTGGCACAAACAACAACCACTAGATAAATACTGCAATCTATGAAAGCACCTCTAAGGGCTTGGTAAGCGACCAAACCTCTCTCCAAAAGCTTTACAGCATCTCCCCAACTGTGTCCATCTCCAGGAGTTTTGCCTTTTCCTCCCTCATTTTCTTCCACAGCAATTGTCTTTCCACCGTATAGGCGAGCAAGCACAATCGTAACATCAGTTAACAAAAGGATGTAAAGAGGCCTTGAGGCTAAAACACTCTTTGAAAACAAGTAATAGAAAACTACCACCGATGCTATTATCAGAGAACTGAGGGCACGTGTGGACTCAGAAGCTAAAATGCAGTAGTTCAGTTCTCTTGAAGAGAAAAATGTAGCCTTATGCCTGGGAGGTTGCTTCACTTGTTGTGTCTTTTGTACTGAACTTTTAGGTTCTGATGGAACAGGAGATGCTTCCACTTTGGCACTATCATCTGACACTTTGTTATTTGCTTCTGTAATAGGATAAGAGTCCTGTTTGGCAGGTTCCTCTTCAGGTTGGAACTGGAATCTTTCCAGGTGTGAGTACCTAAAACCTCCTTGATGTTTTAGCCTTGATGAAGAAAAGCCGGCTCTACGTTTATCTTCAGAACCGCCTGCAAATTCCAACAAATCCAATTAAATGAACAGAGTGTCTATTCCAGCATAAAATTTTGGCTCACACTAGAACAATGTAACTACAAGAAAATGGCAGTGTTAACAAAGATAATTTATGTAAGAGAAGAATATCAACGGAAAAATATACATTTTCTGTCAGGTGAACTGGTTATGCTAAAATGACCACAGATAAACAATATTGCCACTCACAATTTACTGAGTTGCAGAGTTAGATTCCTTGAAGATACTGCTAAAACTCTTAAAACCGCTTCAGGAGGAAGGTTTGTGTTATGATCATTGTCAAAATAGATTCTCCTACGTGTTTTGCTATTCCATAACCATAGATTTACATTTCTCGAAGTGAGGACCTTCATTTTTCTCATACATTTATTCAAATTTTCCTTCTTCCATTCTATTGCTACTTATTATTGTTCATTTTCCCATTTATTTTTTACTCCATTATATTTAGCATCAATCAGAAATCCATGTTTGATTGTTTTTGGACATAGTATGAACTGGCAATATATCGTGTTCTGGTACAGACTTCTTATAGATCGCAAAAGAACAAAAATTAAATTTTGATATACTGTTAGTATAAAAGTTGTCACATTCTCAATCAATGTGAATAGAAACACGATAAATACTACAATAATTGAATTTCCAAATATATTTGAATGAAAATGCATTGTCTATGCATCCTAATTAAATTTAAACAACAATACACAATGGAATCGAGTATCATAGTGAAGCAATCTCAAGGAAATGGAAAGCAAACTTGAAATAAAATTTACATTTTTATCAAACACCTAAAATTTCCAAAAAATTTACCACACCCTTTATAAAAGTAACATTGCCCAATGAAGCAACGGGATTAAAAAGAGAAGAGAAACACGGAATAGGTAGCAAGACGAACCAGAGAGATTTTCGTTGTAAGCGTCGACTGCAGACAATGATTGAGGACGCTGGTGGCGAGAGGAGGTATTTTGTTCTTCTGAATGGGAATCGAAGCCGCCAGCGACGGACATGGACATCACGTGACGGGCATTGCGATGCGCCGGAGAGGAGCCGGAGGGTGGCGTGGGAGGAAGCGCGTTGATTCGACCCGTTATTAGGGCCATGCGATCCGAACCTCTTTCTGCAATTCTCTTTCTTCTTTCTTCCCTCTCTTCATTGCTGCTCGCCATTTTCTCTCTCTCTCTCTCTCTCTCTCTCTCTCTCTCTCTCTCTCTCTCTCTCTTCTTTCTCTCTCCCCCGCGCTTCTGAAATTGTGTTTCTGGTATTACCGTTACGAGAAGTTTAGAGTTTCGCAGGAACAGTTTCCGGAAACGACGCCGTTTGACAAGGCTATTTTCTCAAAGGGAGAGCCACGTATTGCCTGTAATAATTATTTACACCGTAATATTTATTTCCGATGTTACGTCATGCATAAAATATGATTATTTTTTTATAAAAAGTATTATTATTTTTAGCCTAAATATATATTTTTAGTTATTAAACTTCAAAGAAAAATAAAATTTATTTATGTTTCAAAACTTTATATATTTTAAACTTAAACTTAAAAAATAAATAAATATATTTTATTCAATTTAGTGAATATAATATATTTTTGTGTTAAATAATATTTAAATTGAAACGTGTTAAGTGGTATAAATAATTTAAACATGATTATGTAATCTCATTTAACAAATAAAAAAATTCCATCCAATTTAATTAGAAAATTTATATCTATTCATTATTAAAGTTTGTAAACCAAATTATTTCAAAATTTATCATAAATATAAATTCTAATTTTAAATTTAAATTTATAAACTAAAAACATATTTAATTCTTATTATTATCATTACGTATGTTTAATTTTTTTATATAAATAACTAATTTATTTGTAAAAATGGTTAAATTTAAGTAAATAATTACTTAAAGAGTAAAATAATAAAATGGTTATTTTAATTTAAAAATAATTAAATTTAAATTAATACTAATTAGTTAAAAGGCAAAGTAACTATTTCAATTTAGAGAAAGATTATTTGATCAATGAAATTGAAAAAAAAAAATCTTTTAATATTGTGTTTTGAATAATTTAAATAGTTGGAATAATATTATTTTGAAAACGACAATTATTATATTAAAAATTGATACATTATGAAGATGAATACGGAAGGAATAATATAACTCTTTTTGTGTTTATAATAGATGAGGAAGTTTGATTGTAAGGTGCAACAAGCCACGAAGAAAGTCAAGTATATATAATATAAAAGATGTGATAACTTCTATAATTATACATAAATCAAATGATAAGAGAAGAACACCTTCGAGTTCGTACTTAGAGATAAAATGTTAAGTTACATGAACAGTGTGTTTACGAAGAATTAATTAGGTAAAGAAAATTAAGTGAGACTATTGATAAAGTTAGGAATCCCTTTCATATGTTTCAATACTTCGTAATGTTAAAATAAAATCGTCTATAAATATTTTATTTTAAAGTTTAATAAAAATATCTAAATCAAATAAATCATTTAAATAACGTGCTAGACGTGTTTAAACAATATCCTAGATGTAATATCTATTTTATATACTAAAAAAATAAACTAGCATAAACATTGCATTAAATTGGACTACAATAAATGCTATGATAAATGTAATAATATTTTTTGTTTGTTGAGTCGTCTCTCTTTATCTATGGAGATCTTAAAGGATAAATGTTTCATTCAAACTTTCTATCTGATCAATCGTTACAATAACATAGTTTCTCTGCACAAGCAAAGTAGCATCTGACCTCATATAAAAGGCTATACCAAAGTCAACGTTGCAGAGTCACAAACTTTTCTCAAAGTTGCCTATATACAGATATACCATAGGAAGAAGAGAAAATACAACAATTATAACTGCACACATTATGCTGTCAAAATTATCTTGTTATTGCGTGTCTAGCTTTGAGAACTTTTTTTACAACAAGTCTTTTCATATATATTTTGTATTAATCGCTATTATCTCCAATACGTACTTGTTTGAAAAACACTTTATTGTTTTTAAATAATCAACAGTGATTTAAAACATTTGGTTGTTTAACTTAGGAGTAGTGAAACTCATTGCAAAATCAAGAATGGTGAAACTCATAACTTTTTTAAAATTAATGATATGGACCTTTAAAAGTGTTTAAAAAAAACTGAAGGTAACTTAATTAGAGTAAAAAATAACTTTTTTTTCTCTATTATTTTTTATAGTGTCTAAACGCTTTAAAAAATCCTTTAAGTGTTAAATACCGTCTACAAACCCTCTACACCCCTCTACTCCCCTCTACTCCTGCAAACAAACTACGTCTATATTAATAATTATGAAACTTTTTTCAAATTCCATTCAAATCGTGCATATTAATAATTATAAAACTTTTTTCAAATTCCATTCAAATCGTGCTTTACACACACAAATTCAAATTCCAATTCAAAGAATGGTTAAAATTTATGAACTCACAATTTTCAAGTGTACACAATTAAGCGTACAATTTAATATTTCATCAAATGATGATAGATTTGGTGGAATTATGAGTTATTTTAAATTAAATAATATTAGTTATTGTATTATGATATTTTTTTTTTTAGTTTATCTTTATTGTTGGAAGTCCCACATCAACTAGAGATGAGACTATTTAAGTGTATATAAGTGAGGTTTTGTGGAGTTGAATTAAGCTTAAACTATTCAACTTTCTGTACAGATCCAATGTTTTATTTTTTAATTTCTAAATTGTTTTTAGAAAATATTACATGTGAAAAAGAGTCAAATAATTGATATTATTAACTTGAAGCTGACTTTGTAAATTGGGTTTGACTGGTTGGTTGATGTAAATTATAAAAACTAGGTTGCTGAAGTCAAGAAGCAGTTAAAAAAATGACAAATACTTGTAAAACCAATGTGACTTTTCTTTCCTTTAATGATGTTGTTAATCAGGATGATCTTTTAATCAGCGTTAATCAGAATGATTTAATGTCAGAATAATTAATTAGTTTTTAATGAACTGTTATGTTGAATTTCTTAAAAAAAAAATGAACTGTTAAAAAACGAGGCATTGGTAAAATATGATGACATATATAAATCAAACTACAATTAAGTAAACATTTCCCAAGAATAATATTTAATACATTTTAATAATAAAAATTTCAACGTTCATATTTAAAGTTTAAAATATAAAACCCCCACAAAAAGAGTTACAAAAATTATACTTTAATATTGAATTATTCAACAATCTCTATATATTAAAATTTAATTATTCAACCGTTAAATATTTCATATTATATCAGTAATTGTACACAAAATATTTTAAATAAATGGGACGTTTATATTTAAAAAGTATACAATTGTTTTGATTTTTTATAAATATTTTAAGGCTTTAGATATTTAATAAAAGAAGTTACAATGCGTTATGCCTTAAGGAAGTTATTTATCTTAATTTTGTTAAAAACACTTTGCATAAAAAGTTAAATTAAATATCAAGATTTTTATAATTAATTTGGAAGTCATATAATTAACCTCATATATCAATAAAAGTTTTCTTTATTATCATAATCTCTTCAACACAAAATTAAAATGTTAAGCAATAATAGTATAAATATTTATTTTAAATATTAATAATGGAAATTAAAATTCTTATTATACATGAGTACATTTATTTTAAATATACATTTAAAAAAACATTAAACGTCGTGGACTACGAAATTTATCTTCAAAATGTATTGAAATTCATTATAAAAATCAAACTTATTAAAATTTATTTTTTAATTTAGATGACTTACTATCATATATTTAATCTTTATTTTCAAATAATATTGTTAAGATTATTCAATATATATTTTTATTTTATAATTCATGTATTATTTATTTTGATGTGTAATATTTTATCCCAACTTTATCTCTAAAAATCATCTTAAATATATTTAAACTGTCTAGACTTCTGAACCATCACCCTAAGGTAAAAAAAAAAAAAAAAACTTCTTTCTTTTAATATTAATTAAGTGTTATGATATTTTAACAATTTTTTGACAACAGATTATGTGTTACTATTTTATTGATTGAAATATTTAAAATGAATCAATCACAAACTATTACATAGGAAATTGTAAAATAATTGTAAAAAAAAATGATTAAAGATACATTTTTCCAGTATTAATGGTCTATTGGGTATTAAATCATAAATTATTGATATTAAATAACTCGATTGTTTCCTATTAAATGAAATCATTAAAATGACCCGAAGTTTATATTTTTCTTTCTTTCCAATTAATTGTTATCATGGGTTTCAAAGAAAGCACGCATTCAAATGTCATTTATTAATCATCTTCTTATCCTCTTCCTACCATTTTTCAAACACCAAAGTTACATTTAAACAAGTTATGTACACATAAAACAAATTCTGACCAATTTTGTAGAATATAAGGAAACTAATAACATTGTAAAAACACTATACAAAAGTAGTATAAATCTCTACAAAAAGAGAAAAAAATATTTCATTTATTCTTCGAAATTCTCACAAATGGCACATAATCACGATTTATATATACATATAAAAACATAACCTTTAAATTGAATTATACCTTTGAATATGACATGATATACTAGGATCATAACTTTCAATAAGAACCATGTTTTTTACCAAATACAAATAATAATAAAAATAAATAATAATAAAAAACACACCTTAATTCATGAAATTTTTTCTTCATGGTCTTTTCCAAATCTATTGACTTATTCATCTATAAATTTAATTCTTCATATTCTCTTCAACTTCGTCCCTGAAACCAAAAATGTCAAAGAAAATCTCAAAATCCCTGAGAGATTATCTCATCAAAATCAAACCCTCGCAACGTTCCATGGTTAAATTATCCTCTAAGAAATGGGTTCCCAAAGGTTGCAAGCATCCTAGGACTTCTTCTATCGACATGGACACCAACAAAAACATCATCAAAAAAACCACCACCAACGTCAAAGACGACGAAGCCATGTTAGCAGACATTGATCGCTTTCTCATCGAGAATTTCAAGAACCTCTTCCTCGGTGAAGAAACCACCACCAACAATGAATCCAAAGAACAAAAATCTCCCAAACTAGACTTTATCAGATTTGACTCTTCTCCAAGGTTTGATGATTCCCCACTGAACCTCTTCACTGACACAACAACCGAACCAGGACGATCCAGTTTGACCATGTCTGACCCTGAGGGTGTGGAGGAACAAACCACCGTTCTGAGTAATTGCGTGGTGGTTTTGGCCAACTCCGCCAGACCCACCGAGGATTTCCGTCGGTCCATGGAGGGCATGGTTGAAGCAAGGTACGCTGAAATAACAATGAATCAGTGGAATGTTTTCATGTTTTTGCCGTGTGAAATTTCAGTCTTTTAGTTTTTGTTTCTTATATATTGTATGATGTCAACTTTTTTTTAGAGACGATTCCTTAGAAAATACGTTGATTTTTGATTTTTGTGGTAGATTGAAGAAGAGTGAAAAGGTGGATTGGGAGTTCATGCAGGAGCTTTTGTTCTGTCACATGAATCTCAACCAGAAGAAGTGGCACAAGTTCATTCTCAGCGCCTTCGTGGATATCGCCACCAGCCTCCGCCAGACACCGGAGATTTCTCCGGCGAACCCCCAGCCGCCGCGGAGCGTTCGGACTGTAAGGATCGGAAGAGAAGTGAGGAAGAAGACAAAGGAAGCAATCACCTTGGAATTTGGGTCACCCTAAATTACCTGTATTACGAGGTTCACTCTCATGGTCTGGTCTTAATAAGAAAACATGGAATAATATTTCTATAAAATATATAAAATATATTTTATATTATTTCTATACTTTATAAAATATATTATTTCTATACTTTATCAATCAAAGTAGTGTAAAACATTATCGCGATAGGTAATATATTAAATATTTTAAAATTTAATTTAAAGATAATATGTAATTTTTACAATAAAGATTGAATATGAAAATATTCACTAATAATCCTGTCGACGTGTAACCCGTGCGTATCCATAAGTTATTACATCTATGGTTTTAATTATTCATTTAATAAAATAAAAGTATTAATTTTGTAATAAATTTTTATTTAATAGCTTATTTTTAACATATAAAGACATATATTCATATAAATAAATAAATAAATATATATATATATATATATATGGTATTTATTGAGTTTTTAATATTATTATGATCAGTAATTTATGTTTATTAAATATAATGATCTATTATGTATGTATGTACAAATACCCAATGTGAAGCATGAAAAGTTTTTAACATATTTTCAAAATATATATATATATATATATATATATATATATAATATATTTTGTACAGTATATTTTAATTAGTTTACATCACAAAAATAACATTTTTTTATTAAAGTAAATGATCTATACTTTATACAATTATCTATACCTATATGAGGATACATCTATTTGATTATACACGTTTATATTTTCTATTTTATTCTTAACAATTTATTTGTTAAGGATAATTGTAGAAAATTATATATAACCAATTTCATTTTTAATTTTTAAATTTTGATTAGTTTTTTACTGAAAATTATTTATATTTCATTTGGTAATATGTGTGATTTATTATACTTTCAAATTAAAGTTGAAATTTTTACTAAAAATTATTTATATTTTATTTGGTAATATTTTGTTTTTTTGTGGTACTTTCAAATTTAGACTAAATTTTTTACTAAAATTTATTTATAATTTATTTCGTGATTTTTATGCAACTCCCATTTTTTACTTTATAATTTAGTTACTTTTACTGATTTAAAATTTGTAATCTACATTTTGTATTTTATGTTTTAGTAATCTTGTAATTCCAAAAAAATGATTTTTTTTATAATAATTTTATTTATTATTTATTATTTTTTTAAAAAAAATTAGATCTTATTTTATTATGAATCAAGTGAAATTAACTGTAATTGGAAAATTACACTAATATAATATTTAAAAATACGCACACACATAAATATGTTTATGGTGATTTATATTATATTAAAGTTCCACATTTTTTTTTCAATTGATTATTTTTTTATTTAACTGTTTTTATTTTAAATTTAACAATTTTCTAAAATCAAATAAATAAAAAATTCTTACAGAATGAAATAAAAACTATTTTATATAACTCATAATGTTGTCTAATAAAGATTTATCCTCATATACAACCGTATTAATAAATGTTGTTTAGTTATCTCTAATAGAAAAACATTATGTGATAATTTTTTTTTTATCTTGAAAAAAAAATACTAAAGACGCATGTATTTTCACTTATTAAAGAAAATGAGAAAATCTTTACTGCATGAAACTTTTCATTAAAGTAAATAATTTTACATCATTATATTAATATTTAATTTTACTATACATACAAGTAATTTTATTGAAATTAATAATATTTATACGTGCTACAATAAGTTATTGAAGGAGATGGAGAAAATCTTTACGATATAAATCTTTAAACGATAAATTTCATTGTTAAAATTTGCTGATAATTTATAATATTTATTATTGATATATATATTTTTTAATAATGAATCCATTGGAAAATTATATATATTTTAAAATTCAATTATTTTTCGTAAAATTCATTATTGAGTCCATTACTAATTGTTTTTTTTTTTAAAAGTAAATTGTTGCTAAATGAATTTTTTAGAATTTAGGATAAAATTCATTGTGATTTTAAAAACAAGTGAGTAAATCCATCTGATAAATGTTTTATTTTTTTAAATATGTGAATAAATTTATCTGTAAAATGTACATAAAATTATTCGTCAAATCCAACTAAAAAAAGAAAAAAAAAATCTTTTGTATTTAACAATCTTTTATATTTAATAGTTTTTATGAAAAGTGGTTTGCATATTATATACACAACATTAACATTAGAACTCAATTATCATAGGGTTAATAAGAACATACATATACGTAGATTAATTAATTACAATGTTAATTACAATGCTAATTACAATGTTAATTACAATGTTTCCGTGCGTTGCGCGGGTAAAAAGCCTGTTTTAGAAGTTTAACAACAATTGGAAATGGAAAAGGTCGTCACTGAAATTTAAAATCAAAACTCCAAAATTCGACACAATCTCTTCTCTTCTCCCTTTCTGTGTTTTGGGTACAAATTACAAACTCCTTAGACTCCTACGATTGCTAACAAAATTCTTTGTTCTCTCTTTCAATTTTGATCCAATTCGTTTCATTCAATTTCCGCTGCTTATCTTTTATTCATGGATGATGGAACGCTGCTTCCTTTGCTAATTATCGTTTTTTAAATGTTGAATTTGCTTAATCTATTATCCAAGTTATTAAGTTATTGTTCGTGCAAGTTGATTAGTTTGTAGTGTTTATGTTTAATGTGTAAATGAACAGTGTAACGACGAGAGTTTTTTTTTTTTTTTTTTTTCAGATTTGATTTTATTCTGTTTTGAGCTGAGTTTTTGTTGAGGAAGATGAGTGTGGTGGGTTTTGATTTCGGTAATGAGAGCTGCGTTGTTGCAGTTGCGAGGCAAAGAGGGATTGACGTTGTGCTTAATGATGAGTCCAAACGTGAAACGCCTGCTATTGTGTGCTTTGGTGAGAAGCAACGTTTCATTGGCACTGCTGGTGCTGCCTGCAGTCTGATGAACCCTAAGAATTCAATATCAGAGTTTAAGAGACTCATTGGCAGAAAATTCTCTGATCCTGAATTGCAACGGGATCTTAAGTCATTGCCATTTCTTGTTACCGAGGGGAATGATGGGTATCCGTTGATTCACGTGCAATACTTGGGTGAGGCTAAGAAATTTACACCTACACAAGTGTTTGGTATGATGTTGTCGAATCTTAAGGAAATTGCAGAGAAGAATCTCACTACGGCTGTTGTTGATTGTTGCATTGGAATTCCAGTTTATTTTACTGATTTGCAGAGGCGGGCGGTGTTGGACGCGGCCACGATTGTTGGTCTACACCCGCTTCAATTGATTCATGAAATGACTGCCACTGCTTTGGCGTATGGGATTTATAAAACGGACCTTCCAGAAAACGATCAACTGAATGTTGCTTTTGTCGATGTTGGGCATGCTAGCATGCAAGTCTGTATTGCTGGATTCAAGAAGGGGCAGTTGAAAGTGTTGGCTCATTCGTATGATAGGTCTTTAGGTGGTAAGGATTTTGACGAGGTTTTGTTCCATCACTTTGCTACTAAGTTCAAGGAGGAGTATAAGATTGATGTTTTCCAGAATGCTAGGGCTTGCTTAAGGTTGAGGGCTGCCTGTGAGAAGATGAAGAAGATGCTTAGTGCAAATAGTGAGGCACCTCTCAACATTGAGTGTTTGATGGACGAGAAGGATGTTCGTGGCTTCATGAAGCGAGATGATTTTGAGCAATTAAGTCTTCCAATTTTGGAACGCGTCAGGGGACCTTTGGATAAGGCACTTGCTGAAGCAAATCTTACCATTGAAAATGTGCATATGGTTGAGGTGGTTGGTTCAGGTTCTCGTGTACCCGCCATAACCAGAATATTGACAGAGTTTTTCAAGAAAGAGCCTAGGCGAACAATGAATGCTAGTGAGTGTGTTGCCAAGGGTTGTGCTTTGAAATGTGCAATTCTTAGTCCCACGTTTAAAGTACGAGAATTTCAGGTAAAGTTTCTTATGTTGGATTATTTTCTGTTTCTTTTCAATTCAGAAGGACCCTTTGTGCCATTGTTGGTTTTTTAAGCTTGTTTGTGTTGTTATCTTTTACTTGTTGCAAAATTGTACAGATCTTTGGGAATTATGATTTATGACATTATTTTAATTACATGTCTATGATGTCTACCTATGTTTAGACCCTTAGAAATTCCCTCATCGGTTTCTATTTTTATTTTTACATTGATTTTCAAAATTGTCGGTCCTGTGAACTGTTGATATATTGAGCTTTGCATGTGGTATGATGTTACTATTTTTTTTTTCCTTTTCATAACGTGAAGGTCAATGAAAGCCTTCCTTTCTCGATTTCCCTTGCATGGAAAGGTACTGGTCCAGATGCACAGGAGAATGCACCACAAAATCAGCAGAGTTCTCTTGTTTTTCCCAAGGGTAATCCCATACCAAGTATCAAAGCTCTAACATTCTACAGGTCAGGAACATTTTCTATTGATGTACATTATGGCGATGTAAGTGAGCTGCAAACACCTACCAAGATTAGCACATATACTGTAAGCCAATGTCCAGCTTTCTTCTTTCTATGTTACATTTCTTTTGGCAGTGTTGTTACTCTTTGAGTGTAAGCAGATTGGTCCGTTCCAAACTGCAAATAGTGAAAGGACAAAAGTGAAAGTGAAAGTTCGTTTGAATATTCATGGAATTGTATCTCTGGAGTCCGCCATGGTAAGGTTTTTTGGCTTTAGAGGTCCTTCTCTCCTCAACTACAATAACCACCGTTGAGCTTATGGTAGTTAATAGAGAGCATTTGTTCTTGTGATCTAACAACTTTTAGTTGTTTTTTTTTAGCTCCTGGAAGAAAACGAAGTTGAGGTTCCGATTACCAAAGAATCAACAGGGAAAAATACTAAGCCAAATATCAACGAAGCCCCAATTGAGGCTGCTACACCTCCAGCCTCCGATGACACTAGTGCAAATGTGCAAGATGCAAAAGTTAGTACTGATGCTTCGGAGGGTGAAAATGGTGTTCCTCAGAATGAAGATAAGCCTCTGCAAACAAATATTGATACCAAGGCGAGTAATGTTGAAAAAAATATTTAAGCAGTTGTTCGCCATTTTCTTTTCATTTCTTTATGTCAATATCGATTTGGTAGCAATATTTGTATTATTTTATTTGGATTCTTTTATCCTTTTATTTATTTTTTCATTTTTTATTTTACGGTGTTATGGTAAGTAATATGATAGTGCTTTAGTTTAAGTTGTTTAAACCCTTTAGAAGAAAAGTTTTTAGAAGAATTTCACAATATGACACTTGTTGAGTTTAATGTGGAATTTCAAGTGTTTGAATCATCCTATAGTTTATTTAACTTGCTTGATTTTTCACTTCAGATTAAATGTAAATCTTAGTGATGGCTGACTTGAGAAATCATTTTCCGTTTTTTTGTTTTTATTTTTAATTAAAATAAATACTTTTTTGTTTTGTTATTTAGTTTATAAAGATTTGTAAAGAGATAGGGAAAACATTTTTTTACCATACAAAAATTTGAAAACTGAAAACAAAGTGAGGACATTGCAATTTATGTAATTATTTGTAAAATCGACAAATAAAAATAATTTTTCCTTAATGTAAAGACCTCGTCTGTTTCTACAGTCATGTACAGTAAGGCATATGTATTATGTTCTATGCTTGTAGGTTTGTGTATCTCAACTAGAGTTGTTCAACATGGTTGGTGATATTTTCACTTTGGCTGACTGAACTTTTCAATGTTATGGGTTCAGGCTCCAAAGAAAAAGGTTAAAAAAACAAGTATTTATGTATCAGAGTTAGTTTATGGAGCAATGGGCTCTTTGCATGTCCAAAAGGCAATAGAGAAGGAGTTTGAAATGGCTTTGCAAGATCGTGTGATGGAGGAAACGAAGGACAAGAAAAATGCAGTTGAGGCTTATGTTTATGACATGAGAAACAAGGTGTGTGTCAATTCTTTCCTCTCTTATTCATGGTATGATGTAAACTAAAATTGCCTATCATCAAATTGTTTTTGTCCATCATCATTTCAGCTTAATGACAAATACCAAGAGTTTGTCATTGCTTCAGAGAGAGAAGATTTTACTGCCAAACTCCAGGAAGTGGAAGATTGGCTTTATGATGAGGGTGAAGATGAAACTAAAGGTGTATATATTGCTAAGCTTGAAACACTAAAAAAGGTATAAAGCTGGGTGATTCCTTCCCTTCTTCCCATCCCTCCGTCTAACTAAAAAGTTGTACAAAGAAAAGGGATTGCAGCCCCTGCTATTGTTACCCTACGTTATTTATGGACAAACATAATGTTAGTTTTTAACATAAGGAATCTTAATGGGTGGTTATTTATGTGATTGCAGCAAGGTGATCCAATTGAAGGACGTTACAAAGAATACATGGAGAGGGGTAATATGATTGAGCAATTCATGTATTGTATAAATAGTTATAGAGAAGCTGCAAAGTCGAAGGACCCCAAATTTGATCACATTGACATTAACGAGAAACAGAAGGTAATGTCTTCTCAAACTTTCTTTCTCTCGCTTCTTTGAATGGTTTTGAATAAATTTGAAGTTGATTTCTTTTTAATGTTGTATAGGTCATAAATGAATGTGTTGAAGCTGAGAAATGGTTTATTGAGAAGCAACAACTACAAAGCTCACTTCCAAAATATATCAACCCTGTACTCTTGTCAGCTGAAATTAGAAAGAAAGCTGAGATTGTTGATAGGTATCTGTTTAGAATCTTATGTAGTATTTGGGTTATTTAGAAATCATTTGGCTTTAGTATTTTTTTTATTCTCTGTGTCACTTAATTTGATTTTAGTAATCTTTGCACCCTTTTTTTTATTGGTTTTGATTCACTTAAACTTTAATTTTTTAAATTCGTTCTTATAACCATTTTCTGCCAACGGGTATTGCATCCAGTCATATTAAATTATTAATTATTTTTATAGGGATTCAAAAAACTTTATCTTATACATTGTTGCTTGTCCATTATCGTGCCATTGCTTTCTGTACTTAGTTGAGAGTTGGGAAAGGATTAGTTATCACTTTTGACCTTTTAGAGTTATCAATATTTCTTTTCTCTATGTTAATTGTTCATTTTACTTTCTATTGAAAAATTATTTATTCTTGTAATAGGTTCTGCAAGCCAATTATGACAAAACCAAGGCCAACTACTTCCACTGGATCAGGAGCCCCATATTCGCACGGTGATGAGACGCAACACCCTAGAGGGAATGCAAATGCCAGCAGTAACGAAAATACTGGGGATAGAAGTAGCCAGGCTGCATCAGCTTCTCCTGAACCAATGGAGACTGATAACTCTGAGAACGGAGACTCTGCATAATTTTTGTTGTTGGTTTGCACTCAAGTTCATGCTCAGACTAATAGTCTCTATACCTTTGTGCAAGCATTTGAGTAAGCATTGGGCCTGGGAAAGATGAACTTTGAAAGGTTGACTGTGAATGACTCCTAACGTTTGGAGTAAGTATAACCCTCTCGACTGGTTGGTATCGTAAGTTTTAATTAATATTATGGTGTTATTTCAGAATACATACTTTTTTCACTAAAAGAGTTTTAAAGAAAATACGACAACATGGTAAAGTTACTTTCTCTAGATTTATAGATTATTTGTATTAGTTTTTTAGAAGATGAATAGTTATTTATAATGTTGTTTACCGTTTAATAAGTAAGTTCTTTTAGTTAACTTCATAACTGTTGTTATGTTTCATGGCCTTTATTCGGCTTTTTCTTGTCGTTTTAACAATGTCACAATGGAGTTCGATTTTCTCACGGGTATTAATTTGATATCGCGTGGATCCTCTTTTCTAAACATAAATTTAGAGTATATAATTTGATTAAATTTCACTTTCCAAATTGATTTTATAGAATGGTATTAACTTTAGGGTTAAATATGTTTTTAGTCCCTATATTTTGGGATGATTTTGGTTTTAGTCTATTTTCAAACTATGGTACGTCCTTCAACTTTAGAAAACTCTAGTTTTAGTCTTTTTTATCAATTTTTTTTAACTTTATTTGTTGTTTCAAGCACGTTTCTTAGTTAACATTGAAGCAAAAATGTGTTAAACAGTGCAAACAATTCAAATGCTATAATGAAACGTGTTTGAAACAACAAATAAAGTTAAAAAAAATTGGTAAAAAAGACTAAAACCACAGTTTTATAAAGTTGAAGGACTAAATTGTACCATAGTTTGAAAATGGACTAAAACCAAAATCGCCCCAAAGTACAGGGACTAAAAACATATTTAACCCTTAAGTTTAAACTTCATTTCTTAACCCTTACCACTTAACCTTTGGTATTCTTTATTCTTTAAGTCTATCATCGGCAAAGGCAATTGCCCGCATGCATGATGATGAAGAGTTTCTTCCTGGACTTCCAGAATTTTTTTTTGCATTTCCATACACATTAATTTGCTAATTTTATTGTATTTTGGATTATACAATTAAAAATGTAAAATATACTTTTTTTTCCAAAATTTGAAATATAAATTTATATTTTGAATTATAAAATTTAAAATAATTCTATAATTTCATATTGTATTTTGAATTATATAATTCAAAATACAAAAATAAAAAATACATTTCAAATTATATAATATAAAATAAATATACATATTCTAGATTGTATAATAAGTAAAAGGATGAAGAGTTGGGGAGGGGGCACTACATGGAAATGTAGGAGATGATTGTGCGTGGAGTGGACAAATGGTCGAGTTGAGTGGAGAGTTGTGTGTGTATAATATAATTTTTTTTTAAAAAATGTATAAAATATTTTTTTTTCAGTATCTACGGATACTTGAATATTTTAAAATACTCATGAATGTTTTCTAAATGTGTATCTGTGCAGATAACAGATTGAATAGCAGATACAATTTTATTTGATAGGTCGGATTACAAATAGATATTATCCGACTCAATCTGTTGTCATGACTCAACCTGTTGTCATCTCTAGTCTGATGATTGTCTTATTTATTTAATTTGACACTCAAACACACTACCTTGATTAAGTTTTAGAGTTTGATTGTTGTTTTATTAATTTAGTTTCGTCATATGGTGTATTTTGGCTTATAAGTATTGCTTAATTTGTTCGTTATGACTATGTATGAAGGTAAATTCAAGGTTTGTGGTATGAATATATTAAGTTATAAGAATAACTAAGGAAGTCATACGATAAAATGTACAAAATTTTAGTATTTCTTGTTTAAATGATTTTTCTATAAGTTAAAATTAGTTTATTTATAAGTTAATTTGTAAAAAAAAATTCTATACAGTTTAATTTATTTTTATATTTATTGTGTTTAAACTTTTTTAGCCTGGAAAATTATTTTATAGGCTTAATAGCGCTAATGGTCCCTATTTTGGTTGCCAATATTCGATTTGGTCCCATTTTTTTTTTGTTCAATTTAGTCCTAAAGTTTGATAATTTTGTTCAATTTGGTCCTTTTCACACGGTGTTTAAATTGGTAACGGAAGACCTTCCAACAGTGCCAAACAGTGTGGTGATGTGGCATTTATCAGCCTATGTGGAGTCTGTTTAGTGAATTTGAAATTATAATTTGAAAAATAATTAGAATTAGGGATTGCATTTCTTAAAAAATAATTTAGGGATTCTAAGGTACCCCAATTTATGAGCAGAGAGTGAAATTAGGTTTAGGGTTCTTCTTCATTTTACAATAACTCCCAATCTTCATATGAATCATGTCTCGTTCACAATGTTGGCATCCAGACACACATCAATTAGTCAGAAAAATTGCACGTTAACTTATGGGGAGCCCAAAGATGACAACTTTCTTGTCCTGGACATTAAAAGGAAAAAAAAAAAAAGACATTAGCAATATAGTGAAAAGGGAGGTTTGAAAAATGGAATGGCATAAGAAAAACAGAAGAGAGTAGGGACCTTGAAGATGTCTTTGAGAGGAGTGGAATTTCGAAGCAAGTCCCTCGTCCCAGGTACGAGCTTTCTGGAGAGAAACATTGGGTGCGGCAGAGGCGATGTCAGTCCCAGTTGCAATCTTGGCGTAAAACTTCGTACCAAGAACTGCAGACATTGATTTCATGATCCGACAACCACCTCGATTCACCATAGCGGAAGCCATCACAAAATTTTTAGGTTGGGAGCTATGAAGATTGGGAGCTATTGCAAAAAGAAGAACCCTAAACCTAATTTCATTCTCTGCTCATAAATTGGGGTACTCTAGAATCCTTAAATTATTTTTTAAGAAACGCAATCCCTAATTCTAATTATTTTTCAAATTACAATTTCAAATTCACTAAACAGACTCCACATGGGTTGACAAATGCCACATCACCACACTGTTTGGCACTGTTGGAAGATCTTCTGTTACCAATTTAAACGCCGTCTGTGAAAAGGACCAAATTGAACAAAATTATCAAACTTTAAGACTAAATTGAACAAAAAAAAAAATGGAGACCAAATCGAATATTGGCAACCAAAATAGGGACCATTAGTGCTATTAAGCCTATTTTATATTTGTTTTTCTATAAGCATTTAAAGAAAATTCTATCCGGATAAGTTTTATATTTAATTTAATGCACATAGCATAATGTTAACAAGTTATCTTGTCTGGTATTTAAAATCGAATTACTGGATCATGATTAATAATAATAATAATAATAATAATTACTATTATTATAGTTATATTTATATTGGACAAAGTAAATACTAAAATAAACATGGTCATGTAAATTAATTTATTATGCAGCACACAAAGGTTCGCTTAACTATACACCGCCAAAGACATCAAAATCTTGTGTCTTGGAATTGAACAGCACAGGTTGCAGAAGTAGCATGGTTCGTGTAGATCAAGCTTTGGGCTTGCTCCATTCTTCTAATGTTGGAGTTGCAACTCCAATATTTTTCATGTCAAACAAATTAGCTGAAACCACCCAAACATTGCTCGTCAATGCATCATTTCCATCAATTTAACTTTAATAAGATTTTGAAAAAACAAGAGAAGCTTAGTTTTGCAATTCTATATGTTTGACTCCTGAAACATGTCCTCTCAGAAATTGATAAATTGCATCTAAATTGATAAATTGCATCTAAAGAAATACAGTTTCATAAGGAATCCTCTCCAGAAAATCAATAAGGATGTATTCAAAAGTGTTGTTCACTTCATTGGGACTTTGAACAGTCAGATAACTTGTAATCTCTGATAATTGTGCAACTTGTGAATTGAGCAGACTCATAGACCAACTTAACTAATTGCCACTCAGTTTTATATATTATTTGACGTATTGTCCGTTTTGGAATATGAAACTTCGTTATGATTTCGTCTTTTTAAAAAACTTTTAAGAGAGTGTAAAGAGAATGAAATATTTAAATTGCATCACATTTTGATTTCTAAACGAAGTGAAACTATTGAATGTGGTAGAAACATAAACATATATAATTCCAGGGAGAACAAAGAAAAATTAAAAGGACAAAGACATTGCAAAGGTGAAGACCATTACCGAGATGAATATCAGGTGTGGCCGCTGCTGTAGCATCAACAAGAACAGTGACTGGTTGATAGTCCAATGCTACAGCATCATAGACAGTTTGCCTAATACAGTTTGGAGTTTGAACACCTACATGAGTCAATACACAAACATATAACTCCTAGTAAGTTGACATTGTGTATTACAAAAACTATTACTCACCAGTGATCACCAGACTGTTAATTCCTGCTCCTTGAAGGACTGAATGAAGGTGTGTATCAAAGAATGCACTAAAACGGGTTTTCACAACTTTATAATCCCCTTCTTTAATAACCAGTCCATCAACTAATTCTACACCTTCACTTCCTTTACTGACTGGACCAACTTTCCCTGCACCATATAGATGGCGACGAAAGAGTTCAACATCTCTTCCTAAGGGATCATGTTCTCGTAGTACCTGGAAACATGTTTAGAAATATAATTCAACAGTTAGATTGCTATTTCTTGATACCAACAGTTCAAGATCTCTGGATAGTGAATATAGAAGGTTTAATAGGTTCGGAGGTCCCTATATTTGGGGGTTTGTTTCAATTGGGTCCTCCAATTTTGAAAGTGATCAATTAGGTCCCTAATTTTGTCAATTTAAATCAATAAAAGTCTTTTCGTTGAATACAGTTAACGCCGTGAAGTTTTTGAACATGTGTTTGAAATTGAAATCCCTAAATTAAAAGGGATTTCACCCTTTTATAATCTATCTATGCAGTTGAAATGATGCCACCTAGAAGCGTCAGCGTGTCACATGTTCAAAAACTTCACAGCGTTAACTGCATTTAACATAAAGGCTTTTATTGATTCAAATTGACAAAATTAGGGACCTAATTGATCACTTCAAAAATTGGAGGACCCAATTGAAACAAACCTCCAAATATAGAGACCTCCGAACCTATTAAACCAATATAGAATGATTGTACTGAAGTAACACTTTAGCTCTAGAACATGGGTTGAATAGAGTCCAACACTTTTCATACAAACAATAGTCCATCTGGTGCTTGATCTTCCATATGTTTAAGAAGGAAACGTGTTTTATTCTGGTTAATCCTAAACTTTGGATTAGGTTCAGTACTCCTTCAAGATAAACTTAAAGGATTCCACCAGTGATAATAACGATTTCAAAACAAGTACACCAAATCACTTCTGACACATAAAACAACTCTTAGTTGTCCTATCTTTTCTCCTGAATCTAAAGTTTACAAATATTATCACTCTTCTCCAAATAATGGTAGGATGACACATTTATATTCATTTTGTTAGGTACAAAACAAAGTCCTATATCAGAAAAAATGAGAGATGGACATGAGTTTATATACACATAAGATGCCTTTACTGTTACAAGGTCTTTTGGAGTAGTACCAAAATCAAAGAAAGATACTTCAAAGACTTCATTGGCAATCTAGTTCTGGTAACTCAAGGTTTAGAAAATGAATAAGAATGATAGGCTTGTAGGAACTTGTGCTAGTTTTTCTTTTGTGTTCTTCCTCCTCTTAAGTAGACTTCCTATGATATGACAATTGTAGCATGAATGTCTTTATACTGTACAGGAGATTATGAACAAAGTATTGCATAATTGCTTGATATAACTTCATTTGAATTCTTCTTTGAAAAACCTGATATTAGTGTACTTGTCAGTCACTTAATATAAAAGAAGAAACATGGTGCAATAACTTGTTTTAAGTGTATTTGGTATATATAATTGATTCTAAGACACCCGGAATCAATTGTTATTTTTTCTTTGTTTTCTTAATAAAATAGTAATAAATAATTAAAAAATAATATAAAAACTAATGAGTAAAAGCATTTTATTTTTTCACTCTTTTCTTTTTTCTTCTCTTCCATTCCCTCAACTTCCTTCGTCTACTAAACGAAACATAAAAATAAAAAAACACTTACACTTGTGTACATTTTCATATTCTTTCCCTAATAATGAACAATGCTTCTATGAATAAATAAATAATATATGCAATCACAGTGGACAACAACACAATATCTTAAAAGTCATAATGAAAATGGTTCTTCATTGATGGATAACAATGCTAAATGATCATTAAACTCTACTTTTACAAATTACAACCTTTCATACTAACATTTATTTCAATTCATTGAAAGAAAAACATTGATTTACATTTGAAACATTATTCCCACCTTTAATTATCCAGGAGGAAAACAGAGAAAGAATGTAATTACCCAGATAATGAGAATTCCACGCTGCCTAGCAACATCCACAGCTTTAATCACATTAGGGACAATTTCTTTCCCTCCTTTGACAAGAAAGGGACCCACACCTTCTATAAAATCTTTCTACAGACACAGATAGAAACCTTAATTTCTCAGAACACTTTCTGACCAGGAACAACATCGGAAAGTAAACAAGTAAGTACCTGCATGTCGATCACGAGAAGGGCCGAGCGATTGGAATCATCTGCCATTGTTTCCAAAGAGTGAGCTCGAGCAAGTGCAGATTTTGAGCGCAGTGACAAAGGCTTTGGCCAATTGGGTCTCTTATTATGTAGGATATTGGTCCCACTGCACACACAACAACGTGAAAGACAAACCCCAGAAAAAGTAAGAGGAAAAAACCGAAATTGAAGAGAAAGAAGAAGAAATTACCTAAAGCTGAAATTGGGTGTTTTGCAGTGCTTCTGAAATGGAAGAGGTGAGAGATTGAACTGTGCAGACTTAGCCATTAACATGCATCATCCATATTTTGTTTTCTTTTTATTTGACTTTTTTTATTAAATAAAAAGTTAAATATGATTTTAGTCAAATTAAAATTAATCTACTTTTTAAATTTTAGATTCAATTTAAATAACTATTAAAAATATAAACAATAAGATAACTATTTTAATTTTAAAAATATATATACATAAAATATTAATGTCCATAAATTAATAAAAGAATCAAAATGATTAAAATTTTCATTTTTATGTATAAGAATGGATTTGATTTTTCTTATCATATTTATAAATATATATAAAAAAAATGTTATTTTTTTTCCTATTGATGAAAAAAGAAAAGTTCGACCACAGTGGGAGTCGAACCCACGACCTTTTGATCCGAAGTCAAACGCGCTAATCCACTGCGCTATGCGGTCAATTACATTTAAATCACTGAACATAATTTTAAATCTATTAAATATGTTTCATAAGTTGCACCAAAAGCACAATAAATAATAGGTTTAGACTTCTTTTTGGTCCCTAAGTTATGAGCAAATGTTCAGTTTATTCCCTGCTTTTAAAAATGTAAATCTTTGGTTCCTAAGTTATAAAAAATGTATCAAATGAGTCCTTTTTTTATGTTCATGGTTAAAGTACAAAGAACAATGACTCATTTGATACATTTTTTATAACTTAGGAACCAAAGATTTACATTTTTAAAAACGGGAACTAAACTGAACATTGACTAATCACTTAGGGACAAAAATAGGTTTAAACCTAAATAATAAAGCTATTAAATTAGGGACTAGCCTAAGTAGAAAGCATATATGTTTATAATTTATAAATGACAATTCAACTTTTCATATTTTATTTATAAGACTTTATTTATTTATTTGTGAGTTGTTAATCCTAACTTATATAAGAATGTAAGTTTGAAATTGATATATTTTTTTATTTTGTAATAATAAATATTAAAAATGTTTTTTTAACACGATTTGGAACCTTTCATATTTTATTTATAAGACTTTATTTATTTGTGAGTTCTTAATCCAAACTTATAAAAAGATGTAAGTTTGAAATTGATATATTTTCTTGTAATAATAAATATTAAAAATAACTTTTTAATACGATTTGAAATCTTTCATATTTTATTTATAAGGCTTTTTATTTATTTGTGAGTTCTTGATCCAAACTTGTAAAAAAAATGTAAGTTCGGTATATTTTCTCATTTTGTTTAACAATAAACTTTTTTAACACGATCTTGAACTTTTCATATTTTATTTATAAGACTTTTTTTTATTTATTTGTGAGTTCTCAATCCAAACTTATATAAGAATGTAAGTTTGAAATTGATATATTTCCTTATTTTGTAATGATTTTTAACACGATTTGGAATTTTTCATATTTTATTTATAAGACTTTTTATTTATTTTTGAGTTCTTAATCAAACTTATAAAAAGATATAAGTTTGATTTTTTTTTTATTTTGTTTAACAATAAACTTAATAAACTTTTTTAAAACGATTTTGAATTTTTCATGTTTTATTTATAAGATTTTTTTATTTATCTGTGAGTTCTTAATAAAAAATGTAAGTTTGAAATTGATATATTTTCTTATTTTGTATCAATAAATGTTAACAATGAACTTTCCAACACTGTCTTTATTATTTGCTTGAAAAAAGCAAATTTGATTGAATATCAACTACTATTCAACAACATTCTGTCATAATTTTAAATGAAATTTAATTAATAAGAGTGTAATAAAATAAAGTGTTGGAAAATATGATTATACCACTTTATTTACTGCTTGTCATTGGTTTTAATTTAATATGTTGTTTCAAATCAATTTTTTTCAATATTTTTTTATTTAATGATTTTTGCTCAAAGATAAAAATAAATTATATATATAATAATTTATTTTTATCTTTTAATAAATATGTATGATTGGTAATTTAGCATCAAACAACGCCAAAGATACGAAAACGACAAATCAGAAAGCAAAAACGACACTTGGGAGTTTCAACTTCATGCTTAGTGAATTTGCGTGCAATTCTTCTCCCAAAATCTTCGTCTCTCGCCAACGCCATCGTCGTTGGAGAACATTCTAATTTTCTCTCCAACAACAAGTTGTTCTTACCCTTCTCAATTTTGGGTGTGTGCTCCCAATCTGTAAATTCCCTTCACTCTCTCTATTCATCTCACTGTTACTAGAAAGTTGGAATCTCCTTTCTCTTCAATTTCTCGTAAGATACATCGATCACGTACTTATATTGATTTGTTTTTCTCACGCTGATTTTATTTTTCAGTCGATTTTCCCGTCAAAAGTTACCACTTCAAGAATCCAGATCTGAGTGTGCAGGAACCATCGTTTGCATTTGGATAACATTGATTTGGGTTTTGAAGTGCTGTAAGGAAACTGGGGTTCCTAAAATCTGTACCTTTTGTCGAATGACGACTGGTGTGGCTTCTATTGCGGAGATTTGGATGACTGGGTTGCTGCTGTAGTGGAGGAAGTTTGAGAATTGGTTTCGATTTGTTTGAGGAAGTTTTCTGGGAGGACTAGGTTTTCGTGAAGGACTTTGTCGGGTCGGCGTCATGTTCTATGGTGCGGTGGTATGGGACCCTTGGCTTATTGTTGCTCAAATTGTGTGTCTTCAATGTTTGTACTATATCACCCTGGGGTTGCTCTTGTCGATACTTGTTGGCACGCGTGTGTCTCGGATGAGTCTCGTGTATTTCTTTGACTATGTTGCGATTACCACCTCTACCGTTACTGGTTGGTGTGTTATTGCTTCATTTCTGCTAAGTTCAGTTGCAGGGTAATTGTTCTTTTTCACCTTGGCCTATAATTGATTACTGATTGTGAGTCGTGACTCTACTTCTCAGTAGTGTATCGTATCTTTTAACTTACTGGTTACAAGATTGTATTCATTCATTTGATTGCTTCTTTGAAGTTTCTGAATGAACCTTTAGCATTTTGTAGCCATGCATTTAGCATATATTCCTCTTTCTTTCATTATTTTCTGTTATGCCTCTAAGTTTATAAATGAATGTTCATTCTTAAAGCTGCTCTAATGTTTGTTCTCCTTGTGTTGAACTGGTTGTGCTGTATTCTAGAGTAGGGAAAGAAACAAAATTAAGGTTGGGACCTTTGAGATTGATGTGTCTTTAATTTGAAATTTTAAGTTCTTTTTCTTTCAATGCTTTTAGAATGTTAAAAAGCGAGATTGATTTGTAAATTAGAGCCTGTTTGGAATGTTACAAAATAAGAAATAATTTGTTTTTTCTAATTCTAGTGAGTTAACTGTTTTATATTTAGAAATTCTGTCCAATATTGTGTTTCTGTTTATTATTTTTAGTGGAAGGATTGAACAAAGGAGGCATTCTTAGCTGTTTGGTTACGGCTTCAATGTATTATTTGCTGCAATAATGTTGTAGCCATTGTACTTATCCCACTGTTTTTTTATGCAGGTCGATATATATGTTTTATTTGATTGAAAGATCACGAAAGTGTTTGGATTTTTCGGCCACTCTCTACATTGTCCATCTCTTTATATGCATTGTGTATGGTGGTTGGCCCTCCTCTATAACGTGGTGGATTGTCAATGGTTCTGGAATTGCAGTGATGGCCTTGCTTGGTGAACGTCTGTGCATGAAGCGGGAACTCCAAGAGATATCATTAACACGATTCCGTTCAAGTAAGAATTTCTTCCTGCAATGCTTAGCTGGCTAACTGGACATGTATTGTTTAAAGATTTGTTTTCTTATGTTATATTTTGTATGTTGCGCCGTACTTTCTTCTATTTTGTGTTTAATTAGTTTTAGAAACCTGAATGTATGTTGAGGCTGTCAAACTGAATTTGTGTTAGGTGAGCATTTAAATTCTATATGTATGTTGTTTAGGAAGTTCTTATTTTCTTTCTCTTCTTACCTTTTGTCCTTTGGAAAATTATGTTTGGAAGGCAAAACCTTAATCTATGCATTAGGTTTTATGTTCTCATTTCTGTTTGCGTAATCATATTGCATTAGTTTTAGGTTTTATGCTATGCTCTTTGTGGGTAGCTCACATGATCTAGAGCTGGGGAAACCTAGGAGAGCAGTGGAGTTTCATTAATAGCAGTATGCTCCCTGTCTTCTGAAAAACAATAGGAGTTGGCTATAGTGTAAGAGGTTAGTCTTTTACATTTAGTAGCTGACCGTTGTTTGAGGAGGATTGCCTCCGATGGAAGATCCCTGTCAAACCCATTCTCCCTCCCAAAGTAATCAGAGCTCTCTTCAATACCAATTTGAATTAGAGCATCTATTCTCCTATCTGATTTAAGGCTGAGATAAAAAGTTGTGAAAATCTGGTGATAGAATTTTAAATTGATGAAAGAGCCTTGATGAATAGTATGGTACATATTACCAAATGACAATTCAATAAAACTCTATTGTTTCTGAGTCACCACCATATGACACATGTCAAATTCTAGAATATTTCTATTCTATTAGCATACTGCCAATTTATATTTTGTTGTTACATTCCCTTTTCATCCTGTTTTGTAATGGGCAATGTGACAGCCTCTTGGCTCATGATCCACCACAGGTGTAAGAATTCCCTGTTGCCATAGATAGTACTTTTAGTAGTGAAAGAAGGGGGAGAAGAAACCTTAATCGTTTTGGGAGCTTCCCCTTACTTGAAAACGGTCACAACTGAACTATTTTTGAAATTATTGAAAGATCCTTCGCCCAAATCGCCCTCTGAAATTCGCCTGCAACTTCTCCACCTCCCCCTTTCACTGTCTCCCTTCAGGCCGTTGGAGTTTCTGAGGTAGGTAGGTCAAAACCAAACAAGTGCCTCTTTGTTTGCACCAGGCCTCCAGATCGTGCTCTAAACCAACACCTCCAATTCTGGCCAACACCATGGAGCCACCACCTGACCTTGTTGACTACCATGTCACCTCCTCAAGCATCAAACTTCCAAATTGAAACCCAGCCATCTACCCAGCTCAGCGGCAAACAGTGAAGGCAGAGAAAAGCAAGTAAACCCCACACCGTTGCAAATCTAAAATCCAGCAAGAATAAACCGAAAAACACAGCTTTATCTAAAATCTGAACTCAAGTTAACAAAACAACAAATGTGTATGATCAAAATCACACATTTAATTCTAATTCAATAAATAATAATTATAATAATGAATGGTTTGTGCAAATTTTCACCAAAATTGATCAATAAGGGTGGGCAGAGGTGGGGTTGGACATGACACTGGCAGTGAGGTAGTAGAGGGCAAAGAAAGAGATCTAATTTGTGGGTTCCCATGCAGAGGGAATAACTGGAAAAGAGACATACACGTGAAGATTAGCCCATGCAACAATAAGAAATGTTTCATCCTTTTAACGCAAGGTGAGCTACGTATATCCTATGACCTCTTTTGGGTAAAGAGGAGCCGATATATTTTAATATTTAGTAAATATAAGGTCTGTTTACGTAGACTTTTTTCTGAAAGTTGTTAACTTGTAAATCTTTTAAAATTTATTTATTTATATTTTACTAGAAAGAAATAGATTCATACTCTAATTGTAGGTTGGAGTGTGGGGGGTATCCTATTGCACACTTTTAAAATTTGCAGTCTTTCTGAGTAAACACCCCTCTGGAACTAGGAATTTTCATTATGTAGACACTAGCGAAAGACAGAATGTTTTGCCTATCTGCCCGTTTTTTATTTTTTGCATAAATTATCAAATTTAATTTCTTTTATCAGTTTAATATGTTTAGTTTGATGTGGGAGTCTCAAAAAGAGTGGTGGTAGATGTTTTGGGTGCAGTTGAAGGGTACAGTAGTCTAACAAAATATGCATACCAAATGAGGGTATTCTCTTTATTATAGATTATAGAAGAAGATTATTAATTTATTATAGACTAGAGAATGAGAGGCCCTTCATACCTTCTATATTTTTAAAGAGTGGAAATAAAACAAGACAGAGATAAAGAATAGAATAGTGTGAAATAAATAGTGGTTTACCAAAGTGGTTTTTCGGGGGTATAACAAGGCACAAAAATGTGTACTCCGACACCTTGTAATCATTTTATATTTAGTATAGATATAGATTGTCGTTTATAGATAATGGCGTGTTAGAGAGCAGTCCGTTTTGTATACTGTCTAAAAGATGGTTGACTATACCTGTTGCTTAATACTGTCTTACTTCCTTGCAGATGTTTGATTGGCTGAATACATTTTTCAAGAAAGAAGTTCGGCAGGATGGTAACCACTTTTGCTTCTATATATTGGACCATTTACGAGATACAGCCCAAGAAGTGAATAGTTCTATTCTGCCGTTGAAAGACCTACATTTCCATTTAATTCTTTAGTTGCAATAGAAATGAAACATATATAACCAGACGAGTTTAGGTACATAATTTTCAGGAATTACTGGAAGTCTTAATGTAATTTATTTATATTCTATTTTGATTTTCCAACCCTTTGGTGTTGTTGGTTAAGGTGATGCATTAGTTGATAGAATTTCTCTTCTTTTTACCCTTTTTGTGAGTTTTCGGTTCTTTTTACAGTCATGGAATTATGTTACTTCTTTCTGTCCCGCTACTTTGAGGTTGTTATATCAGTTAGCAGATTGAACCTCTTCGTCAGTTTTTTTTTAATTCTTTATTGATTGATAAATTTGAACCACAGTTTTGTTCAATCTTCCTCCACGTAGTTTGATTGCTAATGTTACATTGTCCATGTAGTTCCTTATTAAAGGAAAGAGATGTAAACCATTTGTAATCATCCTTGTCGTGGCAGTGAAGCTTGTTAAAAAACGGATTACTTTGTTTATACGTTGGCATTGGAAGCACTGGCTCCGTTAAAAATCGCTTTCTCTTTTGTTAGTGCGAGGTCTTTTCTTTCAAATTGGGTAAACTTAACATTCGTGTTAAGAAAAAGGAAAAAGAAAAATAGTCATATCAGGAAAAAGGAGAAGACTGGAATGCTCGTGCTTTATTCTTTCTTTCATTTCAAAATATCTATCATATTTATCAATGTCTACGGAATAAAGTCATCTCTATATTTTGCTTGGATGCTCTTCTGAAACAACAAAAAGCCTCGGTTTGTCAAGGTTTGTGCTAAAACCAAGTAAACCATTTTGGAGGCAAAATAACATTTGATGTTAAGAGAGTTTCTGAAAGAAGTTAGAAGCCTCATTTTTTTTTTCCTTTTGTGACTGAAATTAATCTATGGAATTCAAGGCTGAGCTTTCCATGAAGATGAAATGTCAGCCACAGCTTCTCCAACAGTGAGATAGACAGCTTTCAACCCAAAGGAATCCAAAATATTTGACTGATGCAACTTTTCCATCACATTCCCAACAGGATTTGCCAACACAAGCTGCACCACGAATTATGAAAATAAGTATTTAAAATAAAAGTGATGGAGTCTTAATGGCCTTGTAATATGGTGCTATCAGTATCTATACCTGAAGTGATCTTTTGTCCAGCACCTTCCTAAGTTCACATAGAGTATCGGTTCCACTTGTGTCTATGGCTGTAACAGCTGGGGAAAGAAAGAAAGTAAGAAATTATTGTTTTCAGTCAAAAGTATCTCAAAACTTGAATAAAAAAACTTCAAGTCAGATGAAATGCATACCCGTCATGTCCAAAATTATACACTTCAATGTACTTTCATTGTTTGCTTTTACTCGCTCTTCCTCTTCTCGAACCCATCTCAGTATCCTATAGCAGGAAAATCACTCAAGTGGTTGGAATCTCAGAATCACTCAGAAATTGCCTCTAAAAAAAATCTGACAATCTATAAGTCGCTTTATCTAACCTTTCTTGCAGGTACGTTGAATTAGCAAAGTAGATGGGAGACTCAACTGCCAAAATGATAAATGAAGGAATCCTCAAAGCTTCTCTATATTGGTTTAGGTTGTGGAATATTGGCGTCCCCGGTATATTCCCCAAAACCAGTGTGTTTGGCCTAGAGACATGAAGCAAGATCTTGAAGACTGATATTCCCACCTAAAGATTTTGGCAAACCAGTTATATTAATCACATAGCATCAACACACCATTTATTTTAGGTTTCTAATAACAAGAAACAGATTAAATTATTCCTAGCTTACCGCTATTCCAAGGCCAAGAGGCACTGAAATGAACAGAACACCGAAAAAGGAGCACAAGCAGGCCAAGAAGTCAAGCTTGTCAACCTTCCACAATTTATATGCAGCTTGATAATCTATTAGCCCTACAACAGCAGTGATTATAATGGCTCCTAAGACTACATTCGGTGTGTAATAGAACAGCGGCATCAGAAACAAAAGGGTCACAAGAACTGCCGATGCCATGATTATATTTGATACTGCTGTCTGTGCCCCAGCATTGAAGTTAACAGCTGATCGAGAAAATGACCCTGCAAATTTATTTTAATGTCAGAATGGACGTTTTCTCAAAAAATTCCACCTCTTCAATAACTTAACTACTAGTAAGTTGTCAGTGACGTGGTCAAATGACAGAAGAATCATTACCTGATGTGACATAGCATGAAGAACAAGAACCAGCTATGTTCATAAGACCAATGGCCATCATTTCTTTGTTTCCATCCACCTGGTAGTTCTTTAGTGCAGCGAATGTTCTTCCCACTGCAATTCCTTCCTGAAACAGAAGATAATAGCAGTTGAGTTATATGGTGTATTGTTTGTGTGTAAGGAGAGGACCATGTTATTTACAACATGCAATTTGCAATTTCCTTAATATTTTCTGTAGCCATTATATTTCTCAGTTTGGGGTAACTTACAGTGAGAGACAAAATCCCAGTGACAAGTCCTGTTTTGAGAGCAAGAGCCAAATAAGGACCATTGAAGTATAACATGTTTGATGATGGTGGATTCAGTCCTTTTGGTAATTCACCGATCTGACAGAGAAAAGGATAAACATTATTAGGAACGAAAATAACATTTCAGCATGTTTGTTCAAAAAATTAGAAGGGGAAGTATCCTTTCTTACAATTGCAATTTTATGGGTCTTATTTCTGAGAAAAAATACTAAAATGGTTGACAGAATGACTGATATCAACGGGGCAGCTGCTGAAACCCAGAATAATTTTGGCTTCCTCAAGCTCTGTTGCAATCATTATGAATTTTCAGATCTCAAGAAGTAGCTGAATTGTCTTAGAATCTTACAATGTATATGTGTATTCGAGATATAGAATCTTACAATGTGCCTTGTTGTCAACAGGAATAGCAAGAAACTGAATCCCAGCAGAAGGTTTTGCCATGACCACTGCACAAGTTGCTCAAAAAATTTAGTCTGCATATACGTAATTACACTTACTGGGACAAATCTGAAATTTAATCTTCATTTAGAAATTGACCCTTAATTTCCTAGCTTTTCCTTTCATGATATGATTAGAAGGAAGAAAGTCTTAGTTTGATCAATAGTTGGAATCTAATCCCTTAATATAAAAGTCATAGAATATACACACACACACACACACGAATAACTGGTTTTCAATTACCAATCTCAATTCAATGATAGTGTCAATGCTTATTTCTTAAAACAGAATCAGTGCTATCAGAATGCTTTACGGTGGGGATTTTATTTTTTGTTTTAAAGCTGCTTTACTTTGCCAACTATTTACAATATGCAAAACAGTAGCTGCAATATATATCTAAAAAAATGTTGTGGCCGTCCTTTTAAAAAATATTATTTCCATTTGAACTTATATTATTACAAAATCTGAGTAAAACTAGAATAAAGTATCAGTATCCAACTTTACCTCTTCTCTTTGCTTGAAAACAGAGATAAGCACAGGCGTTATTTGCATCTTGTTGGTGAAATGGACTATTCCAAGCAACCCTTTCAGCTGCTGTAGTGACACAATAATGGCTGCACCAGCCATGAAACCTACCAGAGTTGCCTTTGAGAGAAAGTCAATCACAAAGCCTAACCTGTAAGGATCATCAAAGGCTTTTATCAGTCATAGAATACTGCTAGCCAAATATCATTCATCATAGGCCATATTTTTTTTCAAGTTTCTATATTTAAATTTAAGTGAAAAAATCTACTATATAAAACTAAACCATGATTTAATACCTTAATATACCCAGAGAAGATTGGAACAAACCAGCAAAAAAAGTGGCAGTGAAAGCCATTTTGAGATAGAGAATAGGATCTTGAGTATAAGAAATCGTCTCAGTTAACATTGATCCCATGACCAAAGATGCAATTGAAACTGGACCAACACCCAGATGTCTAGAACTCCCAAGCAGGGAATATATCAATGGAGGCACAAAGCTGGAATCTGCATAATATTCACACCACTTGAAACATTACTCACACATCGTCATTGATCATATACACATCTACCACAAGAACTCAATCACATGCACAAACAAAAGGGTACTGACATAATCCAAGAATGGGTGGCAAGTTTGCTAGCTTAGCATAGCTGATACCCTGCACACAAAAAATTCAAACTTAAACATACTTCTATGAGACATGCACCAAGCATTATGAATCATTACAAAATCCAAAATAGCCCCTTATCCATGATCTCAGAAACTTTTCACATGACACTTCACAGAGCTTTTCAATTTTCAAGACAAAATTTAATAAAACTCGGTTACATGTTACGTGAAGATTGTTTGTCAGGTAATTCAGTTCCAGACTACATGGTCTGTCTAAACTCTGACATGAAACAAAGTTTTCAATTCAGAAAACTTGTCCAACCCTGTTTAACTTTCTGGTGGTTTTTGATCATGTATGAATACTGCTAGAAAGAAAAAAGGTGAGACCTGAGGAATGGCGAGGCTTGCAATGGTGAGACCCGAGATGATGTCAGAGCGGAGAAGGGAAAGGTTGTAGAGAGGGGCCCATTGGAAAATGGGGAAGATGTATTGGAGAGCAAGGAGAAGTTTCATGAAGCAAGTTTGGTTCTTGAACCTGTGAAGAGGATCATCTGGGAAGAATATCTCAGAGAGTCTATGTCTAAGTTTTTGCAAGGTGGTTCGTTCTGGTGGCAACTGAACCTTATGGATTTCCATGGCTGGCACTGGCATTGCCATTTCTGTATCACTTTGGATCTTCATGCTGCAGCCATTGTTGCATGCTAAGTCCTCGACTCTGTTAAAGTTTACACCCATTATTGCTCAGTTTTCTCTTAGCAAAAAACACAGAGAAGCTACGAATTTATAGAGGCAGAGAAACAATGGCATCAACTCAGCATAGGGTATCTGTCGTTATCCAAATTCCTGCTATTGGAATATTCCGATTTCTCTTCTTCAACCACTTCTCATACAACATAGAATAACCAGTGATACACTTTTTTATCTTCTGTTAAATATAATCACACTCCAATCACATAAAAAATTCTGCATTATTCTTCCATTAAATGCTTAGTGAGGTAAATCATTATGGAGGCAATGTTTGTTTTATATATATTCTCTCTGGAAATTCATAAGGAAAAATGTTGGTGTTTCAATGTTTTTTTTCGTTATGCAGAAAGCATGTGTATATGTAGACTTCAAACATGCATTTAGAATTTGAGTAATAATATCATGAAATACTTTTACATTCTTGACACAGGATATAAGGGTAGAATGGTTCAAAAAGTGTAAATTTTTGTAGTTTTTCAATAAAGAAAAGAGTAAAAAGTGAATAACAATAGTGTCAAATGAATATAAGAAATTTAGGTGTGTCAAATAATATTTTTCTTATAATTTACGTACTTGGTGCATAAATTTAAGGATAAGATATTTTAACAACTTTTTTTAACCATTTTTTACCAACAAATTATGTGTCATTGTTTTATTGGTTAGTATATTTAAAAGTGACTAATCATGAACTATCATAAGTAAGTTATTGTAAAAAAGTTATAAAAAAAAGGGATAATTATATTTAGACAACATTTTTTTTACAACATTTGTGATTGGTCAAAAATTACTCCACAATATGATTATTATTATTATTGATTGTGGAGTGAATTTTGACCAATCACATACTGAGAAGTAATCAATGTTTAAATGTTGTCAAAAAAATGTTGTCTAAATATTATTATCCAAAAAAAAGTTACTAAAGATATATTTTTCTATATTTAAAGCACTAATTAATTCATTTATGATTTGTTAATAACTTTTTTAACATTTTTTTTATAATAAGACATGTGTCACCGCTTTATTGGTCTATTTGAATTTATTTTTAAAAAAATATCTAAAACAGACCAATCACAAGTTATCAACTGGTTAAAAAGTTATTAAAAAAATTGTTTTCATTCATTTATACATGTGAGATTATACTATAAACTCTGAAATTACTATAATTTTAATTGCGTATTTTATAAAAGTATTGAATAGAAATTAATTGTTTATATGTTATCGACAAAGTCAACACTTTTAAAATATTAATGTATTAAATTTTTTGTATTTAATGAATATGACAATGTTGTATAGTAATTTAAAAATATTTTAAAATGTTTTAGTGTTTTCTATATAAGTGTTAGTACAAAATACATCTAATTACGATGATTTTACATCAAAATATTGTAATTGTTCTAGTATACTTAATAGAATAAATAGAGAAAATGAGAGTTTATTTTTTTATCTCTTTTTACTTTGATTTTAAGTTAGTTGAGATAACATTGTTAGTTTCATTATTATATATGAGATATTGTTTATTTTAAAATTTTATTTTAGTGTCTAATGTAAACGTTCTTTTAAATTCAGGCCACTTACCAATTACGATTATCATTCAGGATAATGATATTTAGACAATTTCTTTTTTATAATATTTTAATATTGATTATGTGTCAATATGTGATTAGTCCAAAATTATTCCATAATAATGTTTATGATTATTATTATTGATTGTGGAGTAATTTTGGACCAATCACAGATTAACACGTAATCAGTGTTCAAATGTTGTCTAAATATCATTATCCATTCATAAATTTTGAAATTGGTGTGTAACTAGTCTCTTAACTTTCACACCAATAATATTTCCATTTCTTTTTAATTTATAGACGAAATGCGATGAAATATAAGGATGTTGGTTTTATTATCCAAACAAAACTAATAATTTCCACTCTTCTATATTTTTGAGAAAGAAAAATTTTTGTTTATTTTTTTATAATTTAAATCTTGTAACAACATCTTGAAAGTCAAAAATCTTAATAAAGATCTTAACTTTAACCTAAGTCTTATAAAAACATTAAAATTAATAATTTGATTTTATATAAGATCTTAAGTTTTAAAAACAATGCTTAATAACTAAAAAAGTTGATAATGTAAAAAATTGAAGTGCGAATAAAAATTATAAAAATGTAATCTTTTATTACCCTGAATAGACTTTAAAGAATCTACCAGTTTAGCATACCAAATAAATATAGACAAAGAATGAAAAATGTTAGCCTAATTAATATTCTCTCGATTCCTGCTCCAAATTTAGATACCAATTATATTTGTTTTTCAAAAATAAATTAATTTGTGACCATAACTTCAACTTATTTATCAAATTTGGTTAACTGCAGATTTATATTTAGTAAACTTAGTGATATAATATTTAATGTTGAATATATGTATGGTTCATTGATGTTATTTTTCTTTATTTTAAAAAAAAAATGGAGTACCAAAATTAATTTTGTTAATCAAGTCATCAAATTTCAGCTAAACCATTTAAGCTGTTTATAAAAAATTTTAGATGACTGTAAAAATGCATATATACAAATTAATCTCGTATAGTTTTTAAAATAAAAATATTTATTAGTAGTGATATAACATAACCAAAGAGCCAAACTTGTATACAAAATGAAAATAAAATATACTAAAATGAGGAAGTGAGACTATCAAGTGTTTAATACTTGAAATATAAAAATTTGAAATGGTCACTCATCATTATCATGATGACCACCTTTGATGGACTGGAACAATCAACTTACCTACGAAAATGGTGGTTTAACCATGTTTGGAAATTCTTAAAAAGCAATGGTGTTGGCAAGTTGGTTGGTGAGATGGGCAAACATAGCTGGAGTGAAAAACGAGGTTAAAGAAGCTTTTTTGGTGTTTTGAAAACGAAAATGTCTTTTTAACAACTTTTTTTGACAATTTTTTGATAACGTGACAGTTTGTAATTGATTCGTTTTAAATATTTTTTTACAATAAATTTAAACAGATCAATAAAATAATGACACGTATCTGTTATTAAAAAATTGTTAAAAAAAATTATTAAAATATTATTGTCATAGTGAGAAAACACTTAAATTAACTTAAATAGACTAAAGACAAATAAGAAATAGAAGAAAGACACATTTCCAAGTAAAGAAGATAAAGAACCCTAGATATAGAAATTAACATTATTTTTAATAAAAAAAAATCTCAAATTAACACTACTTTTAATAAAAAGAATCATAATGTATTAGGTTTATGTGTTTTTTTTTTATATATATATATATATATATATATATATATATATATATATATATATATATATATGATGTTTAATTTTGTCACTTTTAATTAATATAATATTTATACTTATACTTAGATTAGTTTTAATTGTATAAAATAATTTTTACTCTTTTTAAAATAACTTTTAATAACATAACTCTGTTATATACACAAATTTAAAATATTTTAGAGATTATTTCAATTATATAAAACATATTTTTGTAAATAATTGCATTATGTTTAAATATGTATATTTTGTGTATGAGATTAAATATTTGTATGTAGTATTAATGGGTCTAATAAATTTGAATAAACTTTGATATAATATATTAAAAGATAGATTAAAATTTAACAATTTAATCTTATAAAATGAATTTATAATATAAGAATCGTCAGTACTTATATATCATAAAATAATTTATCTTTAGTCAATCGATACAAGATTTTGAACACTATAACTAGTAAAAACGTTAATGTAGTTTATTGATTTATGAAAAAATATTAAAATTATTCCCAATAAAAAGTTTATAGATACTAGAATTCCTTTTTACTTATATTTATAGTTATATATGTCGAAAATATAATAAAGTAATTTAATATTTATTTTCTTTATTAGTTACAAAAACAATCTTTACGGTTTTCTTGCATAAATCAATGTATTGTTGATTTTTTATATTAAATCTCATATTATGACACATTCATACCTATCTTACATATAATAATGATTTTCATTTTTTTTCTTTTTCAACTTGCATGATGTTATTTTTATTTACTTTTTCTTGAAAAAAATATAAATATTTATATTTTTATATCTACTTTATTATTTTGTATATGTCTCAAATGAATATAAAAATATGTCCTTTGACAAATATTACATCTTTGATTATTCTCAAATGTCTATTTTTCAAAGTATATTATGTGTTAATAATACACGTTACATTACAAAGCTTAGAAAAAATTGTTATGATATTAAGTGTTTTTTTATTTAATTACTTTTGGTTATTTGACATTTCTAAAAATTTATGTTTTAACTTACATTCATCTACCAAAATCCCTATAACTTGTATAAAAAAAATACAGACATTTAAAATACAACAATTTTATATGATAAATCATACATAAACAATAGAAAAAAATAATAATAACAAAATGAGGTAATTATTGTTAGAGAATTTCGTTACAAGTCAATGTCAAGTATACAGTTTAAATATTCATTTTTCTTCCCACTTTCCAAGTTTAAAAAGATTTTAAAGGAAATAATTTCTATAACTAAAACAATAATATTTTAGTTTTACTTTGTTTAAATATAGAAAACAGGGAAACAAAAAATATGCTGTTTTTGTTTTCTAATCATTTTAGTTTCAAGTTAACTATGCCTTAATCTTTTTTTTTTCTTTTATAAGCAACTATTCCGTTATCTCTCCCAACTTAAGAAACAGTTTTTAAAAAATCATTTTAAAATTATTTCTATAAAAAGAAAAAACATAACCAAACACGTTCTTTGACTACTTGTTCAATCCTCGATATGCATTAATTTTAAGAAGAAAAAAAAATCAAAACTTCAATATAATTTGAAAAAAAAAATGAAAAGGTATTAGTGTAAATTACTCTTTAATTCACTATTTATCACGGAACTCATTCATCCTAAATTTTATTTACACAATTTTATAGTACAATAAAATATAAATAAAGAGAAATACGAGGACAAAATTAAAATTAAGAAAACTAATACGAAAAAAAAAATAAAGAAACGAATAATTATCTTTTCTTCCTTCCGTTCGTGCACAATTAGGTAATATAATGTTTAACAAATTAATCTTTTGATAAATTAGAAATCAACAAAAAAAAAAAAGTTTAATAAGAGATTTTGAGTTAAATAACTTGTTTCACTTAATTATAATTTTTTTTCTTCAATCTCGAAAAACATTACAAATTTTTTCTAATTAAAATATAAATAAAGTTTAATCAAAATACAATTTAAAATAATATTAAATTTCAAATACAATATAAAATCAAAAAAACATAATACAATCTAAAAACATTTACGCTATGTTCGTTTGAGCTGATAATACTGTTTACGAGAGAATAGAAGTGCAGATTAGTGAGATGAGTTCAACATTGAATTCTAGCAAATCAGCTGATTTATATCTTCTCAAATCATCGCATAAGAACAACGCTTTAAAGATAACAAATCATTTTTAGTTTTTTTTAATATAATTTAATATTTAAAATTTATAGATGGATTGATAAGTCAACCTACTTTCTACAATTTTAACTTGGATAAGTCGAGTTCTTAATGAATGGTATTCAATTTTTTGTCTGTGTCGAAATTTATTTATTTTTAACTTAATCTGATTCAAACCTGTAATAAGTTGAGAGTTAACTCACGAATTTTAACTCATTTTGATATTTATACTGTTATATTTTTTTCTAGATGAAGAACTTTAATTTTTTTTTTTTTGGTAATTAGGGTTTAAACTTGACACACATATAAGGTTTTTAATTAATGGTGAACCCTTGAATGCACTGAAGAAGCAACTAACGTCAAAACCAGTTTCCTTTTGGCTCTCATAATAAGACAAAGTGCATGTAAAGAACTTGCACACTAATGTAGCCACAACGTTACTTTAGGATCCAATTATGTGGCTATATTCAAACCAAGAACAAATTCTCCAAATTCTACGGATGTTATTTAAGATTCAAGAGAGGGTTCTGTTATTTTTTTTATTGAGATTCACATCCAACATATATATATATATATATATATATTGTTTAAATATAATAATTAATTGTCTCATTTCTGGTTTTACGGTAAGAGTAATATAACATACATTAACATTTATTTGACATACTTAACAAGGATAAAATGGTTTTAAAAGAATAAATTTTTATAATACTTTTTTAAAGAAAAGTAAGAAAGAGTATATAAAATGAATGTAAAAAAATTACGTATTTTTTTTATATTATGTTCTCGGACTGAATTAATTTTATTACGTGAGTTTCGATGGATTTAAATTTGATTTAATAAAATATACAAATTTATTAATAATATTTAGACTATCAATAAAGAGACACACGTTGAATGCTTTTGACTTAAGTTTATTTTCAAATTTAGTATAAACATTTTGAACATATATAGATTATACATTTTAAGATATTCAATTAGAATTTAAAGTTTAGAATATATTCAAATTATAAGAACTTCTTGTTTCATCATAGAGACACACTTGTTTAATAGAAGATTTTCAATATAAAGATTTGTCTGAATAATTATTAAAACTAATCATATCATTTACGCATATAATCACTTCTTAAGATTTACTTATCACATTATCATAATAACCTATCAAAATCCACTTATAACGCGTTTCAAATTTGGACTATTTGTATTGTTTTTCTATTTTGTCTCAATTTTTATTCATTTTTTTTTTCTTTATCACAAATATCATCGGAAATGCAAATCCCAAAACAATAATATTTTAAATTATTATTGATGAAACATGTTATTATGCCAAAATGGAGAAAAATAAAAGCTATTTTTACTTCATTAAAGATGAGTAAATTTGTCCTCAAACGGAATAAATTTTAATTACTTTTAATTCATCAAATGATATTTTTCTTAAAATACCCGACATTAACTATAATGTTTGACATTTAATTACGCCATCATAATTTTTTCTAAGAGAAAGATGTTTTAAAAATAACATTGAAAAATAAGTAAAAATTTTAATGTAATTAATTGATTTTACGTGTTAAGTTATATTATGTTATATTTGCGTTTTGTTTTTGGTATACGATACATTTTAGAATAAATTGTTTGTTTCTTTTATTTAAAAAGTATTTTACGATTTTTATATGGCTTTAAAAAAAAATTCTTGTTTCTCTTTATTAAATATTATGAATATTTATGTTGTATTAATATGAAAAAAAATCACCCATAAAAAAAATATATAATACATTGATAATATTTACAAAATTGACTAAATTAAATATTTTTATTAGTAGGTGTATTGTATTGAAAGGTTTCTTATATTACAAACAAAAAGTAACATTTAGAAATAAATTCACATGGAAAAGAAAAATAAAGTTATTTCGCATTAAAATAATGGTATTATATGCAATAATGGGAGGGTGAGGGCCCACCTATATTCCCCACTTGTTACTACCAATAAAGGTAACAATAAAAGTTATTATTTTCATTCCACCATAATTAGGCAAAAAATTATTTAGATTATTCATTAAATTGATTCCATGAATGAGCTGAATTTTATATTTGGATGGTACCATTTTTTTCTAGTCTAAATTATTAGATGCTTAAATTCGAAATCATTTTCTGCGAAAATCATTCCTCATAATCAAGTGACTTTCAAAAGAAAAAACAAAAAATATTAAAAGATTAATTTTAATTTTAACTTAATCTTACCAAATCTATTTAATAGCTTAATTATATATATATATATATATATATATATATATATATATATTAAAAAATTTATCTGATTTTTAATCGATATATACTCTTTAACATCCTCTTTACATCAGAGCATAACAAGTATGAGATTAAATATATTAATCCAACAGTAATCCAATAATAATAATCCAATAATAAGTAAAACAATATATAATAAAACTTTGCAATAATAAATTCTAATACAACTTTGATATCATATTTAGGATTTAGAGTAATCCAATAAATAAAACATAATAAAACTCTGCAAAAATAGATTCTAATACAAATATCATATTTAGGATTTACAGTAATCCAATAAATAAAACAGTAGATGCAACAAATAAAAAAAAAATACTAAAATAAATTCAAACATTATAATGTTATATTAAGTAGTAAATTTTAGTCTCAATCTTATAAAATCAATATATAAAAGATTTACACTTATTTTATATATAAAATTTTTAATTGAAGTAAAATTTGTAATAAAAATAATTTATCTTTTACTAAAATAATTCCTAACCCACAGCATAATTTGCTTTTGGTAGAACAAATATTTGGAAAAGATTTATTAACACTTGTCTAAGTTCGTTAAACGAGAAGTCAAATCGAAGTTCAATCATGTTGTCTAATTAATAAACAAATAAGCAAACAAAGTAGATATTTTGACATTGGATGGACAGTATCGAGCGAAATGGAACAGATTCTGTTTGTTTTGGTGACTGAAATTAAAATCTTTGAGAAAAGAGACAAGGTTATATACGCGGCGACAGGGAGCAATGTTTGATTGCTTCTTAGAAAATAAATTGTAGAATATAAGGAAAATTTGTTAAGGAAGATTTATAAGTGTTGTTGTGAAGGCTGGATGAGCTTCCTGACTTCCATTATCCAAGTTGTTTGTTGGCTTTTTGTGTCATATTCAACACTGATGAGGGTAGGAAGCACTGACGAGGATGGAGAGTGATCATTAATATAAAAAGCATATATAAAAAATGATTTTTACTACTCATATCAACAAATACATTTATTTTTTAATAGTCTAACATGTAAAATCTCCATTATTGATACATGAGATGATAAGTTGGAAATTGAAAGGAAGAAGAACATGGTGAACCAGAAACACTCAACCTTTCTGTTCAACCCATGTTCAAAGGTTCTCCTCTTACTAATAAAAATAAATAAATAATTTTATGGCTTCCCATCAACCACATCTCATCTTCCAAATAAAATACGGTTTAATGCAAAAAAATCATATAAAGCCAATCTAATAATGATTATACGAATATCAAATTTATTGAAATATTAATTATTTTCAAGGTCACGTAGTGTTTTGTATCAAGGCTCGTAACCTTGACATTATTCTGCAAATCACGTAGTGTTTTGTATTTAGACCAAAATAGTAACTAAACATAATTATAACTTATATATATTAAAATAATTCTTCAGAGTTTAAACATCAAATCACTTCAAGAGAAATAATTTAAATTTAAAAAATACCTATTTTAAATTTATAGTTTTTTAAAATATTAAATATAAATCAAAATGACACTTGTAATTTTTATATTTCAAATAATTTAAAAAATATATTTTCTTTTGTTAGTTTAAAAAAAATTATTTAAATATAGAAATAAACTAACAAAGTAAAATACAAATTTTCAAATGATTGTAAATATTAAAATGTAAAAATTGAAAATATCACTTTACATCTACATTTTTAATATTTTAAAAAAATTATAATTTAAAATAAATATCTTTTAAAATTTATTGAGACAACAAAGGATTTTAGCCCTAGTTATTTCAGTTTGAGGAATACCTGTTGAAGATTTTTGTATTGTATATATAAATTAAAGTCAGACTAATGCTGAGCACCCAATTAAAAAAATATCATGATATAGGAAACTGGTTAGGGTGTTTACTTGGTGAAGGGATAGAGAAGCTTTGAGAAAATTGGAAAGTGGAGAAGTTTATTCTTGGATATATGCCTTATGCTTCTAATACATAATCACTTCTACTTTATCACTTTCGCATTAACGATGATTAATTAGGTTAACCATCTGAAAATTATCTCAATATTTTTATTATATTATTCAATAAATCCACATATGACATTGATCTTCTTTGAATCATCACAATATTTTTATTATATTATTCAATAAACCTAGATATTAGGGTTTTAAGCCTAAACCAATATTTCTAATATAATTGCCTTTTTCGAATAATATTTTCGGAACAAAAGAAAATTCATACGTGTTTTAAAATATAAATGATATTTTCTTAAACCAATTTTTTAGAAAAAGTTTTCTTAAACACACAAAATGTGTCTTAAAACAAGATCTCTCTCTTCTTTTTTCTTTGTAGCGAAGAACGAAGTGCAGCGGTAATGACAGCAGGGGGAAAGTACAAAAGTAAGGGTATTTCAGTCTTTTAATTAATAGAGATGTGTAGTTAGTAATAGTTGGGTGTAGAAAGAAAAAGCCATCTAGGTAAAAGAAAATAATTTATCTTGGTCTTGGTCTTGGGCTTGGCGCATTTCGAACTCTAGAAATTTTCTCCAGCCCAATCGAGGCACACAATTTCTTTATCTCTTTGTTCTGTGAAAATTGATGTGCAGAGACGCTAGCAGATAAACCTAACACACGAACCTCGAAAATTCCCTCAACACTGGAGTCGCTAAGTAGGAGTCGCTGGAAATTGATTCTGGGACTCAGGTTAGCTTTCTATAATGTTACGTGATGTGATTATAATGTTTATGTTTTTTTTTTTTTTTAATTAGTTGTGTATTATCTGATTCGGTAGTCATTTTTCAGCTGTAAATTTTTAATTTAATCGTAATTTGATTTTTTCGTGGTTTTCCTTCTTCAATCAGTTGAGCAACCATGATACAAAATGGTTGCATTATATCCCAAGGGTGTGCCCCTGTGAATTCTAGGTCACGCAATCATGTCGTACCCGGCAGCTCCGTGGTTCGATGCGCTTCTCGAATGTCTGCTAAGGTTGCCGCCTCAAACATCCGGAGCTTTTCGCGACATAATTTAGAATGTAAATCCTCGTTTCCAAGAGGTTCGTGCATGCTGTACTTATCTGTTAACTCGTTGACTTTTCCATTGGTTATGATTTGAATTTTTGAGCTTATGACTTGTGAGAATATTATTTGACCCGCCTTCTCTGTGAATGACAAAACATTTAAAAGTATGAGCTTAAAATCTGTGCACGGACAGTATAAATGGCTTTTACACTGTCAGCCAATCAAAATTCATCATAGGGATGCTTTTCAAGGTATTTATTGCAATAATTTAGCTAAATGCGAAATTACTACACATAAAATTTTGTGATTGGATAACGGCGTAAAATCTCCTGACGCAGTTAGTATGTGCACTATTTACTCTAGAAGTATATTCTGTTCTGTAGGAAAAGGGCTTCAATGGTGTATTATGATTGAATGTGGTTTTTTTAGATAACAGCTGATTGAGGGTGTAAATATTATGTTTAGAATTTTCTTACTCGGAACTCTTTTTGAGATTATTTCAAGGTGGTTAGAGTGAAAGGTAAGAAACTTGTCTTGCATAGCAGTTTGAGATTAAATGACAATGTAAAATCTGTGTAATGTCAATGCAGAGACTGTAAGTTTATAATATATTTGGTAGAAAAAAGGGTTTCTATATGGCCTTCGTGGATCATTATCATTATTAAATGTTGTACTTTTAAGTAACCCTTTGTTAGGGGTACGGACGTAATGTTTAGAAATTTGTTAGTTAGGTTTGATCATTCTATTTTCTAATTAAAATGTTCATATAATCTCTGTGGTAGGAATGGCATTTTCAAACGTGTTTGCTGCATCAAGCTTACGTTTAAGTGAGGGTCAAAATCTTCTCTTTCGCTCTTTCCCTGGGTTACCCAAATTAGCCAAGTCCAATATGGTCCCTAGAGCATCAAAGGATGTCCCAACTAGCTTCCGTTACCCTCCAATGACCAAAAAACCACAATGGTGGTGGAGATCATTAGCATGCCTACCTTACCTTATGCCTCTCCATGAGACATGGATGTATGCTGAGACAGCATATAATCTTCATCCATTCTTGGAATGCTTTGAATTCTACACGTACCCTTTTCTTATGGCAATTGGGAGCTTGCCTAGCTGGTTTCTCATGGCATACTTCTTTGTTGCATATCTTGGAATTGTGAGGAGAAAAGAATGGCCTCATTTCTTCAGATTTCATGTCGTGATGGGAATGTTATTGGAGATTGCCCTGCAGGTTATAGGAACTGTTAGCCGCTGGATGCCACTATCACTCTACTGGGGCAAAATGGGAATGCATTTTTGGACTGCCGTATCATTTGCTTATCTCTTTACTGTTTTGGAGTGCATAAGGTGTGCTCTTGTTGGTATGTATGCTGACATTCCTTTCATCTGTGATGCAGCATATATCCAAATTCCATATGATTAACAAGGAATATATGTAAAGAAGTTTACCCTTCTATATCACTTTTTTGTTGTATCAGAGTTTTTTCTTGAACAACATTGAAGAACAAGTAGTCTGTTAGTGATTATTTTTGTGAAAAAAAAAATGTATGAGATTTCCTACGTATTTGTATTGACTTTATATGTAGTCTCAGGGGTTTAATCCCTCTCTTTTCCTCTTCCCTCTGACATTCTCTTCAGTCTATTTCTATTACAAATGCACACTATCTTCTAGATAGTTGGTCCTTGTGTAAGATAGCAATTTAAGCATACGCATGAACCTGTTTAGTCGACAAAATTACTGTGAAATGGGAGATTGATATGACGGTATCGATTAAGGGTATTAAATCTCTATATACTCTTGGCGTGATTCAAGATTTCCAAGTTTTGTTACTCAGCATCATTTTAACTGTTTGAGCATTTTTTCTTTGAGGATTATGGATGGGAGTGGTCAATTTGGGCAGAATTTTCTTTGGAATAACATTGTAGATTATCCTTCAGCCATCATTCTTGCCACATATTGCATGTTACTCTTTCAATTCCTTTTACACAAATTTCTAAATATGCAAAGTGAAATTGATATTAAGTGTAATTTTGTTAATCTAATGTAAGATTTTTTATTACTTGTGGTCAATTTGAGTTAGAGCCAAAATTAATTTTATCTCATTACAGCTCACCATGTTTTTTCTAATTAGTTGAAGACATGGAGAGAAATATTTTGGTTTATTATTATTTTGCCCTTTCTCCCTGTATATATTTAAGAAAACTTTCTACCAACTTATTATTTTTAGCTAAAAATCAATTTGTGAAATTTTTCAATCGACATTAGCTAAAAAGAAAAACAAATTGGCTAAAAAATCTAATCAAAGTGACACAAGTTAAAATAATTATTTACATCAGTTGAAAATAATTTTAATCTTGTCAGTGATAAGAAAAAAAATCGACGTTGACATCAATTGAAAAGTATTATCAACTAATACTTTAAAATTATAAAACGCTGTATGATATTAACCTAAATGTTATATTGCTAATAATTAAAATCCTTTACTGGAAAAAAATAAAACGAAAAAAATTGAATTATTTTATTTCAATAAAATATCTAAAATTAAAAAATAAAATTCAAATTTAACGTGTTTGAATCTTTTGAAATTTACAAATTGACTTTCCAAATACTTACTCCGGAGACAGAAATTATTGTTTGGAAACAACCTACAATATCAAAACTGTCCTTAAACGAATTAAATAAATTGCAAGGACTAAAATATCACAGGGACTAATTTGCAAGAATTTCCCATAATTTTATTGCAGAAGTATATAGGTAGATATCTACGCCCTACCAGCACCATCTTAGTATATAGGTAGAACCATCTTAGTATATAGGTAGATATCTACACCCTACCAGCACACAGAACGACGACGTATTTGTCATTCGACACTACAGAGCCCAGTGGCATTCTCGTAAATCCTTGCCTTAACTGCAAAACAGCGTTCCGTTCCCCTTTGTTCCTCATCGATCGTAATAACTGCAAAACTCTGCACTGCGAAGCAAACCACTCGAGGCGCTCCGCTTTCTCTATCCCTTTCCATCTTCGAGCTCGATCTAGTGGTCTCTTCGAATCTGGCTGGATCTTCGACGAGTGCTCGCGATAAAAGCTTGTTAGTTTCTGCAATCTTCGAAAATGGTGAGCTTCCTCTCTTATCCCTAACACTTCACGGTTCTCAGCAATCCTAGATCTGGAGCGGACTCGCTTCGATTTGATGTTTTCTTATTACGCTCCCTCCTATTTGAATTTCAATTGATTGTGTATCCGTGACTTCAAACGCTAGCCTCCTAAATTAATTTTCAGATTTCAGTTACCACGGGATCTATTGTGGAATTGTGCATTGACTACTTTTTGTTTGTCTCTTTGTTTTTTGCTTGCTTTTGCAGCCTCTCCGACTCGAAATTAAGGTACTCTTCTTTTTTGTCTTTCCTATTGAGGTTTATTTTCGGAGGAATGTCTGATAAGTTTGGTATATAGTATTTCTGTGATTTGGACTTCTCTGCAACCGGGGGTAGCGCAGTGTATTACTTTCCTACTGCTTAAACTTGTGTATTTTTGATATATTTGAACAGCGAAAGCTTGCACAAAGATCAGAGAGAGTGAAGTCTGTGGATCTACATCCTACAGAACCATGGTAATGCCTTGTCCTTGGTTGTGCTGTTGTGATTTTACTCTGGAATTATTTTAGGATATGTAGCTAAATTGGTAACAGCATTGTAATATGTTACTCATCACGAATTACTGGATGTGACTCCATCATTTAGTTTTTCTCAAGCATGATCTCTACAAGGAGTTGGGGATAGTGGATACTTGGATGTTTCACTGAATGTGTGATGTTAATTAATACAGGATTCTGGCAAGTTTATACTCTGGAACTGTCTGTATCTGGAACTACCAATCTCAGGTTTGTAGATTTTTCTATTTGGTTTTTATATCGAATTGAAAATGTAATGTTGAATTCTTGCATGTTGGGACCTGAGTCGGACACACCATCTTTTGCATGGTGCTTATGTATAGTAATGTGCTGATGCACAAATAAAGGGTCTATATATTATGTCTTCTTCAAAATTGAAAGCATATGCATAATTTATTCCTTTTGTTAAAAATCTACTTTATGATTATATATTAGTTGACAGCGATGTTCAGAAAATGTTGGTGTTCTACTGAAATATTAGGATTATATATCTTAAGCTAGCATGCATGGGGCCGCTTGGAACAGTTTTGGGTTTCTATAATTTTCATTACTTTTTGGCGAAGCTTCTTAAATGAAGTTTTTGATTGTTTGTTTCAAATAATTGTATGGTCTAATTCATGACAATTTTTGTGCGACAAGAGCTTATTGAAAATTGTTTAAATAAGGTGTTTTACCCAAACCGACCATAGAAAAATTAAACTTTAGCAGTTTAGCTTTCAAACCCCAACCAGGTTGAGTTGCTTCCACTTTAGCCTATTGTTTGCTTATCTGCACGAGGTCACAGTCATCTTTTGTAATAAGAAAAATGTTGATAAAATGCTAGTAGCCACTCCAACTCTACAGAAAATTATAGTTTAGATATCCCATATATGGGAAGTCTATTTTTGGTGTATTTCCTTCCTTTTGGATATTTTTTATGTCCTTTCACTCTTGATAGTCAAGCTATCTGACAATTTTGGGCTTTTGTAGATTTATTATCAGCATTGTCTATGGCTTTTTTTCCTCCTCTTTACACAAAAAAATATATCATCAATGTTTTTGAAGAATTATAGCCTTTTTTTTTTTGTCAAATACGGGGAAAAACCAAGAAGAAAAGTGCTCCTGTACTTAGTTTTGTACATTCTGTATGGTGTATTTTGTTTGTGTTCTGGTGATATTGAATGAGAGATATCCTTCTTGCGTGTTCTATAATGACTTCATGGCCTTTCTGCAATCACTTAAAATTTCATAAGACTGAACATTCTATATGCACTGTATTTATAGATTTTAGGTTGGTATTAAAAGACGACCTCTACCACCTGTTCATATATTTGGAATTTTTTGCCAGACTTTATTCAAATGGATATTCCTCAGTAATTTCTTTGGATATTTGTCTGTGCAATTAGTTTAATTTTTTATCATTTTATTTCAGACCATGGCCAAGTCTTTTGAGGTTACTGAGTTACCAGGTGTGTGCATTTTTCAGTCTGTTTCGTTGTTTGTATATCTTCCTCTTGATTCATTTTATTTCATTCTCTATATATTTTGCTTGTATATCTTCCTCTTGATTCATTTTATTTCATTCTCTATATATTTTGTGGGTCTCTCATATACAGCTTGGTTTTGCAGTTAGGTCAGCTAAGTTTATTGCTCGCAGACAGTGGGTTGTGGCAGGGGCAGATGATATGTTTATTCGTGTATATAATTACAACACAATGGATAAAGTTAAAGTATTTGAGGCACATACAGATTACATTAGATGTGTTGCAGTTCATCCTACCCTTCCTTATGTGTTGTCATCATCTGATGATATGCTCATAAAGCTTTGGGATTGGGAAAAGGGCTGGATCTGTACCCAGATATTTGAGGGGCATTCTCATTATGTCATGCAAGTGACATTTAATCCTAAAGACACAAACACCTTTGCCAGTGCATCTCTTGATCGCACCATAAAGGTAAACACGTGTTTTTCTTGCTAGTTGTTTCGTCCATTTTCTTTGTTTTATTTCCATACTCCTATGGTAAATATTAAAAATTAATGTATTAATACTGCTATCTTCACTTGCAGATTTGGAATCTTGGCTCCCCTGACCCCAATTTTACATTGGATGCCCATCAAAAGGGAGTGAATTGTGTTGATTACTTTACTGGTGGTGACAAACCTTATCTAATTACTGGTTCTGATGATCACACTGCCAAGGTTTGTTTTCTATTTTCTGTTTCTTCTTTGTCATCTTCCGTTTAATTTGTTTTCCAATATGTATATATGGATAGGAATTATCATGGCAATAAAACCTTTAAAACAGGTATGGGATTATCAAACCAAAAGTTGTGTCCAGACTCTAGAGGGTCACACACACAATGTATCTGCTGTATGTTTTCATCCTGAACTACCTATAATCATTACTGGATCTGAGGATGGCACAGTGCGCATTTGGCATTCAACAACTTATAGGTAATTTTATGTTGTTTACATATTACTGAGTTGAGAGTCTTATGTTTTGTTATTTAATTTGGTGTGTTGTTCTTGCCATTTTTGTCATCGTCACTCTATCATAGGAACTTGAATAATTTGATTTTAGTTTAAATTTTTTATCACAATGAAATCATGACTTGTTTTTTCAAAATATATGATATTGCTTTCCACCTGTTACTTAACCCATTTTTTTGACATGTATGCCTAAAATTGATGTTCAGTTGAGAATTTAGATATTGCTGAAATTTGGTCAGGAAGAGTGGATAGTGGTGCTAGATTCTTATATATTAGATATTGTGGCCTTGCTCCATGTTACACTGTTTAAAGATTTTATACCAAGATTAGTTTGAAGTTTTTATCGAGATTATGGATATACTCCAGTTATTTTTAAAGTAAGATGGTGCTATAATCTGCCTGCAGGCTGGAGAACACATTGAACTATGGCCTTGAAAGAGTTTGGGCTGTTGGATACCTGAAGGGTTCACGTCGGTGAGTTTTTTTGGATTAAATTGTGAAAGTAATTACCAAGTCTCATATCTGCAGTCCCTCTGAATCATGTTGGGTGGAGGTGTAGGATATGAGACTTGGTAATGAAATACTCGCTCCTGATTAGATTACTGATTAGCAAAGTTTTTTTCTCCTTGTGTCATGGGATCTTGTTTGCTTTAACTGAAAGCAGAACATTTTTCTTACTTTTTTCTTCTCGTGATCGTGACATTATCTAAATTACAAAAATCTTTCTCTGAAGGGTTGTGATAGGCTATGATGAAGGTACTATTATGGTCAAACTTGGTCGAGAAGAACCTGTAGCCAGCATGGATAACAGTGGAAAAATAATTTGGGCTAAGCACAATGAAATTCAAACCGTCAATATAAGGAGTATAGGAGCAGATGTGGAGGTATGGGCTCTTTTTAACCTTTTTTGTCCATATAATACATGAGAAAAAAGTTGAAACTTGCTTTAGTGACACAAGTACTATGTATTTTAGATTGCTGATGGAGAAAGGTTACCATTGGCTGTTAAGGAGTTGGGCACCTGTGATCTCTATCCCCAAGTGAGTGAGCATCCCTTTTCTTTGATATTAAGTCTCATTTTTTTTTGCATTACTTCTCTACTTTTATCGATTATGCTCATATTAAGCAACTTTTAAAGGATACAAGAAGCAAGCGTATTACATTATTTAGCAATTCTGACATTTTGATATTTCAATTCTGGTTCTGACTTTTGTATTATGGTGATTCGTGCCTTTTTTTCTGACATTTCTTTAATTCTGATTGATTCTTTTTGCCTCTATATTGTATTTGTATGCATAAAATATGCCATTGTTTTATGTAATCTGTGTATAGATGAGTATTTATTTAAATAAATATAGGTTTTACTGTGTAATGTTAGGCATTCAAATTCAGATGTTAATGACAGAACTAGTTGGTATCTCAGACTATTATTTTCTTATATTCAATCCCTTTTCAAAAAAGTGAGCTTCAAACTAATAGTCTGCCCCTTAGGTTTAATTATGACTAGAAATTTAATTTTTCATGCATCTTGATTGGTGTCTGACACTTAGTTTACTTTTATTTTCAGAGTCTAAGGCACAATCCAAATGGGAGGTTTGTTGTTGTTTGTGGAGATGGGGAATACATTATATACACTGCTTTGGCATGGAGAAACAGATCATTTGGTTCTGCCTTGGAGTTTGCTTGGTCTTCAGATGGGGAATACGCTGTAAGAGAAAGCACATCGAAAGTCAAAATATTCAGCAAAAATTTCCAGGTTGTGCTTCACTTTTAGTTACTCTTTCTTTTTATTCTTTGTCTGAAAACACAAAAGTGATGACCACCAAACTAAATAATTTTGTTAAAAGGATGGCCAAACTGGTTCCTGCCAATGATTTACTGTTATAAAAGGGACCATGTAATAAAACTATGGTATCAGTTAATTTTCCTTGACCATTGCATCTGACTAACATTTTCCATTGCTGCTAGTAATAAGAGATCATTGATTTCTATTTTTGTCGCCTAACTTGGTTCACACAAAAAATTACCATCATTTAGGATGTCTTCCGAATGAAATTAGTTGTCTAAGAAAGTTTTAATTGGGAACAAAATTTGTATATTTCAGGAAAAGAAGAGTATCCGACCAACTTTTTCAGCTGAAAGAATATTTGGTGGCACTGTATTGGCAATGTGCTCAAATGATTTCATCTGCTTTTACGATTGGGCTGAATGCAGGTTGATTCGTCGTATTGATGTTAATGTTAAAGTAAGTGCTTCCATGAGGTGGCATCAGCATTCTGCTTTTATTTCTTTCTCTGTCTTGTTAATTTTGTTAAATTTTCTTGTGTCAGAACCTCTACTGGGCTGACAGTGGTGATCTAGTGACAATTGCTAGTGATACATCATTCTACATCTTGAAGTACAATGTGAGGATTCTACAAACTTGATCCATTTTTTACAATTGACTTTCTATGAGAAGGCGTTGTTTTTACCTTTATGATTTGGTTAAACAAATATCTAATGGCACTTTACTGGTGAAGTGTTATATAAACATTTTAACTTCCATTGTTGCAGCGTGATGTTGTAGCATCATATTTAGATAGTGGAAGCCCTGCAGATGAGCAAGGTGTTGAAGATGCCTTTGAGCTCCTACATGAAACGAGTGAACGCATCAGGACAGGGATCTGGGTTGGGGATTGCTTTATCTACAACAATTCTTCTTGGAGGCTTAACTATTGTGTTGGTGGTGAGGTATTATCTCTTTTCCCTTTTAGATTAAAAAATGCATACTTATTTTTTGAACTTGCTGTAATATTTTTTGCTTTGTCTTGATGAATCTCTTTTATCGTATGTGCATTTATTGAACAACAAGGATCCTACAATTCCTGATGATGCATTTCATTATGAATTTAGGTAACTACAATGTTTCATTTGGACCGTCCTATGTACTTGTTGGGATATCTTGCCAGCCAAAGTAGGGTCTATTTGATAGACAAGGAGTTCAAGTAAGTGAGTCAACGGTATGCATCATTCAAAACTACTCAATGCGGTAATCCTGATTTTTTCTTCTTTTGTCTATTTTACTCAGTGTTATGGGATACACGCTACTTTTAAGCTTGATTGAGTACAAGACACTTGTCATGCGTGGTGACTTAGAAAGAGCCAATGAAATTCTACCATCAATTCCTAAAGAACATCATAACAGGTAGTAGATATTTTTTGTTACTTCGTTACAAAATGACTTTTACTTTCATTATTTAGAAATTATGTTTGATATGTTTTGTGAAAAGCTTTTCTTTTTGTATTGCATTGTGTTATAAAATTATGGAAATATACTTACCAAAAACAATTAACAATTCCAATAATCTGACACTCTCGTGTTCAAGTTTTTTGTGTGCTTGTTAATGATGATACCTTACTTTGATATATTCTGGACTCACTAGTCTCCGTGCTTGTTCGTTATTTATCATTGGTTGCTTTCTTTAAGAAATGAATATATGCTGCATTTTTTTCCTGGTGTTTGACTTAGAATAATTTTCTGTGTATGGTGTTCACTTGGACTACAGTTTCAATGTTTGATGTTCAGATGTGACATCCACCGTAATTGCAATTGTTTATTTGTTTCCTTCACTAGTGTGGCTCGTTTCCTGGAATCACGAGGAATGATAGAGGATGCTCTTGAAGTAGCTACTGACCCTGACTACAGGTTTGATCTAGCCATTCAGCTTGGAAGATTAGAGGTTGCTAAGGTAAATGCACAAGTACATATTTTCCCACGAGCATATATCATTTGACTTCTGAAAATTGAAAACTTGGGTTTCGAGTTTTTTACATTTCTCATATGCATCAGTCTAACTTGTGGGGTTATATTTTCATTATTCTTTTGCAGGGTATAGCCACTGAAGTGCAGAGTGAGTCTAAATGGAAGCAATTGGGAGAATTAGCTATGTCTACTGGAAAGGTGTTTTTCTCTATCAAATGAGTTTCTATGATTTATTTAACGTTTGGCTGAATTATATTCCTAAATATAGTTCTCAATAAGACCATGCTTAAGAGGATTCGGAGATTTGATTAGTGCCAAACTATGAAGTCCAAATTCTCCAGAATTAACAGCGTTGTTATAGTATGTTATTTTACATTACACCAATACTTGTAGAGTCTTGTACTATGTGCTTAGATGGATATGCGGGAGTGTGCACCCGTTTTCTTAGCAAAAAAGTATTGATTGATTTGTTTGTGATGCTGTTCAGATCGAGCTGAACAAAGCCGCTTCATTAATATTTTTTAATGCAAGTGGTCGTGTTTCAATTTGACCCCAAATGGTTCACACACAGCACTATCTCAGCAAAAGGGGATAAGGCTAGGTTTACTTTTCGGGTCTCTTACCATGTTGCTTGACTTGCGTCTGTTCTTTGTCTAACAAGGTTCCAAGTCTTGCACATCCTCTTTAGTCAAAATTAAAGTCTCATCTTCACTAACCATTGAAAACAAATCAGACCTGGCTCTGGTTTTGCTTATCCTCCTCACCCCGATTAAAGAGTTATCTTCCTCTTGCATTTTACAGTGACTGTGGTAAGAGGAATCAACCAAGCTTTTATAGTCCACTTGTGGGAAAATTCAGCAACCACTAAGTCAAAATAGTGAAACTATTCATATGTGGTTGAATAGAAATCAGAAATGCCTGTTTTATGAGTTTTTCATCATCTAATATTTGTTAGATATGATGCTTCAGTGATGGAAAACATTACAATGGGATAAAAGAAGGAAATTATCAAATTATCAAACATTACAATAGGATCCCAATTAATAATGTGCAGTCTTCCATTTCTTCATTAAAATTTCCACAAAGTAAAGCATCATTAATTTATTGCTCAATCCAAAAGCAATCCATTATGAACACTCCATTCCATCTCCATCAAAAGTTCCAATTGTACAAGAGCTCAGTGCTGATTCTGATGCATGATTAGGAAGTTGATTATTTATTTTATTCTTATTGTAATTGGTAATGATTCCGGACACTTGATGTTGATTGGTATTGGGTATCGTTCTTGGTCTTATGCAGATCACTGTATTATTTGTTCTTGCAGTTAGAAATGGCTGAAGAGTGTTTAAAATTCGCTATGGATTTGAGTGGATTATTACTGCTATATTCTTCTTTAGGGGATGCTGAAGGAATATCAAAACTTGCAACTCTTGCTAAAGAGCAAGGGAAAAATAATGTTGCATTCCTTTGCTTATTCACGTTGGGTAAACTTGAGGACTGCCTTCAGTTGTTGGTGGAAAGGTAATATTTTGTGGTTGTAATCTCTTGTTTATGATATTACTGTACTGAGAGAGAAAGGGTTAAGTTAGACTGCAGTTTGATGTAGCTGTGTTATACTTTTGACAGCAATCGGATTCCAGAGGCTGCTTTAATGGCTCGATCCTATCTCCCGAGCAAGGTCCCAGAGATAGTGGCAATTTGGAGAAAAGATCTCAGTAAGGTAATTTGTTATATATCAGATTTAGTTATAACTGAACAGTCTGAAATTTATGCTGTTCTCGTGATATTAGGTAGGAAATGTTCACAGTCCATTTCCCTGTTCTGGATATTGGCAGGTTTAATGTGTATTAGAAATACAAATTCTTATATCTATTCGTTAATGTGCATGCACAGGTTAATTCAAAAGCCGCAGAATCATTGGCTGATCCTGAGGAGTATCCTAATTTGTTTGATGATTGGCAAGTTGCGCTTGCTGTTGAATCTAAAGCTGCAGAAACAAGGTCAGTGGGGAAATGCGTACTTTTTTTTACAAGTATCTTACAACTTTGGTCATTTTTGTATTACTCTGTATGGTGTGCTAAACTTCTAACAGATGTTTTGTACTAATTATTTCTTTTATTATAGAGGTGTTTACCCTCCTGCATCAGAGTACGTGAACCAGGCTGATAAATCATATATCACCCTTGTGGAAGCTTTCAGAAACATGCAGGTAGAAGAAGGGGATCAACCTCTTGAGAATGGGGACTCCGTCCACGAGGTAAAATAAATAGTGTAGCTAACACCGTACATAAGTTCTCAACATTTTCTCCTAAAGTGATAGTGTCCTTTTGCTGCTACAGAAAGGATAACCTATAACCCCAATTGGATTGTCAGTGGTATAAAGTGTGTTTATGTTGTTTTTATGTTCTTTTGTCCCAGTTGACTGAACATAACGGGGAAGAGCACTATCCAGATGAGCATGAGGAACAAAATGGAGAGGAAGGAAGCCAAGAGGAAGCAGTTGTAGTGGATGCCGATTCTACGGATGGTGCAATCCTCATCAACGGTAATGAGGCGGACGAAGAGTAAGGTAAAAATAATGGAACCCGACAGTCTAAAAGCATTGGGTTGGAGCTGTGCGAAAATTGAAGCTTTATCTCGGGTGATTGCTTCTCAAGTTCCATTCCTAACTCCCATTTTGACAACTAGCTGCATTTACCATCATTACTATCACCTGAGTACCTGCAATTCTATTTTTGTTCTTTTTAATGTATCATACACTTTATTACAATTAGGCTGTATATTTTGGGAAATAGAGAGGAAATTATAAAATTATGTCCATTTTCAGTAGACGGTGACCAAATCTCAGAACACTTCACCAATTTTTCCATAATTTTGTACGGCAATTTGGCTTGGGATTTTGTTGCTTGAGCAATCATGGTATAATCCATGCTAAACTTTTCCTGTAAACTTTTTGTTGTGTAAGGGATGATGAGGTCAAGATAACAACGAATGCTAGGTATATTTTATTTTCCATCTTAAACTTTTCAAGAAACAATAACACTGTTTTATCTCATGCTAGAGGTCTACCTTCAATATTCAGTACAAACTTATACTACACAAGTTTGTCTACTAATGCGTTAGACACAATTATGAATATCTCTTTCGGATGTCTATTTTCTATTTTAATTTTTGTATTAGAATATTCGCGTTCACCTTAATCTTTTACTCTCTGCAGAAGTTTGCTGTTTAAATTGGATAACTTTAAAGGGTCATATTTTTAATTAAATAATTTGTAAAATCTTGTATTTGTATAAAAATTAGATAATTCCATAGATAAGATTAAGGTTTATAATTATCCAGTATCCATATTTTTTTCGCTTCTTTCTTTACCTAATAGAACGCTTTTTTTTATTAATTAAAAAATAAATAGAAATCCTAACGATATATTATTTTATAATAATACTCTAAGATTAACTTATTTAAATAAAAAATAAAACATGCAATCAATGATATCACTTTTCATGTACAAAACATTAATTTGTGCTACTAGATATTTAACCCATAATATATAAATTAAATACACTAATTTAAAAGTAAAAACAATCAAAATACATAATCAAAAGAAGAACCGAATAAAGAAATTGAGGACCCAAATCTTATTAGCTGCTTTCCTTTGTACTTCACTGTGTCGTTACTACTTCGTCGTAGTAATCATGGTTTCTCTTCTTTTATTTAATGGTTTCTCTTCTTTTATTTTCCTATTTTTATATTTATGAAGGTAACCGACGAGAGAGTGAACCTTTGACAAGTGCAACTAAAATAGATTATAACCAAACTGGATAAATAATTCTTTCTTTATCTTTGTTCAATTTTTTTAATAACGTGCCATTTTATTATTATTGTCCAATGATACATTCACAAGTTCGTTTTTCATACATATGATCATGAATCTTAACCCACGTACTTAAAGGATCTTATTGCTTTCATACATAAAGACGAAAATACAATTGAAATTTAACTAAAGCAGCTTGAAATCATTAGAAAAAAAAATACAATATTTTTAGTTACAAGTAAAAATAAAATCCGATCAAATTAACATGTAGGAATAACCTATCTAATATAATGTTTTTTAAATCATAAAACAAGTGATGAATTGTAATGGGTCTTTTCTTCTTTATTGTTCAGCACTTGGATTACTCCAATTTTTTCAACGATGATCTTATTTTATATTTTGATGATCTCAGTGTTAGAAGTTCACGAGATTCCAAATCTGAAAAAAATTATCAGATAATTCATTCTTCCCAACAGTGTCACCTATTTTATGTTCTTAACTCCTCTCTTCTCTTTACAATTCTTTTTTTCTCACACTCAAATCCTTCTACCTTTTCTTAACACAACGCAGCCCAACCCGTCAAAATTCACTCTTTTTTCTGCTTTAACTTTCTTAGATTCAAAATTCACACTTGCCTTTGCCGTTTATCTCTTCTCATAATCTCTCAACTTTTGGGCTTTTCCGATTTCACTGAAGAAACTTCTCATGTAGGGTTTCCATATTGAGGGGAAAATTCCGAATTTGATTACTTATTTTACCTCTGTTTGGTATTTGTTGAAATTTGTGTTTTTGTAAGGTTTCCACTTTGTGGGAGACTTCTGTTCGGAAATTTCTAGGTTTTGGTCAGGGTTTATCGGGTGTTGCTCTTTCCGTGCTGATGGCTACCGTGGTTGAAGAAAACAATGTTGAGTATGATTGTGATCCCGAAGATGCAAAGAGACTGTTAACAATGCGGAGGCGCGAAGCCAGCGATGACGAAGAAGCCGAAGGGGAAGAGGTCACTGATAAGAGGGAAGTTGGTAGAGTAGAGGTTCGTTCTGATAACTTAGATGATGAAGGAGGTGTTGAAGATTATGCTAATGATGGTGATGATGTTGAAGAAGGAGAAGAAGAATTGCAAGAAGATGAATTGCAAGAAGAAGGAGAAGAAGAGGAGGAGGAGGTTGAAGAAGTGTACGAGGAGAAGGGTGCAAGTGTGGGGGTTGAGGTTGAGGGTCCAGTGATTGTGGCTAAGGAATCTGATGATGATGTCAGACCCCCTTTGGAAGATTCTGCCGAGGATCATTCCGAGGAGAAAAAGGAGTCTGATCCATTCGCGGTTCCCACAGCCGGAGCTTTTTACATGCACGACGACCGATTTGGGGACAATGCTGGTACCCGCAACAGGTATGTGATGTTTACTTCTAATTCTTTTCATTGTGCAGTACTGTTTCTTGTGATCTATGTTAAAGAAAATGTTCTCGACTTAGTCAGAATGCACTGTCTTTTCTCGAGTTTAATTTTGATACACTGATGGTGAATACTCTCTAGTCTCAACCAGATTGGTATCACCTAAGATGTTATTTTTAAAATAGTTCTTAGAAAATTCAACAATTTTACTGTCTTGGCAATTTATGATATGATTGGATGGCAATGTAAATATTGTCCTTGTATTTTAATTGATGTCTTGTTTTTTTATCTCCCCTTTAGACGGATACATGGTGGAGGAAGGAGACTGTGGGAATCCAAAGATGACAAGAAATGGGGTCATGATAAATTTGAGCAAATTTTGCATGAAAAGCATTATGAGGAGGTAATGATCTTTAAATTGCTTCATGGTCAATCGTATCTGTTAGTTCTATCGTCATTTTTTTAGAGCTCCTTTTCTAATGCTTTCTGTCTAAAATTTAGAGGAGACCTTCTAAGGGTAATTATCATGTCCGTGGTAATGGTCGAGGCACTGATTATAGAGGGTACGTACGAGGAAGTAAGAAAGGATATAATAGCAGTAGCAATCAAAATCAGATGCCTAAGAGTGTTGTGAGAGGGAGAGGCCCCCAAAAGTATGAACGTAGCAACAAAATCAATGGTCCATCTGCCCAAGTGCAAAATAAACAGTAAGTACAAGCTTCATTTTATAAAATTTGCTGGAAACTGGAGACCTATAGCCTCAAGTGACATTCTGATACGAATTATTTTGTTTTCCTAGATCTGGGAAATCTCGTGAGAAAAATTCAAATGTTAGTTTGGAGAGGACTTCAACACCTTCTTCCCATGCAGAATCTGACCCTGTGCCTTCTAAAAATCAAGTGCTGGCTTCAAATTTGAATTCAGCTTCCCCACCATATTACCCCTCAGGCTCTTCCAGCAATGATATTAATTTGGCACAAAAAAGGGAGGTGCAAACTGGTGGCGGTAGCAGGAATGTTGGTCATGTTGCTGTGGGTGAGGGTTTTCCAGTTCAACAAAAGAATGCTCTGATTCAGGGAAAGAATGTTGTTGATTCCGTCAGCATGTCAAAGTTGTATATAAATGAATCCACCCCTCGATCTGTTGGAAAGCCTTTGAACAATGTGCGTATGGCACGATCTGGTTCTGCTGTAGTCAATGCTTCTCAATCTCCTCACCCAAGGACTTCTGGGAGTGGGAGGGGAGTATCAATCCCAGTACAGACAAATTTTCAGCGTTCTCCCTCACATAATAAAGTTTCTCCATCAGAATTCCAGGCTATTCAGACAAGTTCTACTCCAGGTAGGAATTCAACTTCTGTGGAAGCTACTGCCCCACGGTTGGGCCAAAGACCTGGCAGTGGGTCTCCATTGTCATTACCCTCCAAAACAGCCACGCCAATTAATTCACATGATTCTGGAGAATTGGATTCAGGGTCAGAATCTGGTAAAGGCAAAGGGGCTTTGGTTGGGAAGGGGAGGGGGGGTTCCCATGGCGCAGGACAGGGAGCTTTTGTTTATGGTGGGGCACAAGTAATAGGCACCGCTGGAAATGTGGGTGTTAGCCATGGAGATCCAAACTTCCCTGCTTTCTTGCCAGGTTTGTACCTACATTACTGACCTTGTGGAAACTTTATATTCAATCTACCTATTATTTGTTATTAAAACATCTGATGTTGGAATGTAATTAGTTGTAAGTTATAGAGCTATGCTGTGTAGAAAACCAAGTAATTCTTCTATTTATTGTTAAAAGGGAAACATTACCACAAAGGCTCTGGTCTTAACACCCATGTTTCTTTTAGTTTGCTTGTAGTCTTTTCTGAACAAGACTCATCAATTATCATTTTCTGTTAATTTGTTTGTTATGGATTTTCTGATTTTCACTAGATTTTGATGGAATGCAGTCATGCAATTTGGGGGCCAGCATCCTGGGGGTATAGGAGTTCCTGCTGTTGGCATGGCATTCCCTGGATATGTTGCTCAGCCTCAACTGGGAAAATCAGAAATGACATGGTATGGGTAAATCTCCAATTTTAATGTGTTGAGTAATGTTTTTAGGAGTTGGCAATTCACATGTTTTAGTGCCTTTTGTCATGGTCTTAATCTCTCTACATTGCTATAAGAACAGTCTATACCAATGACAACAAATCATGATAGCAGATATTTTAGAAGAGGATCACACAAGAACATCTCGCTCATTTATGTTAAATAGTTCCTTTTTTACTTAAAATGGATAAACTTTCTGATTCCTTTTTGTTCCCTCTCTATTGGAACCCATAATAATATTTCCATCCTCCTTTGGTTTAGGCTACCAGTCTTGGCTGGTACTGCAGGAGCTTTAGGGGCTACATACCCATACCTTGCTGTTGATGGTGCAAGCAGTCACCAATCTGGACAGGCCTCTGCAATGGGTACCTCAAGGTTGGCCAAGTTTTGTAGCATTGGGATATATTTTCATATCACTTAGTGCTTACCACCATTTCCTTTTCAATGTTCCTAAATCCTATCGCCAGAGGCTTGATTTATTATTTTCTTTTGTTATCAAACCTCTGCAGCAAGGACCATAGTGTTAACAAAGCTAATAATGAATTGAAGCCACCTCAGAAATCTGGTAAATATTCATGTTCCATTTCCTCTTATACGCTATCAATTGCCCTTGGTTACTAACATTATAATTTTTTATTCGTTTTATGTAGAGCTTGCAAGTGAAGAGTTTGGACAGAGGCAGAATAAACCCCGAAGGCAAGTTGAATTGTGAAACCATCTTTAGTATTTTTAATGATTATTATTGCGGACATGTGCATGGAATTGCACAACTACCGCTTCTTTTACTTGATTTTTACTTTAAGTGCTGTGTAGTCGCTTTGTAGGGAAGCTGGAAAATGTTCATTCTGTTTGTGTACTAGATATTTAATAATGAATGTTGGTTATGATCTAATGCAGATACTCAGAGATGAATTTTGGTCAGTGAATATGGTGCACTTTGTTTGAAGTAAACAGATAAAGGTTTGAAGTAAACAGATCTTCGTTGTTGTTATTACCATTATTGCTTCAAATTCTGAGTTTTGGTAATTTTGTTATTTGACAGGCCTTTCTCCTCCTGGCCCTTAGTTCTCTAGCTTTTCATCTGGAGCACTTTGGGCTACCATAAGTTTCAGAATTTTCAGGTAAACTTGTAGCTACCATAAGTTGAATTTTCATCATTCAACTTTTTTGTTGGTATTTTCGAATACTTATCTGTTTAATTTTTCTACCCCTTCCCTATTCTCCACACTCCAGCTATATAACACCTGCTCTTGATGTTCCCATCGCAGAAGTACTTGTTAAATTGGAAGGTATGGATTAATAATTACTAGTTTAGATGTTGGTGGATTTGACCCTTCTAAAGTGAGTCAGTCTCTCATATTTGAGGAGTCAAATCTCTATACCCTTTTGATCAAGAAAATACTGACAATTCCTGGGTTCTTTCCAGGTTCTTCTCGCAGTTTGGTTTCTTGGTGAAACACACGCAGGCTTCTCTAGAACTATAAGAATAGAGGAAAGGCTATAGGTATCATTTTGCAGCAGCTGATTACATTGTGGGTGAAAATTTTCTCATGTAAAGGTTTTTGTATTCATCTGGTTTTGACACCATCTGCTTATATCATCTATATAAGCTTATCAGACATCACATTTTAATGTTTTGTTCCTTTTCTAAACAAAATTCAATTGTTTGTTATCATAGGGTTGATGTTTTAGTTACTTCAATATGCAGTTTTGCTTGTTTCCTACAGTATCTATGACTTTTGATAAGAAACTTTTATTCTTCTTTTAAATAAGTTGTAAATATTTTTCAATTTAATGTTGTAACTATATTATTCAGTTTTCTTTTTAAGGTTTTAATTTATTAAAGAACAAATAAAATGTAGTCTTTTCCTCCAATTCCAATATTTCTATTATATCATAAAGTTTCAAATTTTGATACTATTATTGTCTTGGAATTTGTTTTTATTTTCTCCTTAACAGAATAGTAAAAAGAATATATCCCATTTACACCAAGCAAATCAGTAACATGAAAACTGATACAATGTCTGTCGAATGTTTGATTAAATTCTTATTTTTCCAAATTAACTAAAGAAAATTAGCTTCATTACAATAATTACAAGAATTTATAGGTATGATACAGATAAAGTTGGTCAACTATTATGCCAAACTAGGCGCGTGAATATTCGCTATTTAGCTGTTTATATATCATTTTTAAAACAATTCTATTCAAACCAGTTGGAACAGTTTTACTCTTTGTTAATTATTCAATGAAAATATTCACCGAATAATAATTAAATTACTTTATAATAGAAATTGAGAGAACCTTTCATCATCATTTTCTCTCTGATGTGACCTCCGAACTTGCACATGAAAGTTGTTGCGACCTGCGAGCCCAGTAATAATTAATTCAATGATTTATGAAAAATTATTCTTAAATCTCAATGAGACAATACAAGTTTTTTTAAATATTCTTCATAAGGAAAAGATAAAATAAAATAAAAGTTAGAGATATATAAAAAGAATTATAAGTTATATATTGATTATTTATTCTTTAGTCAGGAAGAGAATTGAGTTTGTTATGGTTGACCAACCCCATACATGTGCAACGCACGTGCACTCGTTCTCTGTGAAACTCATACCCCTGTCTCTTTTCTTCAGCTTTTTGTTTCTTCAGTTGTTGAATTCTCGTTTTCGGATGAAGGAGCAATTCAAGAATAGTCGTTGACCCTGAAAGCAGAAATCTTGGAGTACCATCTCATCTTTAAACCATTGAAGAACACGAAAAATGCATCAAGAACTGTAACACACCTTTTCTTTACCATTCTTCCTTTCACTTTTTCTTTGTAAAAACTTGAACTTCCTATATATGGTAGAAGCAACAATGCTGAAAGAACTGATCCTGAAAAGGAAGTGAATTTACAAGTGGGTCTCAAGCTTCTTTAATGATATAGTTAACGATACTGGTAATGGAGGACTGCAACAACAGCAAAGGAGAAGTTCATGCAAATTTTACACAGCAGAAGAACTCTTCAGCAAGATCAGGTATCTGTTTGAAATCTTCGTCATCTGGAAGGTCAACTCCACAAAATTCTCCTTCATTTCAGCGACCACATTCTACCTTAACACCAAGAAGAGAAGGCAAGGGTGTTGCACAGTGCTACGGCAGCAACCGGATACTGTTATGGCTGCTTCTGATAACCCTTTGGGCTTATCTTGGATTTTTTGTACAGTCTAGGTGGGCACATGATGAAAAGGAGGATGAATTTTCAGGCTTTAAAAGCAGACAAAGTGTTGCAACAAACTCCTATGTTGAACAGAATCAGCATCATGATTTGATTGCCAGAAACATTTCCTTATCTGTTAACATCGAACAAGGTATGAACAAACCAATAGATGTGGCTTTGGCCAAGAAAGAATATGGTGTTCTACCTGAGGTTAAAGCTAGCACAAGGAAAAGAAGAAGGCGACCAATGCATGTTTTGAGAGGTAAGAGGAGGCGAAAACATAAACTTGAGAGTGGTGGTTTGGAGGAGCTGGAGCCAGAGATTCCCCCAAGGAATTCCACCTCTGGATTCCTTGTTGGTCCATTTGGTTCGTTAGAGGATAGAATTCTGCAGTGGAGTCCTCAGGGGCGTTATGAAACCTGTAACACGAAAGGGGACTTTGAGCGCCTTGTTTGGTCAAGAAGCTTTGTTCTGATATTTCATGAGCTTTCCATGACTGGAGCTCCACTTTCAATGATGGAGTTGGCAACTGAACTCTTGAGTTGTGGGGCTTCTGTTCATGCTGTGGTGCTTAGCAGGAAGGGTGGTTTGATGCAAGAACTTGCTAGAAGACAAATCAAGGTGCTTGATGACAAAGCATATCACAGCTTCAAAACTGCAGCCAAGGCAGATCTTGTCATTGCTGGATCAGCTGTCTGTGCATCATGGATTGGTATGAACACATTGCTTAAGTTTTTCCTTATGCAGTGTCTGAAAATAATGCAGAACCAGCATAAAAGTTTCCAAAATATCAGAGCCTTGGTTGAAAATCCTCATATTAATTCTAAAACTAATGGCATAGGGCTTCTGACATTGAGAGATAGGAAAAGTGGTTGAGTATACCTATTTTGAAAACTTCAATTAAATATCATGAGGTGGTTCATAATAATATGAACAATTGTTTGTTACTCTGTGCTTGTTGTATACATCTTCTCTTACTTGAACACCGTTACATGTTTCCAGAACAATACATTGAACATTTTCCCGTTGGAGCAAGTAAAGTTGCTTGGTGGATTATGGAAAACAGACGAGAGTATTTTGATCGTGCAAAGGATATGTTGCAGAGAGTGAAAATATTGATTTTTCTCTCTGAAGCACAATCTAAGCAATGGCAAAAGTGGTGTGAAGAAGAAAGCATAAAATTGAGATTACAGCCAGCACTTGTTCCATTGTCTGTCAATGATGAACTAGCTTTTGTAGCAGGCATTCCCTCTACACACAATACTGCATCCTTCAGTGCTGCAATAATGGATGAGAGAAGAAAGTTGTTGAGAGATTCAGTTCGAAGAGAAATGGGATTGAGTGATAATGATATGCTTGTTATGACTCTGAGTAGCATCAACCGTGGGAAGGGTCAGCTATTTCTTCTTGAATCAGCAAGAACAATTGTAGAAGATGAACCATTGCACCATGATAATAAGAAAATGCCAGTGTCATCTGATGATGGACAACACCATGATAATAGTAGTGTAGTAGCCTTCAACAATATCTCAAGCACATTCATAAAAAGGTACATGAATCTCAAAACTATAGGGTGCTGTATGTAGTATATTTATTGATTGCACTATTGATGCATGTTTTTGTGTTCACAGCAAGCAAGTAGTTTCCAACAACAATGCAACAACGGCACAATCTCTCAAAATTCTCATTGGTTCTGTGGGATCTAAGAGCAACAAAGTGGATTATGTTAAGGGTCTGCTAAGATTTTTAGCACACCATTCAAACTTGTCAAAGTCAGTTCTGTGGACCTCAGCCACCACACGTGTTGCATCACTTTACTCTGCTGCAGATGTTTATGTCATAAACTCTCAGGTAAATCATGTTTCATTTGTATAAAATATTATCTGCATAGCATCTATTTTTATTACATTGCTTGAAAAACATACTAAGTTGTTTTCTTTTTCAAAATGCTGAAAAGGGATTGGGAGAAACATTTGGAAGGGTGACTATAGAAGCAATGGCATTTGGTCTTCCGGTATGGCTTCCAATTTGCTTTCCCTTGTCTTGTAATCACATACTATGGTAGTTTTGTTATCCTTTGAAACATTGCTCATTAATAGAGTTTAGAAATGGAAAATTAGATATCCTTACATTGTTGCTGTCAAAGAGCAACCTTTTAGAAAGAGTTCTATTGTCACCAAGACAAACCATTGACTCTAATACCTTATCTTTAGGATAGAAACACCAATGAGATATCAGACCAGCTATATAAAAGATTGACATCACTCTTTACTCAAAACCTTAAAACAGTGTGTTAATGGATCTTTCACTTTATATATTGCTCTACTTTCTCATTTTTATCCAATATGAAACTTTGACTCACACTTGAATTCTTAACCGTATGGACCAACTCGACATGAAAAATATTTGATGATCTCTAGGTTTGATGTCTCTATCTATGTGGAAAGTTTATTGAATAGTAGAAATGAATGTTGAGATTTATCGTTTTCACTTAAAAATATGGAGTAGGTGCTTGGAACAGATGCTGGAGGAACGCAAGAAATTGTTGAACATAATGTGACAGGTCTCCTTCATCCTATTGGTCGCACAGGGAACCATGTTCTTGCAGAGCATCTCCGGTTTTTACTTGAAAACAGCTTTGTAAGAGAGAAAATGGGGATAGAAGGAAGAAAAAAGATGCAGAGGATGTTCTTGAAACAGAACATGTATGAGAAATTTGCAGAGATTCTTGACATGTGCATCACACCCAAATAACTGCTTACTTTCTTTCATTGGATTCAATCACATACATGGTTGTCACTCAAAATCATATTTCTTGTTAAAATAATTTCAAAAAATCTATATTAACATATTATTATCTTATGACACGGGTGTTTTGTCAAAATAATATCAAAAAATCTATATTAGCATATTATTATCTTTTTCTTTTAAGGGTTAAACATCTCTTTAGTTTCTATACTTTGGGGCGATTTTGGTTTTAGTCTCTCTTTTAAACTAAGGTACAATTTAGTCCTTCAAGTCTTTTTTACCAAATTTTTTTAACTTTATTTGTTGTTTCAAAAACGTTTCTCAGTTAACATTGAAGCAAAAATGTGTCAAACAGTATAAATAATCGAAATGCTATAATGAAACGTGCTTGAAACACCAACTAAAGTTAAAAGAATTTGGTAAAAAAAACTAAAACTAGAGTTTTCTAAAGTTGAAGGACTAAATTCTACTTTAGTTTGAAAGAGGGACTAAAACTAAAATCACCCTAAAATATAGGAACTAAAAACATATTTAACCCTTCTTTTAAATATAAAAGTTTATTCTTTTATAATGATTTTGTTTTAATAAAGTGTGAAATGAATGTAAAGATATCTTATCCTATGTTACTATTTTCAAAATGTTTCAAGATGCTACCAACTTATTCTGAGACAAAGGTTTCCATTTCTAATTCCTATTCTATGTATGGTAAAAAAAAGTAATAGTGACTTCAGTGGCTTGCAGTTGCAGAGCATCCATTTTCTTCTATCTTCAGGTTTGTAAGAAGTTGATATAAAATCAGGATAAATTATAAAGGTAGTAGGATTAAGATTTTCAATTGATCTATTTTTAACTGTCATTTGATATGTTGAATGTGTTGAAAGGTGAGAATTTGATTGAATTTAGTTTACCAAGAGTTTGATAAAAATTTTAGTAAAAATTAAAATTATAGGAAAACTTCAACAATAAATAGGAATTGTAAAAATATTTATTTTTCAACCATTGGCTTCCAATTTTTCATTTATTCAAGTACTTTGCGTTCAAAGTTGTTTGACTGTATTCACTTGCTTTTCTCATAATCTAATTTTTTGATCCATTTAAATTAATGCACTGTTGTTAACGTTTCATTAACTTATTACTCATACATTCGTTATTTTCATTTAAAATTCATGCATGCACTTTCCGGTGGTTCTTCAATTTTTGTCATTTCAGTTAAATTCATTAATGTTTTCTAGTTTCTGCCATTTAATTACTTATGATAAAATGTTTTTGCTTATCTAATTTAAGCTATAAGCTCAAAACCTTTTAAGAAAGATGCGTATACGCTACGTAGATAAAAAGAATGATTAGAATTTGACAAGTGCAGGTTTGGATAAAGAAAGTGTCACATAGAATGGAATAATAAGGAAGAGGGCTTCTAGAACAAAACTTGAAACTTGTTGCTCTGTGGGGTCCCTTGCAATTCATTGAGGCCTTATCGCAAACAGATTAAATGCACAAAACTTTCCAAATTTATACATTACTTTTCAATTTAATCATGCATGCTCCCACAGACAGTTACACTAATTCTCTTTTGAAAATATCACTCATCTATATTTCACCACGATGCGATTCTTCTCATGTTTGCTATATTGAAAATTGGAAAGAGTAGAAATGAATTCTATGTGCAGACATTAAAACAAACACTTTACATGCATATTTCGACCACCTAATAGAGTGAACAAAAAGGATTTTTTTAAGTGTGAAAGATCAATTAAGGTCTAAATTAAGGTCTAATGAAGCTATTTACAAAACCAACCCTGTATTGGTTTATGTTGTAAATTCTTAATTTGTATAACTTTTATATGGAAAAATAGAAAAGGGAAAATTCTAAATCTCCAAAACGCAACCGTTTTGGATATGGCCCATGAACCCTTCTGGGCAATCCAGCTTCCTCCAGTTGCAACTCTCAAGATCGAAAGCAAAAGCCACGTGGACTTCACCATAGCCGCTAGATCCGATCAAAACCAGCGTCCCATCCAACGCCCCAATGTACGCTACGTTGCGTATCTCCCCCGGCACCGTCGATATCTTCTGCCACGTGTTGCCGCGAAGCGAGATCAAGTCCCCGGCGCTGCAAAGAAACACCGCCTCGTCATCACCACCGTCCACTAACGTCCTCGGACACGTGGCGCAATCCAGGAAGTCCTCTTTCACTTCGTCCCACCGCCATGTAGCAGGATCGAACGCCTCCGCGCTCCTCTCGAACCTTCCTTGCTTCTCCGTCGGGTAGCCCCCGACGACGAAGAACTTCCCGCGACGGAAAACGCCCTTGCACTCGTCCCGCTCCGCCGCCATGTCTGGAAGCGAAACCCACCGGTCCGAGGTAACCTCATAGACCAGCGCCGAACGCAGCGCGTTCTTCTCGTTGTCGTGTCCACCGGCAACGAAAACCGTCCCCTTAGAATCCGACGCGCAAGCGAAAAACGTGCGGGGCCCACCCGGCATGTCCGCTGCGCGGCGCCACTCCGCCGACAAGAAATTGTACACAAACACAGAATTCGAAGCTTTCCACGAATTCGGGTCCAACCCGCCCAACAAGACAAGATCGTACCCGACACTAACTAACTGACAGAACATAGGTAACCCGGAATAAAACTCGGGCGGTGGTAGCAGCTCGTTCCAGTGACCCGTTTCCGGTTCGAACACGCTGAGACGGTAAACCGGGTTCGTCACTCGTTTGATCGATCCAGTTCCCGGTTGGTCTCGAGCCTGAACCATCGCTATGAGCTTCTGCGCGTTTTTCGTGCTTCGCCGTTGACGGTGGTACTCCGGCGAAAGAATCTCCGATTTCCAGAGCTTGCACACGGACGCCACCGTGGGGAACTGCTGGTACGAAACCCGAATGAGACAGTCCCGTGCTACGTCCTGTGGTAGACCCGAAATCAACTCCATGGTAACGGAAATCAGTAAAATTGAAAAGAATGGTTTTTGCAGTGTATCAGTGAATTAACGAAGACCCATACACCGGAATCGCATAAAGAAAGGATCTTGCGAAGAAAAGAGAAAGAGGGTATGCGGAATTTTGAGAGATAGAGAGAAATGAGTTTGTGTTGTTTTGCTTTGGATTTAGATTGTGTTGTGGGTTTGAAAGTTTGAGGGTTTGGGATTTATAAAGAGGAGAAATTAGTGTGCACACATAGTTTTGGGTATAATGTGAGTGAATAGGATGATGATGTTCTAGAAGGATTTGATTATGACTTTCTTTTTTTATTATTTTTTCTTATTTTAATCGAAAATTAAGTAACGGTCTATCCTATGCTTTTTTATTTATTTTTTTAATTTGGTGAATGATGGCCGTTGGCTAGCTCAATAGCTGTTGCTTTTTAGTTAGTTATTAAAATGATATCATACCTTCTTTACTTTATCTTTTCAAATATCTATCTCCACATTCTAAGTTATATAAATAAATTAGCTATAGTTTCTTCTTGCACACTGTCTCCCTAATTCACTATAAAATATTTATTAATTTTAAATATTTCAATTATTATACAATTTATATATTTGAAAACTTAATTTATTATAAGTATTCAAGTTTAAAAAATTAGTCTTTCAAATCTGTTTAAGTTTTACTTTGATTTTTAAATTTGAAATTCATTTTAGAATATTTCATTTCGAAAACACTTCGTTAATCAATCTACGCGGCTCATCCACAAACACTATTAAGCAAATCGATTAAAATAAAATTAATCATACAGTTGAATATTTTATGAAAATAATATAAAATTGAAATAAATTATTTTATTGATGACTTTTAACCATGCGCAATACATACAACAAAATATTTTTTAATTTAGAAAATTTAAAAGAATCTAATGAAAATTTGAGGAAGTATATATGTATTTTACATGTGTTTGTTAAAATACTACTTCCATTAAGTTCGTTTCCCATGAAACCTGCATACAAACAATATTTATATATTTTATCTCATTTTCTTCTCTATGCAATAATTAATGTTTCTCTGTCAATGTTTCCTCGTTGACTTTATAGCAATGCATCTAGAAACTTTTGTTTTATTAATGCTTTCTTTTTCTTTATTATTATGAGGTGTAAAATGAAATATAATTATTTTTTAAAAAAATCAAGAGAAGATTATATTCTGACGTAAAGTTTATTAAATAAGGTGTGAATTAGTTTGAAGCAATAAACTAACAGGAATCTCGATTTTTTTTTTAAAGTATATCTATCAATTTAATCATTCACATCTTCTATGAGAATTGTTTTCAAAATACCGTTTCAAATATAGAAAATAAATAATTTACTTTTTAAAATCATTAACTATTTTTCGTTTTCGAAAATGATATTTTAACACCAAATTTTAACATCATTTTGATACTGCACACCTGTCAAAATGTGTTGGACAATTTAAAATTGAAAAAGATGAAGAAGGACATATTTGAAAGAGAAAAACCAAAGTTTTTTTTTTTAATTTGTAATCATCCAACCATATTTTGATACGTGTGCATTGTTAAAATGATGTCAAAAAATTTGTGTTAAAATATCATTTTCTTTTTCGTTTATACTAATTTATATGTTTATAAAATTAAAAACATAAATAAGTATGGATTCTAATAGTTTCGTTTTCATTTATTTTAATTTTGCATAGAAGTAAATAATTCCAATGAATATATAAAATTACAACCGATGTAGATACTTTTAAAATATATTAAAATATGAATTGTGTTTGTCACGTCGTGTCAAAGTTATTAATTAAAAAACTAGGAATTTTAATTTAGTGTATCACTTTCTAATGGTTGAACGGTGAGACACATCCATGTGTCACACTTAATACATGAAATGAAATTCAGATAAGCAAAACTACTAGTAAATTCGTAAAAATAATAATAATAATTTTTTCCGTTTAAAAAAAAATTGTAAAGATAAGGACTGTGTTATATTTTAAAAAAAATATTATCACTTGAAAGTATTTTTCAATTTAGTTTTTATATTTAGAATTTTAATTCAATTTAATTTTTTTAAATGCATAATTTATTCTCTTTTCAATTTAAAATTACAATATAAATATATATATTGAAAAATATAATTCATATATTAAATCATTTCATCTATTTTTATATTTTTTATTTATATTTGTAAAAATAAAATAATTTGAATATTTAGATAAAATTATGTGATGTATAATTCAACAAAACTATTTTAATTTGTATATAAAATTTATAATTAAACTTAATTACCAATTTAATCTAAAATGGAAAAAGAACTAAATCACTTCATTTAAAATAATAATGATATCTAAATTGAATTTTTAATATGAAATTAAATTTAACAGTCATATGTCAATAACACTGTGTCAATGACAGTAACACGTACTATTATTATAGTTACGTAACACAACTAACTTAACACATTACAATTTATGTTTTTATTCTAAATTAAAAAATTAAAAGTCTTATAGTTTGACACCATAATATCACGATATTAATGTAGTTTAATGAAAATATCAAATTATATTATTTTAAAAAATACGAAGACTACATTAAAAGTAAAATTAAAAAGACAAAACTTTATCAATCCACCAAATACAAAAATTAAATATGTATAAATAAACCTTTAGGTAATACAGAGGGAATAATTAATCATTATAACAAATAAAGAAATGTGTATAAAACCTTATACTAATAATAGTTTTATTATAAATTCAATAAACATTTTATAAAAAAATATTTAATGATTAAGAACTAAATTAAAAATTATACATACATATATATATATATATATTTTTTTTTTATTTTTTTTATTTTTTTTCTAAGTCCCCACATTAATATTTCAATGTGTTTTGTCCTCAACTCGCACATTTTCTGGAAAAACTTTTCAGAAAGTTATTAATCCCTAAATTACTCTAGGTTAAGCAGGCTTAAACATGAAATTTTTATGGGTTAGGCTACCGAAAAACAAATGTATTTGTTGATACGAGTAGTCAAATTAATTTCTTTAAGCTATCATTCAACCGTATAGTCCCGGACCTATACAGTCTTTAGGTCCCTCTCATTTTGGTATATGTTCGATTCGTCATGTGTCCTTTTCACTGAAAGTCTACCACGAACCACTTCTTGTATGTGCCTCTTGCACTCCATACCTTTTGCATCGACGACCATCTCCACTCTTGTCAGTTTCTGGGTGTTAGATAATAAAATACTTACTTTTAAATCATAGATCATATAAAAATAATACAGAAATAATTTAACAAAAAAAAGTGAATTATCTTGTTTATATGATCATACATAATAAAATTCTTTTAATTACTTAAAAAATAAAATAATTTAATTACAGATTATTTTTAAAAAGTATATCTATTTATTTTATAGTATATTTCATACAATATAGTATATATGAAGAGAGAAGAATAGTCAAAATATTACACAGAAGAATACAAAATACATTTGAAAACAAATTTAAAGTGACTGTGTTCTTGTTTTCCACATTTCAAGGTTTTTAAACAAACAAAAACATTTGAATTTAATTCTTTTTTTACATAGACATGTTTTCATCCTCTTTGGCTTGTTCTTACATGCTGTTTTATGACACGAAAAGGAAGCAATGTTAATTTTTTTTCTTTATTATTTTATTTTTCATTTTCAGGTTATAAATTGTAATAATAATGCATGTGAAAAACATAATAATAAATAGTAAAGTGATTGTTGCCTGATTACTATTTATTACTAATGTAAAATGGAAAAAAAACAGAGACACAAAAGAATATTCTAGAAAGAAGATCCAAGCCTAATTAGAAATAGAATTTAAAATCTGTCTTTTTTCATAAACATGTTTTCAACCAGTAAGGACCCCTCATTCTCATCTTCTAGAACACGTCTCTCTCTACAACAACGACAACTGTATTATGGGATTCTATACATTTCAAAATAATAGACTTCAACCTAATATTTCCATTTTCTGATTCATATATTTAATATTCTCATTGCTATTGTAAAAACTATTACATGATATATTTAATATTTTAGAAAATTGAATAAGAAGATTGTATTTAAATCATTCTTTTACTAACTTTTGGATTAATAATAGACACATAAATAATATTTAAATATTATTATTATTTAAAAAATAATAATATTTAAATAATATTTTTTTATAATATTTAAACATTATTTATATATCGATGATTGGTCCAAAATTATTTCAAATTTATAATTATTTTTATTAATTATAAAATAATTTTAAATTAATCATGTATTAATACATAAACGATGTTCAAATGTTATAAAAAGAATTATCTAAATATTATTCTTATTCATGAAAGACACAAGGTGTTGAAGTTTAGGCATGGAGTGCAAAGATTTTAACAACGATGTGACAGCAGCACGGTGAATGGGTCCCACCAGTACCCTATTGCGGTTCGAATGAGCTTTGGGACCATAAGTTCTGAGTCCGTCAATCTTATCGTGTTTTCAACAAGACATTAATGAATGTTTTTTTCGATTTTATCTAAACCTTAATAAATGTTTCTGGTTCAGTTCATAATTTATTAAATGAACAAATAAATTGGTAGTCCTAAAATTTCAAAATTAGAACTATCTTATATTCTACCTTCTCTATTATATGTTATAAATAGAGATGGAAAAATATCTATGCATGAGTATTTATAAATAAAATTTATAGTGAACAGGAATATTTGTAGGAATAGATATTTTAATATTTATTTATAAATAGGTAGGCTACATATCATATTATTAGAATATTTATTATTTATAAAAAATTATATATATAATAGAATGTATTTTAAATTAGATAAAAGAAAAATTATTTGTTTAGTATGACTATTAATTTCTTATAAAAATTATATTTTGACACGGTATATTTTCTTTTACATTTAAGTAACACAGTCAATCTCATCTTTTACTTAATTCAAAAAGTAAGTACATATGATAATAAACATGTATCACGAGAAGATATTTAACATGAATTTATATACATCTATATATATTCTAATAACATGATATGTTGATATTATTGGTTGAATGGAGAGTTTCAATTTTGATATGATTATAAATTGTCATTATTTTATAAAAAAATTTGGATATATTGGATTGAAGTATTTTTTTTTTTAAATTATAATTAATCAGATATATTTTCTGCTAAGATTCTTAAGAAACTGAAGTCAATATACATCAAAATTACAGCAAATAACACCCAATAAGGCACAGTTCAGAAAACGGTGGAAGTCTTGTCTAATAAAAAAAAAGTTGACTTTCTATATCAAGTTCTTCGAACATACACCAAAATAATAAAATAAATGTCAACTGTTATGTCGCATTCGACACATTAAAGAAAAAGTTTACCATGTAATTTTTATTTCATTCTATATTATTTCTTAGTTGTCACTCTTTATTTTTCTCTTACTGTATATTATCTCTTAGTTGTGAATTTAAATGCTAATTTTTATATTTCATACAACCTTATAATCATCATGGCACGTTTGATTTAAACTAAAATTTAACAGTAGAATTATATATTCATTTATTGAAAAATTCGTACAAAAATATTTTACGTGCTTTGTCGCATAAATATATATAAGTGTGTTCAATTAATAATTCTATATATACTCTAAATTTATCCAAATAACTCATTTAATATCTCCAAATCCTAAAGAGAATCACCTAAAACAATAAATTAAAGTAAAAAATATAATTGTTCTTTATTTAAAATGATAATGTTTTAAACATGAACATAACAATTTTTACCACTTGAATTAATTTAATATAATATATTTTACGTAAGAATTTTTTTTTTTATCATCGATAGAAGCTTCTGATTTAAAGTGGAGTCAGAATTCAATCCTTGTGCTATAGACATGAAAATTCATTTTCTTGGTTCCTAAAATATTGATTTCAATGAATTTGCACCATGCATGACGTATAATTTATGCTTTCATCATTCCTTTCGAAATATTATTCATTGACTTGATAAATTCAGAATTGTACACAACCCTTTATGGAGTTCAAGCTTTTTGAACAAAGAACATTTCTCATATCATTAAGTTTGATTAATTTTTTATTATATGATAAAACCCTACGTACGGATTTAGATTTATATAGTTGAAATCAGTTGATTGGTACGTCTTGTTTGAATTGTTTGAAGTGTGAAGAATTATTTAACTTAAATGAAAATCAAAGTGTGACTTTTTCCATGTGAATAAGAAACATAAAGTGAAGTTGACATTGCTATAATCGCGTTTTGACTTGTTAGAATTTGTCGTTAAAGCTAAACCATTGGTCAATCAGATACATTCTCCTACTTTCTACCTTTCATTTTCTTTCAAAAAATGAGACTTTGATTAAAGTTTACATTAAAGAATATAATAGTGCCACTTGCACTTTAATATGTAACATTTTTTAATACCTTTTTCGAGGACAAACCAACATGAAATATGGGAGTTTAACTTCTTCTGTTTATGAAAAAAGACAAATTGTATTTTTAATAATGATTTGTTTACCAAAGATAACTTAAAAAAATATGGTTTATAGTTTTCAGTTATCATACACCGAACAAAGCATCGACATATTTAAGGTTTTAGACTTAGTTTTTTTCACATCGTGAGCAGAAAACGATGATTTAACTTTGTCTAATAGGTTGTGGTTTCAAAATATACAAAATCTTTCAAAATACAATGATATATTTTAGAACCAAAATTGTAAATAATTTTGAAATACAATTGTGTTTTTGAAATATTTTGCTTTATTTTACGTGTCAAAGTATATATTTCAATTCTATATTAAGTTGAATTTTATGCCTAACTTGCATAAATATAGGTTTCAATTTTTTAAAAACTAAATGCATTCAAGTATAAGTTTCAGTTTAACCTATAATTGAAGCTTATCCATATTAAAGATAGACTTGTAAAATATCAAATAGTGTTATTGTATAATTTTTCTATGTTACTGCAATTTTGCGTTTTTCTCTAACATAATTTTATTGAGGTTTATTTTTGTTTTTTTTATTGTTTATCTTCGTTCTTTATTCTCGTTTATTTCTTCATTTCATTCTTGTTTTCTTTTTCTTCTCTTAATAATGTTTTTCTTCTTGTTTTGGTGTTACGATTGTATTTTGATAGTCATTCTCATCTTCTCGTATTGGAACTTCACAAAATTACAAATTTGATTTTAAATTTATTGTATTTGGGACGTCACAAAATTGTTGTTGTGTTGATTATTGGTTTATTGGTTTTGATCTCTCTCGTTTTTCTCAAGTTTGATGAAAACCTATTGTTTTTTTATTTTTTTCAGTTTTAATCAATTTATGTTTTAGTTATTTTATCAATAGAAATTTATTTCTAAAATATAGGCTTGATTAGGAACAGCAATCTAAATTTCCTTTTTTTATTTTGTCTAAATATATTTTAATTATAAAACTGAAATATAATACATATTAGATAAATATTATACAGAACACAACATTTTAGCCAGATTGTAAAAAAAATTATTTGTAAAAGACTTTCCTAATCTAATGCATGGTACGTATTTAATATTAGTATGTTTAATAAGATTTCAAGTTGAAATTGAATAAAAATAAGAAAATTAAGTGATACATAAAAAATTGAAACCACGATATATTAAGGTTTTATATAGAAAAATTATGTTAGATTTCCTATATAAACAACTTTATATCTCACAAATAACTAATCTTTGCAATATATCTCGGTAAAAATAAAATAAAAATTAAAAATATGTATATTTCACCTTTTTAAATAAAGTAAATTTGATTATAACTTACATAAATCAATAAAATTAATGAAAGCATATTATTTATTTAGTTATACTTTAAAACCTACTTTACGACAATGATTAAAACTACATAACACAGTTAATGTAATTTATTTATGATTAATATAATCAAGTCATAAAGACTTCAAAATATACTTTATATAAAACTATATTTAAATGTATACATTTTGCATTTTACATTCATTTATGAGTTAATTTTATCAATAATCCAGTCTAGCAAATTTAAACTCTTTCTGGTCATTTTTCACCTAATCTCATGTATGACAAAATGGATTAATTGGGTTGAAAAAAAAACTCATATATATATATATATATATATATATATATATATATATATATATATATATATATATATATATATATATTTTGTTCACAATCTTACGTAGACTAGAAATAAGATCAAATTATAATATAAGTGAAGTGTAAATCTCATCTTAGAAGTCGGTCGGTTTTGTAGGATTGAGTTAGGTTTAAAAAACCTCTACTTTTAATATGATATCAGAGCTATGGTTAAAGTTTATCCTAACAATATTTCTTGTTTCTTGAACACTTTTATTTCACCCATTGTTAGAATGTCATGAACCATTTCATTTTTACTATCACGCATATGTCTAAGTGTAAATCTAATTTACAAACCAATTTTGTAAACTTAAATTAAGTTTAAAAACCTCCACTTTTATATATATATATATATATATATATATATATATATATATATATATATATATATATATATATATATATATATATATATATATATANATATATATATATATATATATATATATATATATATATGTATATAACACTTCATTGCGTAGGAGATGGTCCAACATAAAGCATTGTCGTGTAGGAGTAAGAATGATACGAGAAAGAGTGATGAAAGATTAACAGTATTGTAACGTGAAAAGAGGATATTGGGAAGTGAGAAGAGCACGTGAAAGCAGACCCACTCAAAAAACTCAACATCATGCTCCACTCAGATATTCTTATTCCTCTGCTTCTAGAAACCCTAAATAAATTATTCAACTCATTTAATAACTTTAAATTTTTCGGAATCCAAATTTTAAACTTAAATTCACAAAAATTCAACTTAAAATTCGGTTGTACAAAAACTAAATTATAACCTATCCAAAAAAAAACATATTATCCAAATAAATATTTACTACAACATTAAGAAATTAAAAATATATATACACTATGTTAGAAAAAATTTCAAATATTTATTAAAAAGTAAAACTTTACACGTATTATAATTTTACCTTTTTTTTTCTTAAATTTTTGAGTGTTTGCATGATTCAATAAGAAGTTTAGAAATAGTTGTGAAATGAAAGAAGTGATGAAAAAAAAAATATAGGTATGATGGAAGAAGTGGACAGAAATTATTTTAGTTTGAACAGAATGAGTTCAATTATAGAAAAAAAATGCATTAATGGACACACATAAGACATCATCGTATTACAACATACCAAACAAAATAATGGAAAAAGATGCCAACGCTGCTGCACTGTCAAATACAGCTGGAAGAATAGTCTGTCAAGAACACTGCAAAAGTTTACATTTTCCTTTTTGGGAAAAGTTCACCATTACGGCTCCATTTGGTTTTAGGGATTGTACGGTTTCTTTCTTGGAGTTCGCGTATTGTTTGGTTACGGTCACTTCACATCGGACAATATTTTTTGACAACATTTGAACATCATCATACGTATCATTGTATAATTGGTCTAAATGGCACAATCACATTATCATAAACCAATTACACAATGACACGTATGATGATGTTTAAATCTTATAAAAAAATATTGTCTAAGTATCTTTATCTTTTCATATCATTTATCCATTCTGAAAGAAAATTAATTATTTCTCACAAATAAATTTTTATATTCATTTCATATTATTTTTTTAAAATACAAAAATTTATATTTTTATAATTTTTATATCGAATGTAAAATTATAGTATATTAGTACCATTATACTGAGTAAAAGTACGTGAGGATGTAATTTTGAATATCCAATAAATATAAAAATTAATTACTTCATTTCAATTTGATGGTATTTACGAGTTTCGTGCATGGAAGGCTTTAGATTTGATCTTCAATAAATAAATAAAATTATAATTGATTTTGGTAATATCCTGAATTTGTTATATTGGAGTTAGAATCGATTAAATAAATTAAATAAAATACAAAAAATTATGTCACTATCACCATATTAAAAATTATTATTGTTTCAAAAATTCAATATGTTTTTTATTTCTTAATTTTTTATTTTAGTTAAAATTAAAACTAGTCTCCTCTTAAAAATTTATCTAATTTAATCTTTAAATTTTAGAATATCATAATTTGTTTTTATTAATTAAATTTTATTAAATTTATTTAACGTTTTAAATACATTTTTTAAAATAATTCAAATTCAAATTTTAAACATTAAATAAATTTAATAAAATTGATTAAAATTATTAAATTAGATTAAATTTTCAGAGATGAATTAATTCTAATTTTTAAAATATATTTCATTCTTATTTTAATTATTATAATAATATTTTTTAAGTTTATAAAAAAATACTTTTTTCCTTATATATATATATATATATATATATATATATATATATATATATATATATATATATATATATATATATATATATATATATATATATATAATTTTATACCATGTTTGTTTTTAAGATTCAAATAATTATTATTTAATTCTATTTATTAAAACATTTTTTAAAATCTACTACTCATTACATTATATTCAAACTGTCCTTCAAGTCTTTGAAATTATTTAATCCAAACGAGTTTATTTATCTCTATTTTATATCTCTTTAAATTAATCTACTCACTCTCACTCAAATCTTTATTTCGATCCAAATATTGTATATGAATTTAGTTTCATACTGGATTCTCATGATTTTCATATAAAATACATTTCATTCTAACGTTTAAGTATTTATATAGTTTGAGATGTTGATATTTAACCATTAATATGAAACACCTTCTCATAAACTAAAAAATTAATATTATTGAATTAAAAACATTATATCCACTATTATTTAAAATATCTAAACAAAGAAATTATAATTTTGTCAGCATCCGTTTGAACTTCGATCTAACAACCAATACACACTAATGTGAATCTTTGTTAGGTTGTGACTAAATATACTGTCTAACCTAATATTAGTTATTTTTCTTAATCAGTTGTATTATGTAGAGTGCGAGAAGTTAAGTGTCAAATTTAAAATTACTTCAACTAATTATTTTTATTGACATTCATTAAAAATTAATCGGGTTAAATATGTTTTTAGTCTCTATACTTTGAGGCGATTTTGGTTTTAGTCCATTTTCAAACTATGGTACAATTTAGTCCTTCAATCCATTTTACCAATTTTTTTTAACTTTATTTGTTGTTTCAAACGCGTTTCTCAGTTAACATTGAGGTAAAAATGTGTCAAACAGTGTAAACAATTCAAGACGTGCTTGAAACAACAAATAAAGTTAAAAAAATTTGATAAAAATGACTAAAACCAGAGTTTTCTAAAGTTGAAAGACTAAATTGTACTGAAAATGCACTAAAACCAAAATCGCCTAAAAATATATTTAACCCAGAATTAATCCCACGTGATTAAGAAAATTATATATAAAAAAATAAAATAATTATAATAAATAATTCAAACAATATTAATTAAAAATATCCTCTATAACAACATTAATTAAAAAATGGGCTTACATCATGAGAAATATATTTTCATTACTATTAATAAAGGAAGGTGGAACCAGAAGGTGAGGCTAATGATTTAGTTTCCTTCATTTGGTATGGGTGAAAAATAGAAGGAAGTGCAGTCCTTCTGATGTAATAATTATTTTTATTTTCTCATATTTTTATTTTTTATTGGGACTATATTTTCATTTAATGTTCGTGTATATAATTTAAAAAATCACCTCACTTTCTATTATTTTCTAACTAAACATTTTAATAGGTGATGAAATGATCAAATATTGAAATCAATTGAAATAGTTTCAAGACATCAGACCCTAATTTTGGGCCGAGAAGTCCACGGCTAGTGACCCGATTGAGGTCCAACAAGCTAAAGCCATGTTTTCAAAAAATGCTGTGTTCAAGTTGAAATGGCGAATTGCTTTCTGCATCCCTTCGAGTTTCGTTCTGCAACCAATTAGTTATGTGAAATTCTAAAACTGACCTTATGGTGTCGTAATGTACAGATTAAAGACATTCAAATCTATTATTACGGATTCAATTTTCGAAAACTGTATCGTATGGCGTCGGTCCTGTTAAGAACTAAAGAAAATTGAACGGTCAATTCATAAAAAATTAGTTCTAAATTAAAAATTTAAAATAAAGTGCGATTATTACTAATTTAATAATAATTAGAATATTGTTAATCAAAAGTTTGTTAAATTAAGTAGGTGATTTGTTTAAAAATTATTAATACTTGAATAGTTAAATTTTTATTGACTTTGACATCGAAATACTCTCTACAAATGATCTCCTAGTTCGATCAACCAAGGAATTAAACGAGCAACATGACAAAAATCATATATTATGCATCCTAAAAAATAGTTCAAATGCCAAATTCATATCACAGGTTGTATGAGTTTCATAAATCATCACCACCTCACCTTGGCAGCACCTCCATCGAGCTTCTGGAGAAGCCAACGAAATGTGACCAAGGCAGTGTCTCCGTGAACGAGATAATAGAACAAAGAATAGAAGGTAGAGTGGGAGAATAACGCGAAACATAATGAGTGAATAGTACTTGCATTACCGTGAATGAATAAAGGCAGTGTTTTATACAAGGAGTATGGTTATTGATGGCAGATGTATTATCCATCATCAGCTTCACAGAGCTTTCACTCACTACTTTCAATTCGGCTAGCAACTCCTTGAGCCAGATGCCTTGACAAGCAGCATAACAACCTTCTATATACTCTGCCTCACAACTTAGGCAATGCTACTATGGTTTGCTTCTTCGAGCACCACGAAATAGGTGCTCTGTTTAAGAAGAAAACATATCCATAAGTGCTTTTCCGTTCAATCGCATCTCCCCCGTAATCAAAATCATAGTAGCCCATCAACTCTAATTCGTCTTTCTTCGTACCAAAAGGAAACAAAATTCTCACATCTGTTGTACCTTTAACGTACTTCAATATTCGTTTTGCAGCAACCACGTGACTCTTCCCGGGTTGATTCATGAAACTGCTTACCAAGCCAACACAAAACATCAGCTCTGGTCTGCTGTTACACAGGAATGTAATGAACCCACCATCTATTTGTACACGGTCTCATTCACTGCCGCTTTTGCTTCATCTATTTTCAGTTTAACATTTACTTCCAATGGGCTTTTAACAGAATTGCAATGATTCATGTTGAATCTTTCAAGCAGTTCTCTCGTATACTTTCGCTGGTGCATGACAACTTCCAAATCAGTATGGATGAATTCCATACCTAAGAAATAACTAAACTCTCCCACGTCTGTCATCTCAAACTCACTCTTCATCAACTCCTTTAACTCTTATATATTATTCAGGCTTGAACCAGTCACCAAAAGGTCATCCACAAAGAGGAAGATGATTATAACATTTCCATCCGAGTTCGCTTTCACTTAAACTCCATGTTCAACCTTGCACCTTTCAAACCTGTGATTGAGAAGGGATGAGTCAATTTGTTTATTCCAGGCTCTGTGAGCTTGTCATAGTCCATAGAGAGCTTTTCGTAGCTTATATACATTGTCCTCCTTATCCCTTTCTTTAAAACCAGGAGGCTGATGAACATATACCTCTTCTTCCAATGTTATGTGCAGAAACGCTGATTTCACGTCCACATGAAACATCTTCCATCTCCTAGCACACGCAACAATAACGACTAGGCAAATAGTTTCCAATCGTTCCACAGGGGCGAAGACCTCATCATAATCAATTCCTTTCTTCTGTAAAAAAACCTCTAGCCATGAGTCTCACATTATATTTTGAAATGGTGCCATATAAATTCAACTTCTTCTTGTAAACCCATTTAACACCAATACACCACTTCCCAGGTGGAAGGTTTATTAACCTCCATGTATTGTTCTTCTGAATTCATTTGAACTCTTTTATAATTGCATCCCTCCAACATTTAATCAAGTAAACATAGTTTCAAATCAAGAGTTATAATACCACCATAATGTGGAAACCATAAAAAAAAAATTATTAAAATTGAAATATCAATCTAAGTCTCAAATTAAATAAAATTGAAAAAGTTGAATATCATATAATAATAAAAATGTATAAATTTATTATCTCAAGGTCTTAAATTAAAAATAATATTAATATTTTATGTAGATTGAATTAAGATTATTGATTATTTCACGTGAATCATTTTTTATTTGAATTATCATTAATATATATTTACATTCTTGTCTTATATTCATATAATTAAAGTTATTTGTAAAGAGATGAATTTTATTTAAACTCACATTTATTGTGATTTCTTTAATTATTTAGAAAAATGATTTTATTTATATTAATTGATAAATTTCTATTTAAAATATTTTAACAATAAAATATATTTTTTTTAAAAATAATTTAAATAATACTATTTAAAATTAAAAAACATCGACGGATACTAACAAATATTTCTGAAAGAGATACCTGACCTATAACATATAATTACTATCCTAGTTGGTCCTGACCCATTGGTATCCGTGTTCACTCACATGGGTCACAAGTCCCTCCTTATAGCTCCGTGTTGAGCCCATCGTCCTATCTAAGGACACCCAAAAAGTTAAATATACCATCACTCACTTTAGTTTTAAACTTTAATTTTTCGAAATAACTAATTTTAAATTACATATAAATCTTGATAAGAATTACTTTTTAACCATTATGTCTCACACTTTTATTTATTCATTTATTTTTTAAATCTGACGTAAAATATATCAAAGTAAAATTATTATTAATTTTATATTTAAGTTTAAAAACATAACTTTATTTTTAGTGTTTGTTTTAATTTTTAATAAAATTAGTTTTTTTTTTTTAAATTTTTGACTATTTTAATCTCATATTTTTAAATTTGCGTGGATTTAATTTTTTAAATTAAATTTTATTAGATTTATTCATTGTCTGAAACACGTTTTTCAATATTAAAGAAGAAGTATATAATTAGTTAATATTTAAAAATGTATTACATGTTTTTTTTTTAAAATATGTTTGAAATTTAAATAAATTCAATATTTATAGTAAAAATTTGATTTTTTTTTTAAATTTTCGACTAATTCAATCTCATATTTTTAGAATTATAGGAATTTAATTTCTTAAATTAAATTTATTAGATTTATTTAATATTTGAAACGAGTTTTTTAATATTAAAGTAGAAATACATAATTAGTTAATATTAAAAATGTATTAAATGAGATAAATAATTCAGATGCTATTTTTAAAATATGTCAATAATTGAGAGACTTAATTATTGAACAAAATTTTTTATTTTTATTTTTAAATTTTCTCTATAAGTAAGGAATTAGAAATCCTAAAATAAATAAAAAAAGATATTCGGTGGGTTTATTGAAGAAAGTAAATGGTAAATTGATGGTATAAGGCGAGAGAGTGAGAGAGACATATATATACGCACACACATCATAGACTTTGGTTGCTTCGTTCGTGTTTACAGTAGGGTTGCTTAGCCTCGTTTTCCTTTGCTTTGCAGCTCACAAAACGCCACCCTTCTCTCTCTCTCTCTCTCTCTTCCTTCTCTCGTGACCCTATCATTTATTTTCATTCTATTCCCAATTCCATCGAATTTCTCTCTCACTGCAACACTCTCTGCAACAATGGGCGCTTCTCTGCCGAACAAGGAGGCCAACCTCTTCAAGCTCATCGTCGTAAGTTTCGATTCCCTCTCCATTCTCGCTCTTTCCATTTTGCTTTTCTGCTTGCTCATCGAAGCTCCCCGCAGCTTTACTCACTGTGTTTCTTCTCCATCTTAAAACCCTAGATTCTCTTCTCACGCTATATTCCCTCGTTTACAATCGCTAGGAATAGAAGGATAGTTAGGGATCTTTGCCTGAATTTCCTTCTTCTGTTTTCTTATGTCTTTCGAATTGCTCATTTCGTACTTTGGACTTTGAGCTTGTTGCCTGGCTTCACTGTGCTCTTTGTTTTCTGTACGAAGTAGTTTCTTTCGGTGCTGCAAATCTGGGGACTTAAGTTTAATGAAGGGAATTTGGGATATTCAGTTAAATTATGTGTGTTTTTTGTAGTTGTTTTAATCTGTAAGTTCTTAGTGGTGCGTATCGGGTTTTCGTGGGATTGGGACAAGTTGGAAATTAGGTACTCCGGGGTTTGAGTTTTTTTTTTCTCTTTATCTCCCGCTCATGGGTTGTTAGAAGTTCGAACTGATATTAAAATGACTGAATATGGTTGTTCTTATAGAAGAAAATGTTGCATGGTCCGCTGCATGCTATACTACACTCAGGGAGACAAAGAGATAGAAGTGTAGGGATTATAGGTGTGATAAGAACGCGCGGGGTGGGGGGGGGGGATTGATAAGGAAAAATGATAGATTGTTTGTAAAATATTTGCGTCCATGTATCACCATTTTTTTTTATCAATGTGTGTGTGCAGGCTACTTAAATAATCATTTAACTATGCTGGTGAATAATAAGTACAGTAAAATTTGGAAAAAGTTATTGCATCTTTAAGGAATTAAATTGAAAAAGGACGCCAGTAGTTGAAGGGGATTCCCATGCTTTGAATATGTTTGGCTTTGTTCTTGTTCTTTGTAGTTGGTTTTACTCTACGGGAAAAAAGTTCATTGGTCGTTCACTAGCTCTTGCAATTAAAATTTGGTTTTTCTTATCATTAGGATATTTATGCGAGTGAAATATTATTGTTTTTGAGGTGGTGGGTAAATTTGATGTGAAGGTTACGAGTGACTGTTTTTTTTTCTGCAGAAATCGTATGAAACCAAACAGTATAAAAAGGGCCTCAAAGCTGCTGATACCATTTTGAAAAAATTTCCAGACCATGGAGGTATACTTCACTTTTTTTGGTGATTATTTTCCGAGCTTTACTTTTTTTGCCAAGGTTCATTTTATCTCCCCCCTTAACTGTTTAAGTCATGCGATTTTATCTCCATCCCCTTTTCTATCTATTATTTCTTATTTGTGGCATGTTTTGCTTCTTTGGTCATAATTTTATTTATGTGTCCGTTCCTGTTCCTTGATGATAGAAACTTTATCGATGAAGGGTTTGACACTAAATTGCATGGATCGTAAGTCTGAAGCATATGAACTTGTTCGTCAAGGATTAAAGGTTTGTTTGTTGTCTTTGGTTTTGCTCCAGTTGTCTATCATACAATAGCTATTCCTCGGATGATCAAACTTTAAATTTTATTTTGGTACAGAATGACCTTAAAAGTCATGTTTGCTGGCATGTTTATGGTCTCCTTTATCGATCAGACAGAGAATACAGGGAAGCGATCAAGTGCTATCGAAATGCACTGAAAATAGATCCTGACAATATTGAAATTCTTCGTGACCTATCACTCCTACAGGTAGCATCTTAAATCCATTTCCTTTTTTTTTTCTACATATCAATAAGTTTAACTTGGATATAAGTCTTTATGGTGGCGTGTGCTTAAGATTGGTACAATATCATATTCCCTTGGCATGAACTACTGGAGATAAATATTTCTCTGCTGTACTATTTTACTCTGTATCTATTACTTTTCATTAAATATATGCATGTGAATATATCTTCAGTGTCTTTTTTTTATGATTTCATTATGATGTTTTTTTACACTTCTCACAGGCACAAATGCGAGATTTATCAGGCTTTGTTGAGACAAGACAACAACTTTTGACTTTGAAGCCAAATCATCGCATGAATTGGATTGGATTTTCCGTAGCCCATCATTTGAACTCTAAGTATGATTTGGATTTGTATTGAATTATTTTTTCCGAAATGGTGATAATAGTCATTGGCCTCAAATCTATATTTTCCAGGCGCTTCTTTTGCAGGCTTATGTTTTTGATATAAATAATTAATGCACGTGTTTTATAATTTTATCCGTATTTTACTTTCCTTTTCCTCCTTTCTGTTATTTGTAATTGGCAGTTGTGTTATCTGGCTCCTTGTGGCTTGATGTGTTTTTTTTTTCTTTTAAGTTATATTTAGGTTTTATGGATGGCTCTAAGGCCATAAGATGGGGATATGAAACTCAATATCAAGCATACGATGATCTTGAAAGACTAGGACTAGTTCCGTGTGAGCAATTAGCTTGTTGTCAGTTGCTAATATTTTATTATTAGCAGGATCCATAGAGAGAGATACACAAATATTTTATTATTGAGTTCTCAACTTGGTGCTTAGTGGATATGTAAATATTGAAGCTTTTATTATTCTCAAGTATTAGTTTTGACATTCTTATCTGTCACTAATTGTATTTGTTGGCATTTCTCTAAATCTGGCATTGAAATGTGGTGATCATTTTTCCTGTGATGCCATTTTTTATAAGTAACGGCAATGAATAATGAGTTGGCTAATTTATTATAGTAGAAACATGCAAAAAAAATGTTGTTGACTTTGGTTTGAAGACTTTGTTAGAGAATATTTGATTTACTTGAAGAGCTTAGAAGTAGTTTATTTTCTCTTAAGTTATTGTTGCATAATAGTTGGGTTTCCCTACATAAATAATAATAATAAGGAACATTATATTTCAACAGATTTTTTAGGGACCAATTACATGGTATATTTACCCCAAGGGTCTTTCATTTCCTTTGGTTTCTGATCTTTATAATCTGAACATTAGGATCAAGCCTTACTTTTGTAAACGGTTGCTGTCGAAATATCATAATTTTGTTCTTATGGTTGTTTGTAACACTGACCTTTTTGAATGTGTGCCAGTGCATCCAAAGCAGTTGAAATTTTGGAAGCGTATGAAGGGACTTTGGAAGAGGATTATCCTCCAGAAAATGAACGGTGTGAGCATGGGGAAATGCTTTTGTACAAGGTTTTCAGTTGTTTCTTTTTTATGCACAATGACTATTTAGATATTTAGTGCTTGATGTAATTTTCTCTGTCAAATTCAGTGATCTGGATTTATGAATTTTTGCCTTGTCTTATTGTATTGCCAGATTGGCTATATAGTGAACTGGCCACCTGATTTGGTCAACCCTTCGTCCAAAACAGGGCCTATTTAAAATCGAGTCCAACAGATATGGTAGTCATTGTTGTAAGTCTTGGTATTGGTGACTTATACCAAGCATTATGACTGGAAAATGGTTGTCTTCCAGTTATTTCATTCGCTTAGCCTGACAACAGGTGGAGAAATCATAATACTCATTGTAAATTCCAAGGTTGTTTCCTTGGTGGTGTTCATTATACACTGAAGCTTCTGTCAATTAGATAATCATCAGACCCTTAGTAGGGCTGGTGTGTTTTGGCCTTATGTGATGTGTTTTTATATGTTAGTGATGACTGGTATTCACTACGGCTTTACAAGTCTTATGAATTATTTTTGCTGAAACTAAAATTAAAGATTTTGATATGACTCTAGTCAAATTACATTGTATTGAATATGAATATTTTTGCTGTCAACCTATTGTTGAATGTTCAAGAATAGGAATCTTTATATGGCTTGACTACTGATATTATTTTTCCCTGTGGTGTTTCTGTGCACCAAATCATTTTGTCCAGATCTCGTTGTTAGAGGAATGTGGGTTTCTCGAGAGAGCTCTTGAGGAGTTGCACAAAAAAGAATTTAAAATTGTATGTATGTTTTAGTTTAATTAACCTGGGTAATTTGATAAATGTAACTACTATATGACATCTAACTTGCTTCTGATTATGCCTTCCTAGGTTGATAAGCTTGCATACAAAGAACAGGAGGTGTCACTTTTAGTAAAACTTGGTCACTTACAAGAAGGCGAAGCTTTGTACCAGGCATTACTTTCCATGAATCCTGATAATTATAGGTGATCTTTGTTGCCACATATACTTTAGGTTTGAGTGTATCGGTTGATTAGTCCTTTTGAGGTTTTTCTTGTGTTTATGTCCGTAATAGTATTTTTGCACCCTTCTTAGTTCTCAATAGAATTGTTCTATACACAGAATCTCCATTTTAATTATTCATTATGTTTCGAACGGTGAGACTGAGAGTACTGCATGTTTTCTGTGATGGCTCAGTTATACTTTTAGTACGACTGACTTTTACTTCCCCACCATTAACCCCGAGGCATGTAAACGATGTATAATATTTTATTTAACTTTTCACAGGTTTTTATCTTTATTGCATATATGCTGTAAATACTTTTTTCTTAAAAATATATTTCTTCCATTATTATATTATGTTGTTGGGATGCAATTTGTCTTTCACGTTATAAAAGTTCCAAATGTTTTTAATCAAAAAACTTACGGCACAGTTTTTGTTGATTTTTAAAAATTGGTACTGGAAACTGTCGTTTACATGATGTCTTAAGGTGGGTTTTCTGTGAAATTAGACTAGGATAACCAGTGGTTGTCTTGTCCTAATTTTAAGAGAAATTATGAATGGCCAAGGGGATGATTCTAATTCAGTTGCAGAATAGTTTTAAATTTGTTTTTTCTTTTGAACTTGGTTCTATTCAGTTTGATACGTTGTCTACACTGTACTTTTTTATATGATAAGCAGTGCATGTCGTGTCCTAATTTTAATAGAAATTAAAATGTTTTTGAATACACTCCATTAAATGGATGAGGGATGATTTTGATTCAGTTGCATAATTGGTTTAACTTTGTTTTTTCTTTTAAATTTGGTTCTGGTCGGTTTGATATGTTATTTACAGTTGTGTACACTACTGTATTTGTGTATGTTATATTGCTTATTTGTCTATTATGCTTGTTGAAACTGAATTTTAGTTCGTGATTCCTGTTACTATTCAGATACTATGAAGGACTTCAAAAGTGTGTTGGACTTTATTTAGAAGATGGACAGTACTCGCCTGATCAAATAGACCAGTTAGATTCCTTGTACAAAACACTTGTACAACAATACAAGTGGTCTTCTGCTGTTAAGGTAATGCTTTGTATTGTTATTGCAGTTGTTTTTACCTGTTATTTAACATCTGCCTCATGTATTACAGTTATCACTTAACTAATATTTCTGCCATGTTATCCGTGTAAAATATATGTCTGTGTGTTTGTATCACAATGAGTTGTATGTATTCATTGCATCCTTTCTCTGAAAATAGGTTAGCCATTCAAATATTGCTTCATTGATATTTAATTTATTGAGATGGGATTTTCAATTTTTCTTGCTTTATGTTATATATTGAGAAAACTTGGATTTATTATCTATTAGAATAATAAGTGTGTGAGCATAGTGTTTGGTTCTTTTTTTCTCTTGTATAACAATTTAGGAAGATATATGCCGATCAAGGAATCCTTGTTTTGGTGCTCCACTTGTATATTTCTTAGCAACATGAGTGTTATTATTGGAGTGTGGTTTATTTAATGAAAAACATTCCTTTTTATCTTTTTATTTGCCAGAGAATACCGCTAGATTTTCTACAAGGTGACAAATTTCGAGAAGCAGCAGACAATTATATTAGGCCTCTCTTAACCAAGGTTTACAAAATTCCTTTTCATATTGTATTATGTCTAGCTTAGTTGTCTAAAAGTTGATTGGGATTTCTTTTGGTGTTGTTTCTAGGGCGTTCCCTCTCTGTTCTCTGATCTATCCTCTTTGTACAATCACCCTGGGAAGGTTAGTCTTGTCACATATATTCATACTATTGGGCGTTTGAGATTTCGTATGCTTATTTTTGTGCCTTTTATTTATGTGGTTGAAGATTGTTGATTTTGTGGGTTTTGAATGTTTCCTTTTTGTACAGGCAGACATTTTGGAACAACTTATTCTTGAGTTAGAGCAGTCAATTAGGATGACAGGCCAATATCCCGGAGGGTAAAATATTTGTTAACTTTTTTGTGTAACACATGAATGGAGTAAAATGTTCATACAGTGCATGAAGAGAACTTTTTCTTGGTTAGCTTTTGCATGAAGAGAACTTCAAGACAAAAACATTCACTTAAAATTTCCTTGGAACAACCATAAGCAAATCACCAAAATGAAACCCTAGAAACATTTGTTTCTTGTGTTTATAGCTAACTGATGTTTCTCTTTTACAGGACGAACAAAGAACCCCCTTCAACTCTTATGTGGACTTTGTTTTTATTGGCTCAGGTTGGTGGCTGTTATTTGATTTTTATATTAATTATCACATTTTTACTAAGAAAATTTGTACTAGTGCAGCATTATGACAGGCGGGGTCAATTTGAAATTGCTCTTTCTAAAATTGATGAAGCTATAGAACATACACCCACAGTCATTGATCTATATTCTGTCAAGGTGTGTTGGAGTTATAAACTCTTCTCATTTCTTTCTAGTTCTTTTGTAGTATGGTAAACCTTTCACTATTCAAATCCTATCCTTCAATACAATTCCGTTACCTGTTTGATTTGAACGTTAAGATGGATCTTAAATGACTTTTGTATTATGATAATTGAATGAATTTGTGCAATTTTATATCAATATAAATCACATGATTTAGTAAATTGCTATTATTTTTTTAATTTTTAACTTTAATTTTGCCAATTTTTGTGAAAAAATTAAAAACATATTATACTTAAATTGTTAGATGAAATGGATTTAAAGGAGCATTTATGAACGTATCCTCTTTGATTATTCCACTGTTTTATTTGTCACCCACTCATTCAATGCATGCACTATTTGGTTAATTTATTGACTTGTTTCCATTCTCTAAAACATAGGCTTTACAATAGCACAGAGACACGGATAACTAATAATTGTTTTATAAGACTTATGGTTAAGATGTTTTATCTATTTCTATGTTCATAGTGGAGTAAAAACTAATATAGTTTTACTTCAATTATTACATATAGTTAATTTTCTCTAAATTGTATGATTCATACAAATTATGATACATAATTCAATATATACCCAAATTGAAAGATTGTTGTTTCTCCTTGTAAAACAGAGTCGGATACTGAAGCATGCTGGTGATTTGGTTGCTGCTGCTGCATTTGCAGATGAAGCTAGGTGTATGGATCTTGCTGATCGTTATGTTAATAGTGAGTGTGTTAAACGGATGCTGCAGGCTGATCAGGTTTTTGTCTGTCTTTTTTTTGGTTATATTTGGATTTTAAGTACACAGGCATTGCCATTTTCATTTTCTGATCTTTATTCATTTATGTTCATTTGATACAAAGGTGTCTTTGGCTGAAAAAACTGCTGTATTGTTCACAAAGGATGGGGATCAACACAATAACCTTCATGACATGCAGTGCATGTGGTTGGTATATCATGATGTTTTAATATTCTGCACTATCTAAAAAGTACCGAGTTTAAATTACTTAATGTGTCACATCTAACTTTGGAAGGTATGAGCTTGCATCGGGCGAAAGCTATTTCCGCCAGGGTGATCTTGGACGGGCACTCAAAAAATTTTTAGCCGTGGAGAAGCATTATGCTGATATCACGGAGGACCAATTTGATTTTCATTCTTACTGCTTGCGGAAAATGACATTGCGATCTTACGTGGAAATGCTTAAATTTCAAGACCAATTGCACTCACATTCATATTTTCACAAAGCAGCCGCTGGGGCTATCAGGTGAATACCTTGCTGTCTTTTGTTGGTATTGTTCTAAATTAATGAGTTATATCTACTAGTATTGAGTGGTAATTTGATTGACGGGGTTGTCATATCATGGGACTTAAAAGCTGAGGTACTCTGCATATGCATATGGGAAACTAAACTTTTGTTCTTGTTTTTAAGTTTCTTTATAGTTATATGCAAGAGCAAGAAGATATATATATATATATATATATATATATACACACACACACACACACACACACACACATTTTACATTCTTCAACTTTGGTGGTAATTTAAGGACTGTTATCTGTTCCGGCTTAAGTAATACTAGTAAAGCAATGTACTTCTGAGTTCTTATTTTTTTATGATCTCATAAACATAACACTGAATTTCAGATGCTATATTAAGTTGCATGATTCTCCCCCAAAGTCTACAGCAGAGGAAGATGATGATATGGCGAAGTTACTTCCTTCTCAGAAGAAGAAAATGAGGCAAAAGCAGAGAAAGGCAGAAGCAAGAGCCAAAAAAGTATTGTAATCGATTTTTATAGTTTCTGTTAAACTGCCTGTGGGAAAGGCACTTATCCTGTTGTTTACACTTGTTTTTAGGAGGCAGAAGAAAAGAATGAAGAGTTGAGTGCAAGTGGGATATCGAAGTCTGGGAAGCGGCATGTAAAACCTGTTGATCCTGATCCAAACGGGGAGAAGTTGTTAAAGGTTTAAATTTAATGCATTCAATGTCTATTAGAATACATGAAAATATCTAATTATATCTTGAGTATATCTTTGAGTAATGTTGAGTATATTAAAATTATATCTTAGATTGTTATTTGACAGTTTTGAAATTTCATTTAGCGCTCAGAATAAAATTTTTCTCCATGACTTAATGTAGATGACTTGCTATATGTTACTCATTGGTTGATTGTCAACATGCATTTTTGCATTTTAGGTCTTGGTTGAAAAACTGTAAATGTCTGATCATCAATGTATGTTACAATATGTGCGTAGTGGGAGACCATGAGTTATTCAAAATGAAAGGGTTTTAGAAATAGATAATACAAATAGTTTTTTTCTACTATGCTAATTAGGATTCAGCAGGATGGAGTTGCAAACATACTTGCATAGCGTGGATGGTTATATAGGGTTATTATATTTTTTTACAAGTAAAATTTCTTGTAAGAATAAAAAATTATATGGAGTTTGACAAGTTAAAGCTACAGCACACACTTCTGATGTTAAAAAAGTATGCCCATTACGTGTTTAAAGAACATTTAAAATTTGTATAAATAAAGCATAATTGTGTCAGGATGAAAAATACTGATTTCAACGTCAGAATGTTTCTGTACATATTCATTTTAGAAATTCACCCTTTTCTTGTGTTTTTCCCTACATAGGTTGAAGATCCACTGTCAGAAGCTACTAAATACTTGAAGTTGCTGCAGAAGAATTCCCCTGATTCATTGGAGACACACTTACTCTCTTTTGAATTGTATACAAGGAAGCAAAAGACTTTGCTTGCCTTTCAGGTAGGAGTAGTCCAGCAACTTAATTTATCTTGCTTCACTTTCTTCATATTTAAGTAATTACAATTCTTTCTCCTTGGGATTGTAGGCTGTGAAGCAGTTACTGAGATTGGACCCTGAACACCCTGATTCTCATCGTTGCCTGGTATGGTGTCTCTATTGAGGAATACATTAGTTCCATGTCACTGGAATTAGAAAATTTACTATTGTAATATTTTCATATTAAGCTAAATAATAATACAATTTAATCTCATAATCGCACATTAACCCATGTTTTTATGTGACTGTAGCAGGAATAATAACATAATAATAATAATAATAATAATAATAATAATAATAATAATAATAATAATAATAGTAATAAAAAGCAGTTTTTATAATTGTTTTACTTTAGTCCTTTTGCCTTTATCAAGAATTGCATGTAACGCATATATGGCACCTACGTAACCGAAAGAAAAAAGAAAAAATGTACCATAGGATTTGGTACTGGCTAATCCTAGTCTGTTTTTCAGTTTCTTTTTTCTCATTTTCCTCTTTGTTATTTTCTCCTTCAAACACACAAAAGGGGGATAAACCTCTTTCTACTTGGATTTATTTGGTCCATATGTTGCAGATTAAATTCTTCCATAAAGTGGGATCCATGAATGCTCCTGTGACTGACAGTGAGAAACTGATTTGGAGTGTCTTAGAGGCTGAGCGACCAAATATTAGGTTCTTAATTGAAAATTTTCCTCCTTTTGTTTTCTTTGGGACTCGTATCTACAATTCTCTTATTCATTTATGATTAGCATTTGATTATAACTTTATCTGTTTTCTTTTTTGCAGCCAGGTGCATGAGAAATCCCTGTTTGAGGCAAACAACTCTGTCCTTGACAAACATAAAGGTCATAGTGAACTTTATCATCAACACGGCAGTTCATAGCTTCTTTATGAAGATTTCTTAATTTCTTTCTGTTTGCAGATTCTTTGATGCATAGAGCAGCTTTTGTAGAAATCTTGCACATTTTGGATTCAAACAGAAAATCCGAGGCTGTTAAGTTCATTGAAGAAACAACAAATAACACTGTGCCCAGGTAACGCTTTACAACATTTTAAAAAATGGTGGGTTGGGAGAGAGACAGATGGATTTGGAAACTGTGAGTGGCGTTAGTATTTTCTTTCTTTTTTTCCCCAAAACCTCCTCGACCTAGTTTTTAAAGTTCCCTTTTTCCTTTTATTTATAAATAAAATATAGTTGTTATTTTCCTATTAAATTCAAATTTTGTTCTGGTTTCTAATATGTTTTTCAACTTTTTTGTCCATAATATAGTCAAAAGTCTAAATCGTTTTATTTTACTGTTCAAAGTTATCTAAACAAATTTAGGATGAAAAACAAAATATACGATTTATTAGGGGCCGAAAGATTTCATATTTTTTATTAGAGACCAAAAACAAAATTTGGAAATTTATCAAGAACCAAAATCATATTTATGCCTTTATTTTTTTAAGAATTTTAATAAAACTTGTTTAAAACATTATTTCCTTTTAAGAAGAGAGACCCCATGAGGCTGTGCCAAAACTAATGTGTTTCTGACACATGCATTTGCTGTCGTGTGTTGGGTTAGATATCATTTTCTTTATCATATAGATCACGCAGCGCACATAGTTTGATTTGAGAAAGCTTATTGGAATTCATAATCTCACCCCCAGTGTTTTTCGCGGTGGGGGGTTGCTTGTGGTCCTGCTGACCTGATTAATTGAGAGGACGTAAGCTGATTGGTTTTGAGAGTAATCAATGGCATAGTGAGAAGAGGGAAAGGATATTAAGGTTTGGGGACAAGCCACCCACACGTAGAGTTGAGATTGTGAGTGGTTAACATACAAGTACAAGCATCCTGCTTTTTTTGGATGAAGATGAATGCATTAAGAAATGCCAAACGGTATTTCTGTACAAGACAGTCCCGTGTCTTGTTTCTAATTTAGTTTTTGAAAGGTAGTCAAGTCCTTTTCTTTATTCCAGAGATGGAAAAAAGGTCAAGAGGTGCCCAGGTTAAATACATAAGATAAAGTGTAGCAGATTACGAACAAAGCAATACTGGAACTTTTTAAAATGAGGATTTTAAAATAAAGTGACATTGGTTTTTCTTTTAAAATATATCGCATGAATAGGCTTATCTATGTATTTTGTCCTATGATTTATGGCCTCTGACTTGTCACTGTTCATGCTTGTTTTCCGTATATGATTTATGAGCTTAATCTCTGTTTCTTTTCTAGATTCGTTTTTAGCTATCAAATCTTAGTAATGGTATCAAACTAATGAATCTTTCAATACATATCTTATGCTAGAAATGGTGCACTTGGACCAATCAGGGAATGGAAACTTAAAGACTGTATTGCAGTTCACAATCTTCTAGAAACAGTTCTTGCTGATCAGGATGCTGCATTGAGTAAGTATAACTTAGACTTTTAGATCGCCTGACTAATTTTTCTGTCGGTTGGCTTGGACATAAGGAGCAGTGCGTATGGTAATTTTAGCACGTGATATTCGCTGCAGATTATATTTATTATTTCTACAAAAATAATCTGTTCCGAATTCCTTTTCCTGCACTGGGATTTTTCCCTCCTGAAGATTAAAATCACTAATTGCTTTGAAGCAGGCATGGTTTTCTATTCTTAAGGAAAAAGGGGCAAAAGGAGACGAGGATTGTTTGCTAAAACATTTAGTCATTTCAATCCTTTTTCTACTCAAATTTAATGTTGTTATCTGTTTATATTTAATTCCATTTTCTTATTTATATTTTTAACATTGCAATAAAGCATGGAGATATTAACTGTATGTACTCTTGCAGGATGGAAGGTGCGATGTGCGGATTACTTTCCATATTCTACGTACTTTGAGGGAAAGCACAGCTCTGCCTCTCCCAACTCGGCCTTCAACCAGTTACGTAAGAACGCTGAAAATGAGAGTGTTAACCACATCACATCAAACGGGAAACTAGAGGCATTTAAAGATCTTACTATCTGATAAAGTGGAATGCATCCATAAGATGAGGCTTAGAGACATGCGTGTTACCCAGTTTGGATGCTTAGAACCAAACGACATTTGACACTCCCAGAAACGACCGCGTTGCAGTTTGCAGCAACAAAGGTCACAGTTTTGGTGCGGGTTATGGCAAACTCTACACTCCATGTATTTTCTTTGCATCATTTCTCCCTCCCATCTGTGATGTTTATTTGGTTTGCAAATGTGTATAATTTCACCTCAATTATTATGCCTTAGGATTGCCTTTTTCAGTTTGTTCACTTTTTTTTTTTCTTCTGAGAGGTGGTACACGGGGCTCCATAGGCCTTTACCATCGTCTTGGATTTTCATTTTGGTCGTTGGGAGAGCTACAGAATGATTTAGGTTTCGGTCCTGCATCCAGCCAACATACATATAGGGAGAGCATGTTGTATCTTTCCTATTTAATTGGTCTATTCATGTATAACCATTAAATTATGTCAAAGTTTTGCAACTGGATGCCAAAATGACGTAATTTTGGATGATGAATTCAGTAAAAAATTTCGGTTGGTAGAACTGTTGTATGTGAACAGCATTTCCTAGAAACTGCTATATAGGAATTAAGTTTTGACCATGGAGAAGGAAACATTTTGTGTTTTGGTTTTCGAACCATATCTAATGTTTTATTGCGATAATCGAATCTTATTATGCAAACTCATGATGAATTCGAAGAACCTCTTTACTTTGTATGCTACTTTGTACTCATTATCTCATGTCAATTGTCCATTAGTAACTGAGGACATGCAAAAGCAATGCTAATACTTCACATGCTATATATTTATTGTTGTCATAAAATAGGGTATCAAATATCAATTATATAAATGTCAAATAATTATAAAAAAAACCCTTCATTAAGATTTCATAACAATAATATATATTTGAGTGTATTCTATTAATCTAACTTTGAATATATCAATTGTAGTGTTCACATTAAATTTTACATACCTATGATATTATACTGGTTGTTTCTAACTGAACAATGTATCAATTTTCGATTTTTGACAAAAATATAATATTTTCATTGATAATATCCTTTCACCTAAAATTAATTAAAATTTCCTCTCATTATTAAAAATAAACACAGTAAATAATTAATTTATAAATACGATACTTAAATTAGACAAATTCTAATTATAAATATAATAACTTATAATATCTGGTGTCAATGAATTGAAAATCATGCACGTTTCTTTTCAAAGCAGATCACAAAAGAAAAAAAAAATGCATTGCTAGTCAATATGTTGCTACACGTATGCATCTATACCTCTAACCTTAAAAAAAAGAATTCTTTCATCAATTTTGAATTTACTAAAGCCTTTTTATTTATAATCATAAAATCATAAAAACTTTAACAAAAGCAAAATTATCATTATGAAAAAGAGAGAGAATACTACCAGTTATTATTACAGTACTGATTAAGAAAGTCAAAAGTACTATTTTTTAAGAGTGCTATCAACACCCTCACCTTAATTAATTTTCATATCCGTGACTAAAGTCCTTATGTAAGACAATATCATCAATTTACACTTTTTTCAATTAAATTTGAAATCTGTCAATTTTTAAACACAATTAAAAAGGAGAAAACTCTATTTTTTAAAGAATTTCTTTTGGTGTGTAAAGAAGGATTTTTCTTTATTTTGTTGTGTAGTGTGGGCGATTACTTTGTTCATTAAAAAAGAATTATATCGGTTAAATAATTTAATAAGCTGAATCATTGAAGAAAAAATGTCAAAATGGTTACAATTCTGCTTACAAAGGATTTAACATTGAAAACAAAAATCATCTTTTTTTAAATATTATTTAAATTGATCTATGGGTTAAAAGAATAAAGTCAAAATGAATGTGGATTAATTCGTAACCCACCTTCAACAACTATTTATTAATATTTTACTATTTTTCAATTTTTTTATTAAAATTATTCGATACTATTAATTTGATTTTTTAAAAATATGTTAAATAATATTTGAATAATCTAAATGTTTAATTTTTTTTGTCATATTATATGGGTTGAGACTTTAAATATCAAATATTATCTTTAAAATAATGCTTTATGAAATAGATAATTACTTTGATTAAATTGCTATAAAAAAATGAAAGGAAATCAATCTTTTGATTGAACTACAATAAATATATAAAATAAATTGAAAGAAAAAATATTTTCAAGTTACTTAATCTATTAATTCGTGGAATCAGGTTATAAATTTTTTCTTCACTAAAAAAGAAAATTAAATTGAACTGACTTAATATTAGCTTAACTCATATAGATGTTCATAACTGTTTAGTGTAAGAAAATTAAATTATTGATGTATTAAAAATAATTCTCTGTTTGCATGAACCCATGTGTAAATTAAAAAACATTAATATTTTTTTCATCTTCATTATAAATATAAGAAGTTAATAAAAGAAAGTTAACATCAATAATTTAAAATAGATTTTAAACTTAAAAGCAGCACTTTTCTTTTCACAAAATTTTGCAACAAACGATAATTTATCCTTTGAAATTCTTCTTAAAGTTGTTTTTCTTATTTATAAAAGAGGGTTTTTATTGTTTTATGTTTGGACGTCTTTTTTTCTTTTCTTAATAAAATTACTTATCTATCTCCATTTTATTTTCGTGTTTTACTTTAATTATGAGTATTTTATGATAAAAAATAAATTTTAAATTTAATTTAATATTATAATACTGTTTTTGTAAATTGAGATTTATACTTATTTATATAATATAAATTAATTTTATTCTTAATAAATGTGAATTTTTCAACACTTTATACCGTGGTTAAATTATTATTTTCACTCTCGTTTTAAGGTTGAAAAAAAAAACAAATTATACAGATTTCTTTAAACTTTAGATTAAAAGAAGTTTTAGACTACTGCATCTACAAAATTTGTTAGGTTTAGATATGATATTTTATTTGAGTTAAATGTTAATTATTTTTTAATTAAGAAGGAAGGTGTAAGAAGAAGATGAAGTAATGTGATATGGTAGGGCATACGTGGCATGACGTGTGGGGGCTATGGTGAGAATCTCATGGCAATGTCGAAGGTATGGGAAACATATGCTCGGTTGGGAAGAGACACTTTACAACTGTGGGATTTACATAGTTTAGTTGCAAGTTATATGCACCATCATATTTTAACAATTTTTTGAGAGTCACTATTTTATTGATTCGTATATTTGAAACAGATCATGTTGTTATAAAAGTTGTTAAATTTTCTTTTCCGTATTATATATAAAAAAATATTTTTTAACAGTCTTTTTTAATAACTAACAATTTGTAATTAGTTCGTTTTAATTATTGAGACATCGGTTATCAAAATATTATCGTCTATATATATATATATATACCTTCTGATGTTCACCAAACAACTTCCGTGGACCCATGTTTTTGCTATCAAGTTTTAGTACAAGAAAATGTAACAATTTACTGTTCAAAATTGGTTTTTGTTTTAGATATAAATTAACAATAAAAGTGGTGAAAACAAGATGTGTCTAAATTTTTTAATCTTGCACAAAAAATAAATTAATTTTATATTTAATATCTAATAAAATATCAAGTCTGAGTTTACGTTAGTAAATAAATAAAAATTAAATAATTCATAAAAAATAAACTATAAATTCATTATTATTTCAAAATTATGATCTTGATTCTTATATTAATAATTACATCAAACACTTATCACTGAGTAAAAACTATAGCTATTAGTGAAAACATAACTTTTTCTATTAAAGAACATAACATTTTAAATATTACGATTTGACTGTGACTCAATTTATTTATTCTTCAAGACAATTGATGTCATTTATAAGAATTTATATAAATTTTAATCAATTAATTTATATTAAATTTTTATAATGAATCCCATATATTAAGAATGATAAATTATATATGTATAAATACATTTATAGCATAATGGAGGAAGAAAAAGAATTAATCTTCTATTTTCTGAATGTACTAAGTTTTATGTTTCAAAACAAACGTTATCTCTTTGAACAGTATTACATTGATGACCAGAATTTTTTATTTAATAGATAATTTTTTTACATGATATTATATTATATTATATTATTTTAAAATATGAATTGTACAGTATATATAATTTTAATCTACACATATTCAAATTTATAATTTATCTATATTAATCAAGTTTGAGTTTATATATATTATATCCACAAGTTGGACCAATTGATTGTTGAGTCAACTGCAAGTAAAATAAATAATTATATTGAGCTTTTCAATGAAGTATAAGTGAGATAATTTTTTTTTTCAACTTGTCCCATGAATACTGAACAAGATCAAAACATTTCTAAAATTAACTAAAGATTCACATTCAAACTTTTGAACAAATTGTATTATTATATACTAATAATACAATTATTATTAGTATAGTATATTCTAAGGTTTCAAGACCCATGAGAGTGTATTTTTCTCTTAATTTTTAATTTTTATATCTTTTTACGACCCCTCATTTATCCAAATTAGTTTTTTTTTTCATGATTTTAATAATATGCTATTTGTTTTAACTTTAGACAAAATGGTTTACCTTTATTGATAAATAAATAAAAGCATTGTTTGAAACAAAATTATATATAAAATTTTAATTATTAAAAAAGTGTAACATCATTTATATATTTGTTAATTGACTCTTTGCCATTTAATTTTTCTGGATGACTTGAATTTTATCTCATGCTGTCATTTTTTTGAATACATTTCCATATATAAGAAATATAAGGTCGCTAATATAAAATGATTATGATTTATATTGTTCTCTATGAAAAATGTTAGATAATGATATAATCATATTTTTCCATTAATACATAAAAAAAAAATACATAAAGTAATAAAACAAGATACAAATTAATTACCACCTAATTAATGGAAAACTTAAACATTAGAAACTCAAATTAAAAATTTTAAAATGAGTATCTAACATATAAAAAAAAACTTATTTAAAAATACCCAAACTTAATTAAACTTATTTTCAATATCACTTTCTTGTTAATTTTTTTTTTCAATTACCTTTTTGTTTAATGTCATGCAATCGATGACTATTATAATTAGTTTTACTCAAATTGCCATGTGAACTTGACTAAAGAAGAAGCTATAATTTCTCAAATCCCATTGTTTGATTATGCAAATCATGTAGGTTGACTGGTAACTATATACATATAATATATATATACATATAATATATATATATATATATATATATAAAGGAAAAAGTTCTTTTAATAACTATTTTTTTGACAATGCATAAGTGATAGTATGTGATTGTTCCGTTTCAAATATATTTTTAAACGTAAATTTAAACATACTAATAAAGTGATAACACTTATCTTATTGTCAAAAAATTATTAAAAGAAATTGTTAAAATATCTTAATCGTGTGTAAAACTTGTTGCGAATGTGCATTTTTTTATTTGGAAAGTGAGTCTTCCTTTATGGTTATTAACACACTGAAGTTATCAACACTTCAACCAAAACATGAAGAGGTGGTTGAGCTCCCCAAAAAAGGTGGCATTGATAAAAAAATAGATAAAATTTAAAATTACATTTCTTTTAAACTGATTAATTAAGTATAAAAACATGCATTTAAAAAAAAACACTAATATTTATCCTCTATTCATGAAACACTAAATATTCCATGTATGCATATTTTACACATTTGCTCAGTTAAGCATATTCGGTAATTAATTAATTAAGATCTATATTATATCCACTTGCCTCATGGAGGTATTATGTCATGTGGGCATATTTATATTTATTATATGCTTGATTTATTGCTTGTACTAGGGGAAACATCAATCATGTAACATCATCCATAAATTATTATGTTTGAAATAAAAATTAAGGCTAATTAATTGATTAAGTAGGGATTTGCAATGCAAGGAATATATCGATTGTTACGTTCCAAAAACCAAGTTAGATTTGTCTTCCATGGTAATGGAGCCGTTAGCAAGCACTTATTCATCTATTAAAATAACCTAATCCAAAATTATTATAATATATATATGGGTTTATTAACGTGCATATCTCTGTTTTTAAGTTGATATATGTTAACAATGTATACTGGGTTATAGTAGACAAAAATACTCTCATATATTATGGATTCTAAATTTTAAAATCAAAGATATTTAAATAATTTTCATTCTCAAAACTAAAAAAACAAAAAAACCCCAAACCTTTAATATATAAATGGTATTGAATGCATAATTGCTACATATATAATCCTTCAATAGGGCTCAATAGAAAAGTTTATAATCATTAAAGATCTTTGGTTTTTTGTTTGAACCATAATTAGGGTTATAGGTTTGAAAATTGAAGAAAATATGATATTTATGAGATTAAAGTTTTCATACATGTATACTTATCTTGTTGTATACTTTTCTGTCTACTCCTTCAGCTACATGGAATCCCAATTCTTATACTCACTGCTCCCAAATGGCTGACAAATACATTACAACCTATTTAATGGATCATGATTCAAATAGCATAAATTAATTATATAGAGATTTTATTTTATCATGCATCATATCTTTAATAATCTTATTAAAATACCCCAAAATATATTCTCTATAAAGTAAAATGCTTACCTAATGAGGCAAACTTCATCCATATTTTAGGTAACATTTTTAAGGAAGACATTTATTCAAGTGACCCTAATATATCATTCCTTTTAATAACCAAAATAAGTCAATATTATAAATAATATTACAATTATATATATATATATATATATATATATATATATATATATATATTCAAGGATTTAAGAGTTAAACTTTATCACCCATATTTTTCTTTTTATTTATGTTTTCTTCATATTTTTCTATTTCCATTTTCTTTGTTTTTCTTTCTTTAGGTTTAGTTCCCTCTTTTTCTGGCTCTTTATATTATGTTCACTCCAAAATAAGCTTCTCAATTTTTATTTATTTATTATATTTGTTATAGTTGCCATCTCAATAGGGATTATTTCTTCTGAGTTTTAGATTTTACCTTTTCTTTGATTGAATCCAGTGCTTTGTTTTCGTGCCGTTCATTATCTTTAAAAACTAAAATTATCAAATCAAATTCACTTTTATATAGTCAGCTAATAAAATATTATTGATCACAATGATAAACTAAAATAAAAGAAAAATAATTTGTGATTTGTAATTTAGAGTAGAAAAATGTAATAAGTAGATAAAATAAGGTTATCAGTTGTAACAAATTCTAAATTTTAAAATAAAACTCGATATATTAATCTTAATTTGACATTAACAATAAATATAGTGTTAAGTATAATCGTTTATAATTTAACTAATTATAAAAAAGTAAACCATACAAAATATAAAATGAAACAATAAAAAATTAGACTAATCATAGCCAAAACAAATTTTCAAGTCTAAAATTATCACATACTATCTGAACTCTTGCATTAATATAATAAGTCATTGTATAAAACCATATCAAATTTGATATCTCTAACTAAATTGACTTCATTTATAAAATATATAAAAGTAGGATTGTTTTTATTGTAGGAAAAAGCTCTTTTAATAATTATATTTTAACAATTTTTTTGAAAAAGTTTATGTGATAGTTTGTGATTGATTCATTTCAAATATTTTTTTAAAAATAAATTTAAACATATCGATAAAATGATAACATATATGTTTTGTTGTCAAAAAATTATTAAAAATAGTTGTGAGAATATCAAGATCGATTGTTATAATGTGATTTCATGAAATTTGAACACAGATAACTGCAATATTAGAATTTGAGGGCAACATGAAATAGTAAATCTGGTGTTTGTAACTTTGATGAAGAGGTCCCAAGTGTTTCTGCTCCTAACTACACTTTGACTGATATCATTTCTCAGATCCTTCTCATTCCACAGACAATAAGTAATATACATTACACAGATCTTTTTCTCTCTTTCTCTCTTCTATCTTCTAAAATGCATTATCAACTTTGTTCTTTCAGTAACATTGTCTACATAGAGGGTCCCACCTTCTTCACCATTTCACTCCCTTTCTCTTTGCATCATCATCAATATACATATCACATGATGCTCATACATATACATATACATATAATAGCACTGGTAATTCCTGCCGACAGAGCAAATGGAATGAATCATGCTCATTTCAAGATTGAATTCATACACCCTTTTGATTTTGCATTATATATATGTCTCCATTGGGATGTGGAATCTTGCATACAAGACACACAAGAGAAAATTTAAACCTAGGTATATCAGCAAACATGGGATGGTAAATTTGCATAATCATGCAGATAGTTTCTTGATGAAATGAATCCTCTCTGAACATATAATTTAATGCAAAGAGCTATAGCTAGCTGCATGTACAGCTCAATGAAGCAGGTCACATGGCATGTTCCCAGCAGTCATCTAATCAAACGGCCATGATCAGATATGAGAAAGCAGCAAGAGTCGTAGGATGTGTCCCATATCTAACTAATTATGGTGCTGCCCTCATTAGCGAGGGGACAACCTTGTCCCCACAATTGTTTCTCATGTGACCGACCACTTCTCCTTACTTGACCTGTCTGTCATTGCTATCTCCCACTATACGTCCTTTTTCATTCACTTTCTATATATACACATTCTAACTAAACCTTTTCTCTCATATTCCAAAAACCCTTCACTGCATCAAATCATACACTAATATTCTCATCCCACCCTAAGAGAAACTAATCAACCTTATTATACTTTGTACTCTAATATGGCCAAAGAAGGTCTTGGACTTGAAATCACGGAGCTGAGATTGGGTCTACCCGATGCTCAGCAGGTGAATGTGGCTAACAAGAACGCTGAAAAGAAGAATAAGAGGGTGTTCTCGGAGATTGATGATGTTGGAGATGAAAACAGCTCCTCCGGCGGCGGTGGCGACCGGAAAATGGAGAACAAGAGTCAAGTGGTGGGGTGGCCTCCGGTGTGCTCCTACAGGAAGAAGAACAGTGTGAACGAAGCTTCGAAAATGTACGTTAAGGTTAGCATGGATGGTGCTCCTTTCTTGCGTAAAATGGATCTGGGTATGCACAAAGGATACTCCGATTTAGCCTTCGCTTTGGAGAAGCTCTTTGGTTGCTATGGAATGGGTCAGTTTCTCTTGCACACCATATTTCAATCTTTTCTTCATATTTTTTCCTATATATATCAACCTCCAAACCTTAGGAATAACGACCAAAACGGAAATATTAACACACCAGTCTTTTGAACTTTTTCAAAAAGCATAAAACTGTGTAAAATGCTGTAGGAAAACATCATAAAACCTAGTTTTCATTGAACTTAACTCTATACTGCTTTAAATGTTGCTGTCCTAATTTTTAAGAGAACATGAATTCAGATCTCCAAAGAAACAAGTTTTTTTTATATCCCACTTTTCCACGCTGAAACATGAAAAAAAAAAAAGCTCAGTATTAAACTAATGAACTTTTTAAAAGTCCCCAACATAACATATCCTTAGAGTTTGTATGTTGATCTTGATGTTTGAACATGGCATGATCTTGGTGAATCTAATGATAATTAGGACAATCTGATATTAGATTATCCTTATTTTGAAAATTAAACAAGTTAATTAAGCAGTGAATATTATGGTGTACAACGTAAGGATTATGAGGAATCTTTTAGTTTAATAATTGTCCTAGAAAGAATGGGCAGGAGTAAAATAATTTGGAACAAAGAGACAGAAGGACAAAGTGGGAGACCAAGCAGTGTATAATAATTAGACATTCTGCCTTATTATGTGATGGCGTGCAGCTAGTGTATACATAAAGTTGAACTGATCTTTTCATGTAATAACAAAAATTGATCAAGAAGAATAAACTTAATCTATGTATAAATTAATCATGATTACCACTCAATTAGTTTGCTGGAATTTGTTGACAGTGGAAGCATTGAAGAATTCTGAGAATGGTGAACACGTTCCCATTTATGAGGACAAAGATGGTGACTGGATGCTTGTTGGAGATGTGCCATGGGAGTAAGTACTTTTGGCCTTTACCCATCTTCTATTTTATCATTTTTATATGTTTTTTTCAGAGAAAAATAATTTTCGTTTTAAGTTGATTGCATTTTTATATGTTGATTTTGAATAAAAATTGTAAGATCAGATCTAACAAATATATGTATGATTTCACTGAATACAACTTTTTAATCAAACGTAGGTTAAGTTAAAGAACACATACTCATGTTTCGCTCAAAAGCATCAATTTAAAGTGAGAAAGGTTGATTATAGAACTGATTTCAAGAATTATACTATGGAAGATTTACTAGTAGTTTTGGTTTTCTGTGTGCTAAAACATCTATGTATTATGTTTTATGAGAAAAAATGGTTCCTGTGTACATAAAAAAAAGGTTCAACAACATGTAATGTGTAACATACTATTGAAGAAAAACCAGAAATACTTACTGTCATAGATCAGCTTTTCCGTGTTTTCTGAGCCAACCATCATTCGATCTTTGAAAACTATAGGAAATTTCGTTTATCAATATACTGTGAATAAATCTGAGATCTAATTACCATATATATATATATATATATATATATATATATATATATATATATATATATATATATATATATATATATATATATATATATATATATNTATATATATATATATATATATATATATATATATATATATATATATATATGCAATATAACTGGTGTACAATACAAATAAATTCAAACTACTGTGTAGGTTGTCCCACAGACAGATTTAAACAATACAGAAAACCAAGTTGTAATTTTCGGTGAGACCAGCATTTCGTAAAAGTTAATGTAGGAAAGTGAAAAAATCGACAATTTTATTTTGCTGTGATATTGATGATATATGTTGGACCCCATATAGCCGACATGCGTGAATCCCTCCTTATAATGTTGAGCATCAAATTAGGAAGGGGAAAAGATGTGACCTACCTCAAAAGAGCAAAGCCATTATTGTTATTGGATACATCAAAATAAGGATAAAGATACTTAGACAATATTTTTCGACAACATTTGAACATCATCATATGTGTCATTGTGTGATTGGTTCATGGTAGTGTCATTGTGTCATTTGGACCAATCACACAATGACATGTATGATTGATGTTCAAATATTGTCAAAAAATGTTGTCTATGTATCATTACCCTCAAAATAAAGGGTAGAAAAAAAAAGGGTTCTTGGTTTGCAACATTTCCAATAATGATTTATGAATATGAAATTTAATCTGTAAAATCAATTTATAGAATGAAATTTACACTGAAATATATTTTAAAGTAATCTTATTTCTAGTTTATTTAAAACTTCTAATTAACAATGACATGATTCTAATTATATATGTAATGTGTTTTGTGATGGAAAACTTATGAATGTGTTGATGATGAAACTTGAACAGAATGTTCATGGAGTCTTGCAAGAGGTTGAGGATTATGAAGAGAGCAGATGCAAAGGGGTTCGGTTTGCAACCAAAAGGATCCTTAAAGGGATTCATAGAAAGCGTGGGAAAGTGAAAGACAAGTTAGGGTTCTAATTAATGCACTTTTGATGATGATATGAATCCAAATTTATGTTATGGTTTTCTTATATTAATTTGAGAAAGCATATCTTTTTAGTTTGATATATGAATCAGACTTTTGTTTATGTTATAAGTGTTAATGGATGACATACAATCAATAGGGAAAACTTATCTTTTTTTTTAGATTAATGATTTCTCTTGTTTCTTCAATTTGTATCATCATTATATCTTTTTGCTACTGATTCCAATTTGTTAATTACTTCACTAATTAATTACTACAAACTGTCATCACCATTTCTGAAAAAGATGATAACATTTGCTGATAAATAGTTAAAAGTTTTCGCTTATTACATTTTTTAAAACATTTATAAAAAATTAATTATTTTATTTTCACAATTTTTATACAGATCTTAAAATAATTGAGATATGCTTAATTAAAAAAAATATCAATAAATTTAAAGTCATTGTAGACCTTGGTCAAAATTTTCTAAATCCTAGATAATACCTTTTACTGCCCAATAGAACAAAAGATTGAAAAGAAAAATGATATTTTAACACCAATTTTTTGATACCATTTTGACACTGTACACGTGTCAAAATGTGGTTGGACGATTTTAAATTAAAAAAAAAAACTTTGATTTTTCTCGTCCAATCACATTTTGACACGTTACAGTATCAAAATAGTGTCAAGAATTAATCACTTAAAAGAATTGTTATTTAGATATATTAAAGTAATCTTTTCAAATTTATTAATCTTCCAATTCAAGTTGATCAAATAACATAATAATAAGATATTTGTAACGATTTTATTTTTCTTAAGAAGTTTCCAAGGTAGAAAAAAAAATATTTAATCTTAATTTTTACGATTTTATTTTTAAGAAATGAAGGTAGAAGGAAAATAATATTTGATCTTAATTTTTACCATTTTATTTTTAAAAAGCCAATGTCAGAAAAATAATATTTGTCTTAACTTTTAAGTGATAAGTGATGTAAGATGGGATGTAATAAAAATAATTTTAAATTTTTTTTATCAAATAAATTTATTTTCTCCTTAACAAGTCTTAATACTAGGATTGAATAAGGATAATGATATTTAGACAATATTTTTTTGACAACATTTGAACATTGATTATGTGTGAATCTGTGATTGGTCAAAAATTACTCCACAATTAATAATAATAATCATAAACACTAATGTGGAGTAATTTTTGACCAATCACAGATTGACACGTAATCAATGTTCAAATGTTGTCAAAAAAATGTTATCTAAATATCATTATCCATTGAATAACTAAAAAATTATAAATTACTTTAAAAACTGTTTTATTTTAACTAATGTTTATTCCTATCAATAAAAGAAAGAAAAAAAGGAAAAAGAAAGTACCAAGGATGACTCTATTACAATCTTGTTTCAGTCTTTTGTAGACAATAAAGAGACAACATCATTTATAATACACCACAAGCATGTGAGAGGTTTCAGTCTTATTGTAAATAATAAAACATTTTCATTACATCTCACTAATCAAATATTAACTATAAGTAATATGTATAAATACTTTGTGAAAAATTATTTAAAATAAAAAGTTTTGTTAAATTAAAGTGATTAAGCATTTGATATAGATTATTCATCGTGAATAAATACTTCACATTAATTAATATCTCATTAACAAAAGACTTCTTTAGAAGGTTCTTGCCTGTCTGATAAAAAGATAAGAGGAGAGAAAAGAGAATTTAATGAAAAAGGTTAGTCTTATTAATTTTGTTTTTACAGAGGTTGAAAAGGTTAATAATTCTATTAGTTTAATTACTTTCCTCCAAAATTGGAGAATATTAAAAGAGAGAGATATTTTATATTAAGAATCAAGTGAGTCAAAAGAAAATATAACTTAAATTAAAATTAGGTTATTTTTAATTAACTAACTCTACGTTTTATGAGTTTGAATTTAGATTTCAACTACACTTATTTTATAATATAATTTAAAAGATAAAAAATATTACTTTCTTACTATATGTGTGTGTGTATATATATATATATATATATATATATATATATATATATATATATATATTAGTTTATATAACAAATAATTGTTTTATTTTATTTTATATTATTTAAATTTCAAAAATATATATTTTATCTTAAATATTTTTTTTATTATTAGTTTAAAATATAATTTCTTAAAGATGTATATTTTTATACCTAAATTATTTTATTATGAAAACAATGTCTTATTTAATCAAAACGGTGTTTACTAAACATTTTTGTAAGTTTATTTCTTCCTTAGAGCAAGTAACAAAAGTTGGGTGCATTTAAGAAGAGGTGGTATTTAATCATTATAAAGGACAAAATTGTCCTTTTGTTGAAAATTATTCTCGTGCAGTTAGAAATTATTGGGTTGTAGAAAGAAATATGATCACTGTCAAATTCCAAACAGAAAACAAAAAACGCCTGCTATAATCTCTTAGCAAGCTGCTATGCATAGAATGATACAGCCCATAGCAAAATTTAGGTTGTTTCTCTCTACACTCTTACATTTTTTTTCCTGCACCTCTACGATTTTTTAAAATTTCAAAACTATAATCTGTAACTCAAAAAACTCTACACTCATTTTTGTATTTCGACATATTTCAAAATTCACTGAAAGATTTTTCTTTCAACATATTTTAAAATTCGATAAAAGATTTTTTAAGTTTTCAACGAATTTCAAAATTTACTAAAACTTTTAAAAATATCTTCTAATTCATTTTAAAATCTGTTGAAAGATATTTTTTTTAATATTTTAAAATTTATTGAAAGATTTTTTTTTCAACAAATTTTAAAATTTATTGAAACTTTAAAAATAATTCAACAAATTTTGAAATATGTTAAAGAAACATAATCTTAAAGATATTTTTGGAATCTCTGAAAATACAGAGAAAATATGTATAGGTAGGTGCAAGAAGAAATGCTCTAAATTTAAAGGTTTCCATTTTTAGAACAAATAAAGCTAACACAATCAACATTACATTAAAAGAAACCAATGTCAATCATGTTAAAGGGTTAAATATGTCTTTAGTCCCTATACTTTGGAACGATTTTGGTTTTAGTCCCTCTTTCAAACTAAGGTACAATTTAGTCCTTCAACTTTAGAAAACTCTGATTTTAGTCCTTTTTACCAAATTTTTTTAACTTTATTTGCTGTTTCAATCACGTTTCATTATAGCATTTGGATTGTTTACACTGTTTGACACATTTTTGCTTCAACGTTAACTGAGAAACGCGTTTGAAACAGCAAATAAAGTTTAAAAAATTTGGTAAAAAGGACTAAAACCAGAGTTTTCTAAAGTTGAAGGACTAAATTGTACCTTAGATTGAAAGAGGGGCTAAAATCAAAATTGTCCCAAAGTATAGGGACTAAAAACATATTTAACCCTATATGTTAAATGGAATTTTATCATACAACTTAAAATTTTCAGTAGAAGGTTTTAAAATGACTTTTCACCACTGGTGAACAAAAAAAATTAAGCTAAACCAGAAAATGATTGAAAAAAATATATATTTTTATTGAATTCAGCTGTAAAATGATTTTTGCAATTTCGAAAACACATTGATTTGTTGAAAAAAATATTTAAAAGACAAGTTTTTATGAATACAAACAAACTATAATTTCAATCATCTTTTGAACATTTTTTTCTTGTGAAAAAAGTGTATTACTTTCTACTTCCAAAAAATAGTTATCTTAATGCAACTTCTCAATAATGCAACTTCTCAAGAAACTTGTCCAATGAACTTTCAACATAATCGATTATACAAATAATCGATCATTGAAAGAATTTAATATTCATAGTTATCCGAAATACACAGTGAAAGGACTGAGTGAGTCCAAGGTGATTCATCACTGCAACATGATTTCACAGTTTCTAAGTCATTAAGCCTCATCTAAGGGTTCTAGTTCTACATTAGACCGCTCATAAGTAATGTACATACAGAAACATAAAATATTTGTTGTGTACATAATATCAGACAGCTTAGCATGTAATGTACATAATATCTCAGGGATAAACGAATGGTAGTTGAAGGGAAGATTACATTAGGAAAGATTTTTGCTGTGTACAATGCATATCAGTTAGGAGTCCCCTGCATTGGCTTCAGAACAAAGTTTCAAGAAGTTTTGGTGAAGACAGAGCTGCTACACACTTGAACTGGTACAAACAAATCCATTATCAACATCAAGCAAGAAAACAGTGAAAAGGGTGTTGCTCAGAAGAGTTTATATTTGTATAAATGTTGGGAAATAAGTGTTTTTTAATATCTATACCTTGTCTTGTCTATATTTTGTGCGAATGGCAGTTAGAGGGCAACCATCAGTATTCAGCTGCAGGTCTTGCAATGCAAGAACTGTGGTTTTCAAATCTGATGCTTTGTAACTGGCATAGTGTTGAAGAGTTGGATTCTGCAGTAAATATGAATAAAAAGGAATGAGTGTGATTCATGCTAGCTAGCTTCATATGTAAGGGAAACTATGAATGAAAGGACTAACCCATGGATGGTTTGACTGATCCAGTGTCCACCGGGCAAGAAACACTGCTGATGCAGCAATGATAGAAGGAAGGAAATTCAAGAAACCATAGTCCATGAGTGTTAGTTCAGCTAGGTAATTGGCCAGGTACTCTAATTCAAGGCTTGGATCCTGCATAATTTTTCAGCAGGTAGGTAAGTGGTTAGTGATTAGCAGTACTCAACCAAATGATTTTGGCAGCATTGCCCCAAGAACAATATTTTCACCTTGTATGAAGCTTGTGCTGCCCGAAGAAACCTCCTAAGAACCAAGAATGTAAAAGGGCAATTGCATTAAGGATCTCTCAACAATGGTCTGAATTTTTCTTATATGATCTTTTCATTTTTTTGATATGGATATATTAATGATTTGATGATAAAAATGTCAGAAAGTACCTGAGAAATGTTTTTATAGTGGGAGCAAACAGTTGATATTCAGACGACTTCAACACTTGACTCTCCATTTTCAGCACCTGTCCATTCACATTATTCAACAATTGCAAAGAGTTCAAAAAATTGTTTTCTTACTTTTACATGATCATTATGCCAACATACAGAATCCGTAGTTTTACAAATGAGTTTGAAAAGTCAGAGAATATGATGTTTGAGGTTGAGGTTCTATGTTCTTGTCCATCATGCAAGTAGTCTTCAGTTTTCAGTTATTTATTGTGCTTAAAGCATTTATTGAAGAAAAGTGACATACCTCAGCTTTGGTGTATGTATTGTCTGTAATGAAGCAGAAATCTTCAATACGCGGGGCGTTAATTTCTTCGTACTTCCTTCAATCACAGAAAGCATAATACAAAATAAACATTTCAAAACGCAATACAATTTACAATGACACAAATTTTCTAATCTCTGCATTCCACTTTTCAGCCTAAGCTGAATTATCAAGGTTTAAACAATGACCATTCATTAACATAGAAACAAGGATACGGCACATTTTATTCTCGACAATAAGCATCAATTGAATATGGAAGCACACACCAAGACCAATCAAACTAAATATTCCAGTTCAAACATCATTTTTTTTCAGTTCAAACATCATTGTATCATGAAAGTAATTACATATGCTCAGTTCAAGAATAATACTTAGAGGACACGGTTTCAGAATTTGAGAACTTACGAGGCAATTAGCATGCAGGTGATACCAAGTAGCTGAAGTCTCTGTCTTTCAATGTAGTTTTTGGAGAGGAACCAATCTATGAGGTACACAGTGAGGTAAAGAGTGTCTGTAACCAATTTGTATTCCTCCGAAACCTTAAAAAAGAAACAGTGGTTCAGAATAGAATTTGGTTCTCTGAACAACACAAAAAGGTTTCCTAGTGAAACTTCTTATCATCTACGTCCAACTACAGCATTTTTGGGCATCATCAACCACATTTGAATTTGTAACCTCACTCAATGCCAGTAACTCTTATTTATAACCAAAGATCCTCATTTTTTTTTCCATATTACCAATCCATTTTTATCTTATCTGTAACACTCAATTGTTTGTGCCATATCATATACCACTAAACGTTTGGTGATTGTATTAGAAAAGTAATTGAAACAAACCTCTACAAGCCAATCAACCAGTATTCCACGCATGCTTTGAGTGATGTCTCGCTGCACCATCTCCATAAAATTAGAATAAGGCCTTCTTGCAAGCTGGAAAGCAGAATATCAGACAAACAAATTAAGACAGGAAACATAATCCAATAGAGGCAGATCACAGATAGGTAATGGTGTAATGGTAAGTCTGCAATTCATTTGATAGGACAATTAGAGACTAGGAATCCTAACATGTATATTCCAAAATTTATAACAGCCTTTTTCTTATTCAGATCAAGTTATTCTAAAACCAACCACCCAGTTCAGCATCTTATCAGCATCCATTGTGATAATAGTTGGATGCTGCTCAGTAATAGCCATTAGTATTAATTTGATAATGACAAATGAAAACTCTTCAATCAGAAAGCAAAAGAAACCAATTTCACTATTATTCTTAGATCTGTAAACTTAAATTGTGTTTTCATAGAGAGATCCAGTGTCCTAGTCATGGAGTTAGATGGATTTAAATTCAAAATCTAGAAGACATACTCCGGGTCAGAGCAGTTGAGGTGACTATTTCTACTTATCAGCCAACCATTAATGCGATGAGTGGAACACTGATTTTCTAATACTAAAGGCTCCTACTTTTTTCCACCTATGTAGAGTGTACAGAAAGAAATCAATACTTAAATCATCAACATGGAAAAGTTGGCAGAAAAAGGTAGACATTTGCTTGCTTTCATAACTACCACAGTTGACGACAACGTAAGATCATATGGTCAAGACATGACTACTGCATACAAATGACATTGTATTTATGGCACAAACCTCAGCAACACGCATGGTGTCGTAGATATCAGCAGCATAGAGGCTGCACAATAGAGGATCTTCAAGATCATCGTCTATGCCAGTGACGCCTTGATCCTTCAACGCAGTTAAAACTGTCGAAAGGTTACCTTTCTTGTCTGCAAAATAATTGTATAAACATGTCAATAGTGGTTTATTTTATTAAGGTATTCAACAAATTCAAAAAGCCAGTGAAAAGTCTTATAAAACATATGATGACAGATTATGGTCAGTTAAATGCTTCCATGCAACGATTGATTATGATATTAAGAGGAAACAGATAATCTTTAAATTTCTCTGCACCATCGAGTTGGATTCTTACGAAACTTTACAGGCCAGCGATGTAGCAACAGTTTGCAGTCTTATAAGAACTGACTTTAAGTAAAGGAGTATAACAGAACAGATAAAAATGTTACATTCAATTTTGAAATCAGGTTCACTAACCAAATTCCTGTCTCATTTTACTAATCAACAAAACATAATTTTTTTATGACATTATTGTTTCATGATACATTTGCTTGAACATCAAGATAAACAACCTCAGACTTAAGAAACTGAAGTACAAACAAAGTATGAGTCCTATGAGTATTTGAGCAATGCATAGTTAGGAAAACCTTTATTCTGAGAAATCAAAGGTTGACCAGATATTCCAGACATCTGACTTTCAGGCAATCGAACATCCATGTTACACTCATTGGAACTTGGCCGCAGAAGTTCTTTGTGTTCCAAATTAATTGAGCACATAGTATCTTCTGATTTCAATGCCGTTTCCTGTAAACTTTTTGCTTTGGAGTCAGCTTGAAATTGCATTGAGTCTACAGCAACAGAAGGAACCACTTTGGACACATTAACTTGAGCAGCCTTAGACAGCTTTCTTTTCTTAGCCTATCAATCACAAAAACTCAATGTAAGTGAGGGCATGAGATTAACTTTCCATGAATGTTACATTAATCCAGCAACAAATTTCAAGAAAGAAAGTAAACAGTGAACAACAAGAGATAAAGTATTTTCTTGCTCTAAAAGGTTGGGGCTTCGTCATGGAAAAGACCTGAATTTTATTTGAGTTGACACAACTCGTGTACGCATTTTCACAGCAAACATTAGTAACATCCTGAAGAACGGTCCTTTTTTTACGAGGAACACATGTATTATCAGAAGCTGCTCTTTTTGAGTTGACTCTGGATAACTGCTTCTGATTTTGCTGTGATCTCTCTTTCAAAGGGGGTAGCTTTCCTGATGAGCAATGAGCAGCTGCCCGAGCCCTTGTCACTCGACCAGATAGCTCCCCAGTTTTCAGTGTAACACTGCTTTCCTTCTTCATCTCTGCAAAGATTCACAGCAGCACGAAGAACTATAATCTTGGTGTCTCAATCCTGCAACAAAAAGACCGAATCATACGAAAGCAAAACATCTCGAAAAATACTAGACTACTAGTGTCTATTGTTTCTCATCAGACGAAACATTTTGAACTGGATCAGCAACTTCACACCAAGAAAACAAACTTCGCTTCAAACTTTCAAGCACTCTCCTCAGAATTTAGTAATTTCATGGTGGACCAAGTCCATTTTGTAAATGCAGAGTGAGTGATTAAATTAGTATATTGTTGGTTATTGGAAATCAAGCATACAATTGGCACAACTTGAGTAAGTAGCAAGCTATTTGAATGACATTCAAAGTTCAATCTAGTTAAAGAGAATTTAGCATAAAAACTGCTTAGTAACAAAGGAAACAAGAAGTCCACAAATCACATTTTGCCCTTTGCAGGAGAACAGGTTTGCATAAGGTCTTGATGGGACGAAAAAATTCACTCTCTAAATGGGGAAAGAATGTTAAAAGATTTTACTGAAAATAGTGAAGATACGAGATCAGGGACTAATTCATGTTTTCATCACGCTAACTCGGCTTCTTTCATGAACTCTTTGTGCAGGGAAACTTCAATTAAAGTTTCTTAGAGTGGCCAACAGAACGATCATGTCAACAAAGAAATTTTGAAAAATCAAAATGCTCACTGCATATCCACTCCGCTGAAAGACACAATTGTTTAAGAAAGGAAGATATGCAAGTTGAAGCAAAGTGGACATCAAAGTTCTGAACAGCCAGGAGGGAATAAAAAGAAACCCAGCAACAATTTGTCAGTAAAATGGTGTAGAAAAGGGAAAGAAATATTCTTTCTGCGAATGGATATTACCAAAAAAAAAATATATCTTTGTTCATGTAAATCAACATTCCAAAACTTCAGAAGTTTTAGTACGAACCAAACCAATCTTCAATAAAAATGTTCCTTGTTTCCTTTTAATTCACTTGGGATTTCCCCTTTTGAAAATCATACAAAACGTACCCTCTATTCTCCAGAGAAAAGAAAAAAAAAAACAATCAAAACTCAATCTTTGTATCACTGCATTCTGTTTTAACTCATTCTCTTACAAACCCAACAGAAGGATAAACAGAAACCCAAAAGCAAGATTACCACCACAACAGACTCGGGTATCTTCAAAGACGTGACATTGTAAAAGACAAGACAAAAAGTAAAAACATTGATGGTCTGTTCCAGAAGCAATGCAAGAGGAATGACCTGGTCTATCTTGCAAGCTCCACCATCTCCATTGAAGAGAGATAGAGAGAGAGAGGAGCTCACAGACAGAGAGAGAAAGAGAAAGGGCTCCAAAGCCTTTCTTGGGAGGAGCTTCGGACAAAGGAAGAGACTGAGCGGGATGTGGTTGTTTAAAATCTTGGTGAAACTATGCAGGAAAAAAGGGAAAGGTTAAAAATTTATTAATGATGATAAAGATTGTTTCTGAAGAAATAATAATATAATATATGTGGCTCAGTGCCATTTCATTGTTGACTTTTGACTCAAAAGTGAAAGCCAGTTCATCACAAGGGAGTGATGTTTTTTTTCTTTTTCTTTTTGTTTTATTTATAGAAATAGAAACATTTAAACTGCTATCCCAGAAGTTTTACTTAAACAATTTCTTTAAAAATTTCATCTTTTTATTATATACAAGCATTTCACATATAAAAATACTATTTTTATATTTTATATTTAAAAAAAAATTCAAGTTTAATTATTTATTTACTCTTTATAATAATAATCTTAGATTTAATTAAGGTAACATAGCTTCTGAGATCTGGTCGTGTGTGTTGTAAATTACTTTCATGTCCTTTCCATAATTGGGTGTTGACAGACACTGATGTTTGAATTAGTTGAAAGGGTAGTTTGGTAATTGACAACTTTGTCAATAGCATGTGGATTTTTGTAGGGCACTTTTCTAGTGATATGTGAACTTTGAACCTATAATATTAATGGCTTTAGTTTTTTAGTTTAAAAGAAACAACAATTAAGAAGTTGCAGTTATTGATTCAAAAGTTAACAGTTATAACAACTTATTAAAATTCATATCATTTCAAGTTTACGAGTAATGGTTCACAGATATTAAATTTAATTTATTAAATGTCATTAACTATTTTTAAAAGTGATTTAATGATATTTTAAAGCTTGGGAATGACTTTTAACAAATAAATACTATTTTATTTTCCCGATATATCTAATATTAAATAATATTCTCCTTATACCACATTTTACTTCTTACCCCTTTCTATAAATATATTCGAAGTTAAAAAATTAAAGACTGATACATTGACATATTCAGATGACAAAAACATTTAAATAACACAGTATTTTCTAATTTATTTATTTTCAAAATTATTCTTTTACTTTTAATAATCTAATCTTCAGTGCAGATTTAGTTATTCTTGTAATTTATTTAATCTTAGTCATTGGTCATTCTTTGATCCAAAGTTATATTTATTATAAATGTTGGTCTTACTTTTATCTCCATTCTCTTTCAATACAACTAGAGACACTTGTCTTCTTCTACCATTAATTTGCACCAATGAATAGCTATAGTGGTCCTTTTGTGTATATGTATGTGTTATTTTTACTTTAATATAGCCATAGTTAATGTGATTTTAGGTAGGTTATATGGCTCAAAAGAGTAAATGTTTTCACAAATATTGAAAAATATATTTGAAGGTCTTACTTGTTTCATATTGTTTATATATTATTTATTTAATGCCATCACTTGTTTTATTTATTTTTGGATTTTAATGGTTTTTTTATTTGTTTGTATATATTTTAAATAGAAAAATGATTATTTGACACACTTAAATTTTTTTACATTCATTTGATAATATATTAATATCTTTCTTTACTTCTTTCTTTCTTGTCTTGAAAAAATATAAAAACTTATATTTTTACGATCATTTTACTCTTATATTATGTGTCAAATGAATGTAAAAATGTATCATGATATCATTATTCGAATTCGAATAGAGAATCTAAATGAATGTTTTTTATCATAATATCATTATTCGAATAGAATCTAAATGAATTTTTTTAGTGGCTAATATTAACATTAAAAAGTCGTCCATGTTTCAGTAAAATGCTAAAAAGAAAACACATTACAATTAAAACATGATTTATTTAATTAAAATATAGAAAATAGGACCTAAAAATGTATACATTAATTGATATGGGAATGAATATTAAAATTGTAAGGGTGGTGCGTAGATATGTGAGCAAATATTTTAATATTTGATTTGAAATATATTGATTGTCATTTTTAATAATCTGGATTTAAATTTACGGTAAAAAAAAATAAATAAATAATAGAATACCAGAATTGTAATGAACACTCGTTAATTTTCCGATCGACAATTCATACTGAAATATACATCTAACTTTAAATTAGTTTAATTCAACACTAAAAAGTTGTTTAATAGCGGATTTACATGACTTGAAAAAAGAAAAATATTCGTTTACCTTTAAAAAATATTTAGGAAGATTAATATTTTAAAAAAGTATAACACGTTAAAAACGAATTCAATGAACTTTTCAGGAATCATCCATTTAAAATTGAATTGAACTTTATAAATATATGAAAAGTATAAGTAGTATAAATATTATTTTCTTCTTCTAGAGATTTTTTCAAGATAAAATCATAACGATTTTAAAACGGAATATAAAGTAATTTATCCTAACAACATTACGTAATAAATTTAAAATCAAATAAAAATAAAACTATCAATATATATATATATATATATATATATATATATATATATATANCTCTAAAAACATTAAAAAAAACACTCAAATTTGTTAGAAATTAGTTTCTTAATTAAGTGTGAATCCTTGATAAATTTAAGTATTTTTAAATGAGTGTATATTAAAATTTGTAGGGCTTTCGTATTTAAAATTTTTACAATTTTTAATTTGAGTATGTCTCGTTTAATTTATTTTTTAAATGTAATGTGAGTTATTTTGTAATATTATTTTATTTATTTATCTCTACTTTTTAGAAAAATATGACTTTGTGAAATTATTATAAAATAACATTATCATTAATATAAACGACATTAATTTTTATTACTTTCATTCAAACATGTTAGATAATAAAAACTCAATAGTAAACGAAAATTAATAAACAAGACGACAAAACAGCATTATAATTATATAATTCAAATTGTTGAGACTATGGAAATGGAGGTTCATCGAAGAGATACAGATATCAATAATATCATATAAGAAATTGACATTATTCTTCATCTAAAACTTTAAGACTGTTGAGATGCAAACAAAGTCACATATAAAATAAAAGAAGGATTGATTATGAGTTTATATACACATAAATATCTTCAATAATAATAAATTTTTTGAAGTGATACTAAAAACAAACTGGTACAAGCTTGACTCAATACCAAACACATGCCGATAATCAGGAAGGTGTGGCTCAAGTACCAATTGTGCGAATCCAAATTCAAATTTCTGGTGATAAACAGACTGAGATTCTGACAAAGAAAAGAGAACCATGTTAAGAGAGTAACAGCTAGACAAGCTAATTAAAAACTTTGGAATGTTTTGAATATTTTCGAACCATATGTTAGGGATAAAATTAAGATAATTTAATATCATAAGCATGTGACTTAGCAGCTTTGGGACACAGATATGCATATGTGAGGGGCATGTGGCTCCTCTGTGTCCCACATTTAAGTGAAACTACCCTTAGTTTATAAGTCATATGTCCCAACTCACCCGTTTCAACGTCTCTTACATTTCAGATCGACATTTAAAGTATGTTATCTAGTATTTCTCAAATATTAATGTCACATTTTTTAAATTCGTATATTTAATCATACATATAAGACTTTCATCACAAATAAAAATAAACAATGTCTGTAAGTAAGTCAACATGGATCCACATTTTTCCAACTTCGTTAACCTCTTGCTTTTTTCTTAGGTTTAATGGAAATGATTCCTTTAATCATGGGTTGTTGGTTAAAAAAAAAAAAATTCTCGAAGAAGATTTAAAATGTATTAATTAAATATGTTTTTAATTCTTATTAGAATTGGTTTTTATTTAAAATTTTAGACTAATTTTTTTTTTTTTAAACTATGTCAATTTTGTCATTTTAATTAAGTTTTATTAAATATATTTGATTTTTGACATGTGTTTTTAATTATTATTATTGAAATGAAAACGTGTCAATGTTAAATAAACTTAATAAAATTTAGTTTAGAAAAACTAAACTTTACATACTACTAAAGTTAAGGATTAATATTTTAAAACTAAAAGTTAAGGAGTTAAATATATATTTTTATAATAATAACATTCACCTTTTGTATTTAAGTTATAAACTCGATAATTCTTTCATTTTTAAATGTTCAAACTCTCTTTTAAAAGTTTGTATTCAGACCAGTTTCAAGAGGTTGTCTCTTTTTTTTACACAACTTTTATAATTTTTCAAACTTCTTTAGTTGTCGTTGGATTCACTATTTATTTTTAAATCTGAACAGAAAATATTAAGGACTAATATATATGATTATTGTTTTAAATATTTTTGACTTGGGTATAGGATTAATATACAATATAGTATAGTTGTGTGTTAAAAATTGGAGTGGATAGATTAGTGGTTAATGTTAGTGTTAATTAATAGTTGTAAGTAAGTTTTATTGGTAAGTGTTAACCATGCATCACATGATAGTAACGAGTGGACCCTCCCAATGGAGACAAATTCAAGATTTAAATTTCTTTGTTGACTTGTCAAAAGGTAACCCTTATTGGTTCTTTAGGATACACGAACATGCCCATGATAACAAAATTTTTTTAAGAGGGAAGTCTTTCAATTTTTAATACATAAACAATTTTTATCTTGGCTTCAAAGTTACTAAACGTGGTGAAGTAGCTTGCTTTTTTTTTTTTTAGAATAAAATTAGAATCTTTAGTTTATTAATGCCGATGTTTTAAAAAATAAAAATAATTTTAAGTTTAATTTAATCAAAACTTATATTTGTATTTATTTATATATTGTAAAATTTATTTTTTTTAGTTAATATGTGAGATTTTATACTGAAATAAATATGGATAATGATACTTTGACACTCAAAATGTGACAAATTTTTTACACCGCCATGTGTCACATTCTGGGTGGTCCACATGTTTTAAAAAATAAAATGATAAAACATGGATTCAATATGTAGTGACAGACCTGGTATCAATGTACAAATAAATTACTAGTTTAGGCTAATATTTAGCACGAGAAAGTATCAATGTAAAAATAACGCAGATTCAAAAATGTCCTCCTCGTGCTAAAAGTTAGCCTAAACTATCCACTTATTTGTACATTGATATCAGGTCTATCATTACACATTCAATCCATGTTCTGTCATTTTATTTTTTAAAACATGTGGACCACCCAGAATGTGACACGTGGCGGTGTAAAAAATTTGTCACATTCTGAGTGTCAAAGTATCATTATCCAATAAATATATCTCGAATGCAAAATTAGATATATGTGATTGATCAAATAACATGTTAAACGATAGATTCATGAAATAAAAACCTTTAAACTCATGTCAATAAAGTGTTGAACATGAAAATTATAGTACGTGTTTGGTTTCCAATATTTGGTATTATATTGATTTAACTTTAGAGAAGAAGTTAACCAACAAAAAAATTAACCATGAAAGTAGAAAAATGTGGAAAGAAAAAGCCATAAAGAAGACATGCACGATGATCATTGCCTCAGAGCTTTAATGGCAGAAAAAACAAACATAATTGAAACTTCGCAGTTGCATGGATTCGTACTTTTAAATGCATTGGTGGAGAGGGAAACTTCGTAATAATAATTATTAGAACTGTATTTGGAATTTTTTTCGTACTATAAAATTAAAACAATAAATAATACACCCAAAAGGACAAAGAAGGAAAGAATAAGTGGAGAGATAAATTTTCGTCTTATTTATCATTATTCATGTAAAAACAATTAATACTTTCATGTTGGGATAAATAGAATAATATATATGTTGCTATACTAAAATCACTTCCATCCATTTTTCTTTTGAATTCGAGATAAAAATAAATTATTTCCTTATACAATTAATTTTAAAAATCATTGGTAATTAATTGAAATTTTCTAATTAAAACATATTTAATTTATTAGGTAATCTAAAAAATTATATTAACTTTTTTTTATCTCCTTTGTAACTTATTATTTTTAAGGTACATGTTTAATTATTTTTCCTGTTTTTTTATAATTATTTGACATTTATTCAAATTATTATATGATACTATTTGTTTAAATTATCATAATCATTAATGAGTAAATGAGTATATCTGTTTTCTCGTATTATAATTTGGTCATCATGTTTACCGTTAGAATGAAATATTAAACTTATTATTATTGGATCATTAAGTATGAAAATAAATAGAATTTAATAGTCAATGACACAATATATTTAATTAATCGCATTCAAATATATCATTGGATCATTAAGATTTATCTTAAATATTAAACATGATAATATACATATTTCAACTTTATCATTTTAAAAAAGGATGATGATATTTAGACAACATTTTTTTAACAACATTTGAACATTGATTATGTGTCAATCTGTAATTGGTCAAAAATTACTCCACAATCAATAATAATAATCATAAACATTATTGTGGAGTAATTTTTTACCAATTACAGATTGACACATAATCAATGTTCAAATGTTGTTAAAAAAATGTTGTCTAAATATCATTATCCTTTAAAAAATTTTATAACATATAATTACCATGAGTGAAGAGGCACATTTATTTAAATTAGTCAGCGTACTTTAATTAATAAGAACTTTATTCAATAAGAATTTTGTTGTTATTAATTAAACTTTACTTTTATGAAATAGTTATTTGTGTGAATATAAGTGTACATTATTATAACTATTTTGATGAACATTCGTTGACAATATCAATAATATAAAAAAAGAGATATATAATGTTTCTTTCGAATTTGATAAAGTAAAAAAAAGACATTAATAATCAAGTTTCTAATAAATCTATATATGACTTTTCATTAAAATAACAAGCACTTGATTTTGTATCATTCAAATTATAAATTCAGTTTGCATTGCCATTTCTTTCGTTAAAAGTATGGTTTATGAAACTTTATCACTTTAAGAAAACTTTTAGAATAATGATATTTAGACAATATTTTTTTGACAATATTTGAATATCATCTACGTGTTATTCTGTGATTGGTCTACGGTGATATTTATATCATTATTATTGATTGTGAGGTAATTTTGGACCAATCACAAAATGACACGTAAATGATGTTGTCAAAAAAATGTTGTCTAAGTATCATTATCCAAACTTTTATGTATATATTATGTGAATAATTATAACTTTGAATTGTTGGGAATCCAAATGCGAGTTTAACATTAAATAAAAATTAGAAAGTAGAATATTATATGAAGATGAAAAATCCAATAACTCACTGTTTTAAAATTTTGTATAAAGAATGACGTCGATTGGTTGAGTTCATATCTCATTAGTGTATGTGACTATCAATTAATCTCTTCATCGATAGATCCAACGAGAATGATTTGTTTGAATTAAATTACTCGTATTTTTGCGTTTAAGTGATAACTACTATCGTCATACTCAATCTATTAAAAAAAAAATAACCACTTGGTTAAATTTGAAAAATTTACCCGCGAATAAACTACCCAAATCTTTTAACATCATGGTTTTCCTACTTTTGTTTGTCGTTAGCAACAATTCAATATATCCTATAATATATATAGTTAATGCAATAAAAAAGGAGAAATAATTATTTATTATTTCACTTTCATGGTAACTTTTTTTTTTCCAGCTGGTGAAGTTATTTAAAAAACACACACTGAGAAGTTAAATTCAAATAAATGGATGAGCTGCCCCTTTCAAGTAGATTGGGACTGTTCACATTCAAGATTGGGAATCTGACACTACATTTCGAACTCTAACCAAAAACATATTATTCTTTATTTTCTTATTATTCAACAATTGTTTCACAAAACAAAATAAAAAAAATGAATATAAATTATTTATTCTACATGATTTAAAAAAAAAAAAACTTGTATGGATTGAACCTCCCTCACTGAAACCTATTTTCTTGTTATTTTATATTTTTTGAATGTGATTGGTATCAGTATTACTCCACCCCATTAATGGCTTTCATATTCAAATAATACTACTCAAATGTTTAGATCAAAACGAAAGCTTTTGATTCTACGTTTACTTTTCATACAACTCAGTCAAATTATTCTATCATAAACAATGCCATATCAACCATTTATATATTATAAATTTATTTAATTACTATATAATGTGAGATTTTCAATAGGTTATATTATAAAAATTAACCCATTTAAAATATAAAAATATATTAAAAATAAATCAAAACTTTAAAGAATTTTGAACGGAATGAGTTGACATGATTACCCCCAAATTCCAGTGAAAGAATTCAAATGAAAAGGGAGAGGAAGAGAATAAAAGGTTAGATTTTCAAAATGAAAAAGGCAAAAATAATAACGTTATGTTGACATTTTATTTTTAACAGAAGAAATATAAGTAAAAAGGAATAGTTAGGAGAAACTGGGCCACTTCATAATTTAGGAAAAGAAAAGTGGTTGTGGGCTGGTGGGCCCATCTCACTGGACTCAAATTCAAAACTTCAAAGCCCATCTAAGAACACCATCTCGTTTCGTTCCAAGGAGGAAGTGTCACTGTAGGGAACAGAAGCAGAATCAGAAGAAGAAGAAGAAGAAGAAGAAGAAGAAGATAATGGTTGGAGGTTCCTTGGGAGGGTTGCAAGAGCACCTCAAGTTAGCCAGAGACTACGCTGTGGAAGGGCTCTACGACACTTCCATCATCTTCTTCGACGGCGCCCTTGCTCAGATCAACAAGTACTCTTCTCTCTCTTCTCAATTTCCTGTAATTTCTGTCACTTTCACTGATTCGTTGCTTTTTACGATTCTTTCAGACACCTGAGCACCGTCGAGGACCCTTTGATTCGCGCAAAATGGATGAATGTGAAGAAAGCGCTTTCGGAAGAAACCGAAGTTGTGAAACAGTTGGATGCGGAGAGAAGGGCTTTCAAAGAAAACCCAATTGGAAGACGCGCCGTTTCGCCTCCCATTTCTGCCAAGTCCTCGTCTTTTGTTTTTCAGCCGTTGGATGAGTACCCCACTTCATCGAGCGGTCCTGCTCCTTTTGATGATCCTGATGTATGGCGCCCACCCAGTAGGGATACCAGTAGGAGACCCGCCAGGGCCGGTCAAGTGGGTACCCGCAAATCTCCCCAAGATGGGGCCTGGGCGCGAGGTTCTACTGCTAGAAGTGGTGCAACTGGGCGTGGTGGTGCTAAAGGTGGTGCTACTAGTAGGGTTAACTCGGGGACACGAGCGCCCGCTGCTGGAAAGAAGGGCAATGTTTCTGGAAAGTCTACCAATACCAAGACGGATACTGCAGCTGTTACTGTAAGTTTCAACTTTGATGAGGCAGTTTGTTGGATAGCATTCACTGTATGCTGTTGGTTGGAGAAGTCGTTTCTAAGGATAGTTTTTCAATTTGGTTGGTGGACTCAACCATATTTTGTTGGTTTATTTGCTTAATCTTATGGCACCTTAATTATTGAATAGGTTGTTCTTAGCATTGATAGGGTGTCTTTGGATGAGTGGTTGCAACTTTGACATTGAATGAACTTGATTTTGGTGAAATCGATTCTTGTTTAAATTTATTATGTAGTGACATACTTTGTGTTTGGATTATATTTAATTTTTCTGTAATCTGGAATTGGTTGTAAGTAAATGTGAGTTTCTAGTGAAGTGTTTTTTGGTTTGGATTACACATATTAAAAATTTGGTTTCAACATGTAATGCTGTTTTGGAAACTTGTTCTCGAAGTCGATTTTGGATATGTTGTTACCAAATTGACTCGAGTCTAAGCTATATAAGTGGAAGAAATAACATGGCTAAAGTTAGAGCATCTCCAGTGGAAGATGCTTAGGGGTTCTTTTGGGTTACTTAAAACAGTTCTTCCATTGTAGTGGTCTCACATCACATGGCATTCTAAAGCTACTTGATAAGTTTTCTAGTTGCTTCTCTAAGCAACTCCAAGCAACTCAACCTTAATAATAAAAATTATTTTACTCATTGGAACAATCAATATTATTTTCAGTAGTGAAGTATAAATTAAAAAAAATATAAAATAGTGAGTTTTGTATCCAGGTGTTAATTTTGTATTAGATCCAAGGCAAAGTTTTTCTTCTTCTTCATGTTGTGTGGTTTCTCGGATTATCAATTTGGCCTTTGCATATTGCATCCCTAAGTCTGGACAGTTTGAAAAACGTCTAACTTCTTAGATACGTGGTTTTGTCCCTGAATTTGCTAATAGAATGGACAAAATGGTGATTCTGAAGATGGTAAGTCAAAGAAGGGTCAATATGAAGGTCCCGATCCTGAATTGGCTGCAATGCTTGAAAGGGATGTTTTGGAAACCTCTCCTGGAGTTAGATGGGATGATGTTGCAGGACTTACTGAAGCAAAAAGACTTCTAGAAGAAGCTGTTGTGCTTCCCTTGTGGATGCCTGAATATTTCCAGGTAATTTTGATTAAATTTCTATCTGAATTCTCGTAAAAAGCTGGCTTACTTAATGCTACAATCCAGTTATATTTAATAATCATAGTTTATTTTAAAACTAATAATTTGGAATTGTGATTTGTATGATACTCTAATTGTTATCACGGTGGTTATTTTAGACATTTGTTTGACATTATGATAACCTGCTTTTGCATACAACTTGATTTCCAACTAAGCCTTGTTTATGAAATTGTTATTGGAAAATAAGTTCACGCTTCTCCGGTTACATGCATATGACTCTTGGAATTTTTAATTAGAAATTTGTTTGTTTGATTAGGCTTATTCTATAAGAAATCTCATAATATCCGCACATTTGAATCTCTGTGAATTAAGTGCTTTGGGGAATATTGAAGTTTGGTGCTCATTATTTCAGGGAATCAGGAGGCCATGGAAAGGCGTTCTCATGTTTGGACCCCCAGGAACCGGGAAGACACTTCTTGCTAAAGCGGTTGCTACTGAATGTGGGACCACTTTCTTTAACGTATCTTCTGCAACTTTGGCTTCTAAATGGCGTGGTGAGAGTGAGCGCATGGTGCGGTGTTTGTTTGATCTTGCAAGAGCATATGCACCAAGCACAATATTTATTGATGAAATTGATTCTCTATGCAATGCAAGGGGGTGAGGCTTTCTTGTTCTTTAAGACATCCATTTTATTAGTAGTCTTTCAAACTTTTTATGCTTCCCCAAAATGAAGTTTCATTCAATCCATTGTTTACATTGCTTGTACACATTCGTAGGCTGTGTTGGCTTCACTCTCTTTTGGATTGATTATCGAGGTTATATCGAGATCTGATTGAATTCACATTTACTTCATCAGGGCATCTGGGGAGCATGAATCGTCTAGAAGAGTGAAATCTGAACTTCTTGTTCAGGTTGATGGTGTAAGCAATAGTGCCACAAATGAAGATGGTAGCCGTAAAATAGTAATGGTTTTGGCGGCAACTAACTTCCCATGGGATATAGATGAGGCATTAAGGTTTGCATTTTTTTCTTCTGCATTATTTTCTTTACAATTTTAAGCTGTAAGTTATAAAAATGTACGATTAGTTATGTGTGTGGTAAGATATTTTCTTTACGCTTTCTGATTCAATTTGATGCTTTTAATGCACCACAGGAGAAGGCTGGAAAAACGTATATATATTCCTCTTCCAAATTTCGAGAGTCGTAAAGAGCTGATCCGGATAAATTTGAAGACTGTTGAGGCAAGTTGTGATGCTAATTTCTGTGTTGGCCATATAGGATTTTAACCTTATAATTTTTATTGTGTGGAGCTGCAATTGAATTATGATTGGATTATTACTATTGTTAATGCTGATGGTAGTCGTATTTCACTTTCACCAGGTGGCGACTGATGTGAATATAGATGAAGTGGCTCGGAGGACAGAGGGCTACAGTGGAGATGATTTGACCAATGTGTGTCGTGATGCTTCCTTGAATGGTATGAGGCGAAAGATAGCAGGAAAGACTCGTGATGAAATCAAGAACATGTCCAAGGATGAGATTTCAAAGGACCCTGTTGCCATGTGTGATTTTGAAGAAGCTTTGGTAAAGGTCCAACGAAGTGTTTCTCAGGCCGACATTGAACGCCACGAGAAGTGGTTTACCGAGTTTGGATCAGCATGAAAGACTGGGAAAAACATCAACCACGGTAGTGTTGTTTTTCTTTTTTCCTATTAGTGGGTGGTTTGTATCTGTTGTTTGTTGATGATGTTTGATTCGTTTGCTGACGAAATTCATTGTAGTTTTATGGTATTGGAGGGATCTTCAATTGTTAATTTGTATCTGCGAGATCATTGAATTTTGATGTAATGTAATTTAGTCTGACATTATTCCAAAGCAGTTCTTGTGCTTTAATATACATCACTTTGTCAGTTTAGAATGTACATCAGTTTTGCATCTAATGATGTTGTTGTGCGCTCTGTATCAAACATTCCGTGAAAATTCCTGATATAAGTCAAGAATTTTAGATGCCTTCAACCGTCTTTGTCTTTTCTTTGCGACGAGGCATTGAATTTCTTGATTATGTCGCCATGAAAACGGCAATCTCATCACGTTCTTCCTTCTTCAGTGAGAAAATCAAAGTAACAGGAAAGTATCATTGTCTTATTCACTCAAAAAATTATGATAATCTTAATTTCTTGGCATGAAGCTGAAAGCCATGTACTTATACAAAGGGTCAAGTTGAAAATTAAGTGAAAATTTCTATATAGTATACAAGGATGAATTATACTCTATTTCTTGATTAAGTGAAAACTTCTTGATTCATCATTCGAAAAACAATAGTACTTGCAAAATCTGTCTCTTAATTTAAGCATACAAGGATGAATTATACTCCTTTTTTTTTGGTGATAGAAATTTTTAACACCCTTATTTTTATGAGAGTAAAGATTGAGGAAAACTTACAAGTTTATATACTCACGGAATAACAAATAAAAAATTTAAAATAAGTGAAATGGAAATATAATTAGAGATTTTTTAGAATACAATGAAATAAGGTATATCTTACAACAGATGTATATTTCACCATTAATTAAAGAAGAGAGAGTCATAATCCAAAATATAAATATTTCAATTTTTTTAACTTTTTTTTGAATATAGAATCTGTGTCGACTCTATTTTGTACTTATAGAAACTTACACTCAAAACTTTTGAAATAGGATACTGGTGGTCACCAATCCATATCATTAAATTACCATAACCATGGTCATTAAATAGCTTGGGAATTGAAGAAGAAGAAGAAGAAATGGGAAAATTCACTTGGACAAGTTTGGTCCTTGTTTCTTTATATCCCCTCTTCTTCACATGTCAAGTCTCTGCTACTTCCACACCGTTAATATCCAACCTAGGACTAAGTATATATTTAAAATCCTTCTCATCTCTTCCATTTTTACCATTTATTCTATTAATTTTGATTACGAACGTTTAATTAAAAGTCTTACATCGAGTAGAAATAAAGTCAGTTTATAATATACACGTGAATGGGAATCTCACGTTATAAATCGATTTTCTGAAGTTGAATTAGACTTAAATATATTTTTGTTCATTTGATTAATGTGTTTGTGTAGATTTTTTCAATGTATGCGATGTAGTATACTGTGGGAGAGGAACATGCCAACTTTCTTCCACTGATATACTCGGTTTCACATGCGATTGTGAATCTGGTTGGAAGAAGCCTAACATTGGTTCTTTCCAATTACCACCATGTGCTCTTCCCAATTGTGAGTCATGCATCATCATGATCATCTTCATTGTTGTTATCCTTGTTGATACATGATAGGAAGTAAATTATGCATGATTGGAAGAAAAGGGTATATATATTTGCTGAGATGAAAGATGCAGGTACTGTTGATCTAAACTGTGGCAATGGTTCTTCCTCACTGCCATCTTCTCCACCTACAACATTTAAGGATCGTAAGCTCATATAAATACTTGTGTTGAATTGCAGAACAAAATATGCAGAGTTTGATGTACTGTTTTGTATGCAGCTTGTTTGTTGAATTTGTGTGGAGATGGAACTTGTGAGAGTAATGGCTCTGATTTTAGGTGTCATTGCAATGAAGGCTCTGCCAATCTACTCGGCGATCCAAAGCTCATTTGCATTAAGAAATGTAAATTGCTTTTTTCTTAATAATCTCCTTTTGCTTACTTCTTCTATCTATTATCTATTGCTTTTTCAAGAACTAAAAATATGTTTTTTTATTTATTTTTTATTTTCTTATAAATTATTCAATATGAAAATTAGACTGATGTATTAATTCTAAACAATTTTTATCAACCAAAAATATTTTAATCAAACTAAATTAAATATATATGATCCAGGCACTTTGGGAGGGGATTGTGGGGGATTTAATCTAGGGTTTGACTCATCACCTAACGAAACTCAGCCACCACCGGAAAAATCAGGGACCAGTGGCTCTCCTCCGACTTCTCCGACGGCAGGTACTTTAATTATATATTTCCTTTTATTGTGAAAAGAATAATAATTTATGGGTTAAATATCTTTTTTGTCCCTATACCTTGCACTGATTTTGGTTTTAGTCTCTCTTTCAAGATACAATTTAGTCCTTCAACCTTAAAAAGCTCTGGTTTTAATCCTTTTTACCAAGTTTTTTTAACTTTATTCAAATGCTATAACGAAACGTGTCTGAAACAATAAATAAAGTTAAAAAAATTTGGTAAAAGTGACTAAAATCAGAGTTTTCTAAAGTTGAAGGACTAAATTGTACCTTATTCTTAAAAGAGGGACTAAAACTAAATCGCCCCAACGTACAGGGACTAAAAACATATTTAACCCGTAATTTATATTTTTTTAATAAATTATAATAATGAAATTGGCAGTGTCAGGTGAAACGCTGCGTTGCATAAAGGGGCTTCATGTGCCAGCTTGGTTGTTATTAGCATTAATATTTGAAGCATGGATTTAAAAGGGAAGGCGAAACTGCAGAAATACAGAAAATAAACCCTTTTCTAAATAAAACAGTCTTTTGTTTATTTCTATAATTGGTTACTTAATTAGAAATTAGTAACTGTGTTAAAGTTAATTAGAAATTAGTAACAGTGTTAAAGGACATCTATAATTCTCTTGATTTTAATATATACATTCATGTTTTTAATAAAATAACATTTATATCTGTAGATTTTATACATCACTCACCTTTTATGCTTTTAATAAAACAGCATTAATTTTTCTCATGTTCTAACAATGTTACTAACTTCATTTATCTTATTTAAAGCTGGCACACAGGCTAAACTATAATTAAAAAAAATGAAAATTGAAACTTTAACATTTAAAAATATATATATATTTTTTATAAAGTTGAATGATTTAATTATGAAAAGATTTCATACCAAGGCTTTTCTAATTTTAAAATAGACATTCAGGTATCTTATTATTAATGAAATAATATTCATATATATATATATATATATATATATATATATATTTATACTTAATTTTTTCAATATATATTTGTATTAAAATCAGATTTAAATATATAAAACACACACACATATGTGTGTGTGTGTGATTTTTAAATTTTAGAATTGTAATTTTTAAGTTTCATAAATAAAATAGGAGTATAAATTAATTTATTTATGTATAAAGAGGCTCACCTTATGTCCCCAATTATTTTTTAATTTTGCCCTTTAGATAATTTTTTTAAATTGAAATAATTATTGTATTAATTTTAACTTTTAAGTAACCATTTCTTTAAATGTAATCATTTCATTAAACTTAACCATTTTTTAATTATAAAACTATCTACAAAATAAATAAAAATTATTTACAGTGAAATTATAAAAGCTATTTATATTTAATTTTATAATTATAATAATAAATATAATAATAATTTTATTATCATAAAAATAATAATACACATGCTCAACATATATTTTCACTAGTTAAACATAAAAAAGATAAGTTTTTTATGGAAAATTTAAGAGAGAAAGTGTATTTTAAAAACCAGAAGTGTTATAGATGTTTTATTAAAAAAATAAAGAAAAATGTGTTTTTAGTATTTTATTTTGAAGGATATACATGCTATATTTAATGTAATATATGTGTAATTCTAAGTACTATCTTTATTTTTTTCATATCTACGTAAAACAATATGTATGTAAAAATCGAGTGTCATTACATGGTAACTTGTGATTTTCAATAACTTGGAATATTAATAAAGTTCACGTATATTGCAGGATAATATATTTTTTTTTTCATTTTGTGGTTGAAATGATTTTTGATATTTAAGTCAAATATATAATAATATTTTCACGGATCCAAATCTTTCCATAAAAAAATAATCATCCTATGTATTAAAATAATGATGTAAATTATTATGTATTAAGAATAAACTACATAGTATATAAGGCATTAAATAAATTAAACTTTAAAATAAATCAAAATAATTTTTATATATGTTGAATGGTTTATTCAAGATATTATTTTTTAGGTGTTTAATTCCGCTCATATATAATATTGTTGGAAGTTTCACATTACAAACTAATTTTGTGAGATTGAGTTAGATTTAAAGTCTATTTCCTAATATATAAAGTTAAATTAAAAATAAATTAATCTAAGTTTCTTTTTTATCTACTCGTTAATAATTCAAAAAATTTGTATTCTAATTTAATCTACCATGAATGGTGGAATAAGTAAGTTGAGTTTCTTTGTAATTTCTTAATTTTTTTTTATATATTTACTATAACATAATGAAAGTTAATTATAATATATTTATTATAAGGATCATGATATTTGAACAATTTTTTGACAATAGATTGTGTGTTACTATTTTATTGATCTGTATATTTAAAACAGATCAATCACAATTATTACAAAAACAAAAACAGTTGTAAAAAAGTTGTCAAAAAAAATTTGTTAAAGATACATTTTTCTTATTATAATATAATTAAGTCTCTTATAACTACATGAGAATATTTGGTATGGTTAAGTTGTATGCATATTGGTGTTTTAGTATTGTGTGGTGTTTCCCATTTTTTGAAGTTGAATGAAAGAAGAGAAAAGTTGTCTGTGTTGAAAACCTAAAAAATGTGTACAAGTTGGTGAAGTGGATTATCTAGCAAGCATTATCGTAAGATGTTTTTTCCTTTGAAATGGGAGGGCCGACGCCACTTGCTTCTTCTTATCAAATTCATGCATTCTAATCTTTCACTTTTCTCAAATATGAGTTATATAATGTTGTCATGCACTAATGAATATTTGTTCTTACGTGCTTACCACTCAACCTATTTATTTATTTATTTTTATGTAAAAATGGTTTAATTTTAAAAATGTATCGGTTTTTCAGATAACTAAAACCTATTATCTTCAAAATAAAATAACTTATTCAAATAAAAAAAAGATTAGATTTCATATTTTATTATAAGTGAAGTCTAATATTCTTTAAATTAAATATTTTTAAATAAAAAACGTATTAAGTTTTGATTATATTAAACTGAAACCTAATATCTCTTTTATGTATCAGATTGTTAACAATCGAAACCTATTCTAGACGTTTTTTTTTTAAATATTTTTTTTTTTGTTTCTACTACCTACGTATCAAATTATGGACAAAATTAGAATAAGTCAAATACAACCATATAAAATCATACAAAACCAGCACATATTTTAAATTATACCCAAAATAAGCAGATACAATAATATTGTAAAGCTTTAAATAAATCACGTGTAAATATACATTTACTAAATATCCAAAATCACATGTGTTAAATATTATTGTACATTTGTATTATGTATTTTGCACAAGTTATTATTAAATACTTAATGATTGGATTGGTGTAGTATTTTTGAATTTTTTAAAAAAACGATAATTTCAATTAGTATATATGAAAATACAAAGTTGTAAAGTATTAGATTCAATGTAATTATTACCATTTTATAACTAGCTAGTTGTAATATAAGAACAGACAATCACTTTTTTGTGGATTTTCTTAACATGCATTGTCTAATAATTAAATTATGAAAAATGGAATGTTTTAAGATATACTTATATAACAAAGAAAATTCATAACATTGGGGGAGATATAAATAGATATATATTATTAGTACGGTTTTCTTTTATAATATTTTTTAGAAATTATAATTTCTTTAAAAAAAACTTGGATATGGTAAACAATTTTCGTATTGAACTTCAAACGGAAAACTAAAGTTAACTCGATATAACAACAATTTCAAATAAAACAAAATAAATCAATATATTTAAGCATAAATTAATTTACAAAAAGATTTCATTACCAAAAGTAATTATAAGCTTATATTAAAACTCAATTTTCAAGATAATAATAGGAACATGTGAGCCTGTAGAAGCAATAATGGAGAAGCAATCCTAAATGCATTTTGGAAAGCTAATCAATATCACCACAATGCAATAGTACTTGAAGAACAATAACAACATAAAAAACCAGAACTTTACTAAACTAACAAAGAACCTAAGGAACACACGAACTCCACAAAAAATGCAAAAAAATAAAATAAAATTGAATCAAGCACTTACTAATTGAACCTTGAGTCGTAGTGAAAAGTGCATGTGTGAAGTTGGACAACGATTGATGATGATTTCGTGAAGGAGAAGAAGAGATGTTTGAAAATGAAGAACAAGAAAAAATGACGAAGAAGAAAATGGAGGTAATGATGATGAAGAAGAATAAATCGTGAAATAGAAGATGAAGAAAAATAAATCCGAAACATAAAAAGAAAGTGTAGTGCTTTCACAAAAAAGAAGAAATGAAGAACATTTTACAACTTTTGTGAATATTAACCCAATACAGAATTTTAAACCTTAATTATCAGTAAAATCGAAGAATATAAGTCAATAGATTTCAGTTTTAAAAATAATCGAGATCTAAAACTCTATCTTTAGTAATAAACTTGAAGTTTTGTGAGTTTTAGATCTCAATTATTCAAAACTTCAAAACATAAAAGTCTTTATATTTTAGTTTTCTTAACATCCAGAATCTGTATCTCTTCTCTAAGATAAAATAGTTAAAAGAAAATAAAATTTTGAAATTTTAACAAATCTTTTTAGTCTTGATTTTCAAGAAATTGAAACAAAAATTTATAAGCGTCAATTTTTTCAAAATTTTAAAAATTATCAGTATATTTTGATATATTTTGTTTACTTAAAAAGGAAAAGATAAAGATGATTTTGAAAGGAAAAAGAACTAGTGATGATGTTTAATAGTAGCATAGTTGAATGAGAGAAGAAAGAGTTGTGATGATAAAGATGCGACAGAAGAAGGTGACATGAAAATGGAGTTTATATTTATGTTGAATATTCTTAATGAAAATGATTAGCTGCAATTGCAAATAAAGAAAAAGCTAAAGAAAGTGGGGGTGGTAGTTCACTACAGTCAGACAGTACGGTTCACAATTTTATTTATTGCGCTTTCTCTGTACACTGCAAACGGAAATGCCACCCACGTCTAAGCTATATATTTAATTACAGATATCATATTTTAAAATAATATCACAAACTTTTTTAAATTCATTAAATTATTATCTATTTATTAAACTCTATATAGTGTTTAATGTAGGAAGTGCCTTAAGAAAATTCTAAATGTCACGTCAATTTGAATAAAAATAAAGTCGATGAAATATGTTGTTTTGAGTATAATGTTGTGCCGAAGACTAGACAGTTCTTGAAGACTGGACAAACTTTGATGATTGGACGGACCTAAGTACTTCATGTTGTATTCTAAGGTCGGACGAATGTTGAAGATTGTATGTGTTTCAAGATGTGGAAGACTAGACGGTCTAATGAAGACTACGAACTAAACGGAGGCTGAACGACTTGTGGAGATCACGAATTGAATGAAGATCAGATGACTTGTGAAAACCACGAACTGATGGAGACCGGATGTGCTCCCTCATCCTTCTCCAAGCTGGGGGGCGGGTACCTGTCAAAGACACTCTGACACTCAAATCAGTAAAATTACCGAACGGCTAGTATAACAAGGAGTGCATGTATTATCGTGATCCCAAAATCATATCTGGGACCTTTATTTATATTGGTTGTAATGGGTTTTTACCTTTTGTGGGTCTGATGATTGTCCAATCATACCTTAATTTTCCATTAGGAACTTTAATGAGTCGTTTATCATTTGCAATCTAATCATAAACGATCGTCTATAATGATTGGTTTGATGGTTAGCTCGGACGATCGGTCAGACTAATTGGACTGATTGATGACGTACATGAGTGATGGTATATCAATTACACACTCAATTTCACTTTAGATTTCTAATGATAATTAAACTCATTATTACTCAACTATATTATGTAAAACACGTAATTAAGCATGTTGGTTATATACGGTAACATTTAAATCAACATCAAAATCTTATTAGTCATAGGATAATTCACAAAATATTATGTAAGTATTAATGCAAGGATCTTCGTTAAATTTTTTATTTTGGATTACGAATTTTTTTTTAATATTACTTTGAAAAATATTTTATATGTGTATCTTTTGTTTTATTTAATATGAAACTTTATTCGTATTCTAACATAAATTAGTAAGACTAACATATACTTAGTAGATACCAATTACCACTTAAATAATTATCATATTGATCAAGTTTAATGAAATACAACATCATATTTTTTATTTTATTTAAATATATTTTATTCAAATAATTTTGCAGTACAAACATTGATATCTACCAAATCATGAACGAAAATACCTTAAAATAAATAAATATTTTTTCTCTTTTCTCTTATAGTTTCTCATCTTTTTACCTTTCAATCCAAAATAAGTGCTTTTTTGCTGTGAAAATCTTTTATTTTCTTTTTTCCTTTTTCTAATGTTTGAGTTCGATATTGGGTTAGTTAATTCGGTTGTTTTTGGTTATGTTTGCCCCCAGTTTCAGTTAATTTGGTTACTGAGTTATTTTAATTTATTTTTCAATAATGTCCAAAATTGGATTGATGTGAGTGTTTGATTTAGTAAATTCTGAGATTTCAAATACATATTAAACTCAATCTTCCTCTCACATTGGATTGATGTGCCACGAAGTCATGTCCGACATTCTTAGGTGAAGGAAATTCGACATTAATTAATTCGACAAACAAAATTAACTGTATTAACCGTTCACAATAAAATTTAATATTTTTTAAAGAACATAAGAATTATATTTATAATTTTTTTAAAATTATATAATTAAATATTAGATAAAAGAGTAAATATATAAATAAGATATTATTTTGAACTAAGAAGAATTAAATAAAAAAAAAAAAAAGAAAAGGCATTATATTTTGTCGCGTTGTATAATGAAAAATTTCTTGTGTTCAATTATACCTCTAGGGCATGCCGACTTTCTTTTTGACGCACGCGCACCATTCTAACGTATCTTCACTATCATTACATAATATACCATAAATTAATTAATCTAAACTCATTTATTCACTTTTATATTTTCAGAACATAAAAATCATCAAAAACCACTTTTCTCACAAACGGCTCAAACCCTCATTTTTTCTTATTTTTGTACTTCAATCCTTCTTTTCAACTTTTACTTTTCACTTCACAATCTATCATATCATATAAATGGTAATAAGGTAACAAACTCATTTATTTATTGTTAATTTTAAAATAATAAAATCTCTATGATGTATTTAAATGTTGGAATTTAAGAGTATTAGAGACAATGTTTAGATTCTTGAAAACTTACAATTATTCATGAAAAGTTACCATTCATGAAGAGTTACAATTATTAATGAGGAATTATCATTCATGAAAAGTTACAAGCATTCATAAAGAGTTACCATTCATGAAGAATTACAATTATTCATGAAGAGTTGTTATTCATGAAAACTTACAATATTTCATGAAGAAATGTAACTAATCAGAATCTGGTATCTCTTGAATTGATGCCTGATCAACATCTATATAAAGGGATCATGTGCTCTACTGGAATTCATTCAGTCATTCTCTTAATACACAAATCAATTCTTGAGAATCATATTCTTGTTTAAACAGTAATACTAAGAGTGAGTATCATCGTTGTTATTCTTCTTTGTATCTCAAAAGCGGATTTCGTGATCCCCTCCACTCTTATAAGGGACGAAATATTGCTTTTAGGAAAGTGTGTACTCACGCCTAGAAGATTATATCAAGTCTACATTTTTGTTCATCTTGTTTCCATAAGTTATTGGAAAATTGTTCCAACATTAAATTGATGATTTAATGAAAAAAAAATGTATGAGTTTTGTTGTTGTAAAACTAAACATGTTATGAAAGTTATCTATCCTGATGAAATTTTTATTTATTAGCTTTATTATTTCATTTAAAACTATTTATTAATGTTTAGTTTTACTCTAAAAATGTATGTATTTTTGACGTAAAAATAATGTGTTAGAAATCCTATATCAACTAGAGATAATGATATCAATTTACATTATATAAATAAATACAAATGTTAATTTATAAATCAATTTTTTAAGATTAAGTTAAATTTAAAAATCATTCCTTAAAATGTTTTATTAATATAATTTAAGTTAAACATAATATGTTATAACAAGAGAGAAATTCTTGTGCGTTTCATACCAATATGGTGTAGCTTTCAATTGAATTAAATTCATCTTGATCCTTTAATCTTGTAATGTTGATGATTTAAGTCATGAATATAAAGATTTGTTGAATAACTCTTTTGGTATATCAAACTTTTTATACTATAATTTATAATATCTTAAATCGTATATATTTTGTTTGGTATTTCTTTAAGAAGGTATTACATTTGATTTTTATAACTAAATTCTTATATCACATTAGATCAAAATAGACCCCTACATAGCTCTCTCGTTATATTTTATGAAGTATATGTGTAATTTGTTAACTTTTATATTAATAAATTGACATAAATTGATAAAGAAAAGGGAGAGAAGATTTTCTTACAAATTTAAGAAAAAGATAAATAATTATACTTTAAAAAGAACAGAAGCATTACCTTTTTATTTTCAACAAATTTTCCTTCAATTATTAGAAATATTTTCAGTCCTCCTTTTATATTTATAACGTATTTTAATGGTAAAAAATTGTCACAATATTTAATACTTTATTTAGTAATATTTGAATATATGGTCCCTCAGTGAAGTGCTTGTGCACACAAAAAGTGAACAATACTATATGAATATCATGTGTGATGCTGTGAATACACTATTACATGTTATGTACGACCAATTACAAATTACAGGAGAAGTGCCACCAACAACGTTGTCCATTATTAGTAACAACTTGGTAACATTTTCATCCACAATAATATCCCATTTTATATTTATTTAAATTCATCTCAATAAAAAATATACTAAGATAAAAGAAAATATAAGGAAACCTATGAATTCCAATACTATTGATGAGTTTTTTTTGAAGATATATAAAATTAGTAAAACTTAAATTCATATAAAAAAATAATACTATTTGTAATAGAAAATTTAAAAATAATAAATATAAATGTTGTTTATTATTTTAAATTTACGCATGAATTTGCATGCATATATAGGTTTAATAGGAAGAGTGGTGTTAGTTAGTGGTGATAAGATATGGGGACAACAGAGAAAATTGTTGTACTGTTATGAAACCATTGCTGATGTCAAATATCAATAGGCCAAAGAGGAACATGGGACAGAGAAAACAAAAGTCCAACCACATAATACCAAATCAAACTTCACTCTTATCACTTATACATACAACTCAACAAACACATCATTCAATCAATTTCTATTTTTCAAACTCTTTCTCAAACCAAATATTTGAAAATAAATTAAATTAAAAAAAAAGTGGAATCCCTTTGTATATAAATATGAATAATGATATTTTGACAACATTTTAATACCATATACTTGTTATTCTGCGATTAGTTTATGTTAGTATTTAAGACACTGTTTAAATGTAATTGGATTGCTTAAGGCAGTATTTAAACATTTTTTGAAATAAAGGTTATTAAAGATGATTCTTTAAGACTGAAAATGAAAGTTGATGATTTATTTAAAATTAGCAACACATTTGAAATATTGTTACACAGGATTAATTAGATTAATTTGTGATAAGTTGGTATGATGTGACATAGAAAAACTAGGTTTGTGTTGATGAGTTGAGTGTATATTACTGTTCTTTCCGTATTGAGGATTAGTGTGTAGTGATGATGGTGACTCCTCAAATGGCCCTGTATATGTATTGTCCTATGGTGATGGGGAAGGATCACATAAATCCAAGTTCAAATGGAAGAATTTTGTTTCTTTAATTAATAATTTTTTATATTTCAAGACCGAGCACATGTAGAAGAAGGGCTCTGTTCTTTTATTCAGATCCTTTGCCTAAGGAAAATCATGCATACATAACTAATCATATTAAGAACAAAAAAGAAGTTTATAAAATATAATGTGATAACATAAAAGAATATAATTAATTAATTAATTTTGCCTTCTCTTTCAGCCATATTGGTAGCAACTATGTAATATGTTTAACCTTTCCCTTGCCTTTTCTTTTGTTCTTTCTCTTGTCCATGTTTTCCCATGTCCCCTCTTAACTTTGTGGTTGCATGTACTTTTTTTCTATTATTGGTTGGATTATGGGTTAAGGTCTTAGTTCTATTTAATGAAAAGTCTTTCTACATATTTAAAGATGATATGTGTAAAAGATACTCAGATAGTAATGAATGTTATAATTAATGTGTAATTTATCTTTTTATCTCAAATATTTATTTATAAATTTTGTAGTAGACTTTTGATTGAGATTGACCTATGTTGGTATATGCTTCGGTTCCATTTGCTTGTCTATTACAGGAGTCATTCCACTCCTTTTCTTGTCGCCAAACATGAACCACTTTCGTCGTCATTCCTTCACTCTCCCTCTTTTTCTTCCTCTAAAAGAAGTGTGTCGCCACATTATCATTACGAGCATCCCTTTTATTCCAATTTCAAAAGCGACTAGAGGTTCATTCTTTTGTTTGACATTCTTTTGTTTCATAATTCTTTTTTTTTTCAGTACAAATATATATTTTTTTAATCTCTTTTATTCAGTGTGAAAGGTAATAATGACTCTATTTGTTGATAAAAGAAAAGCACGATGGTTCTATAGTAGAAGAAATTGAAATAATATTTATTTTTAAATATATATGAACAAACCTTGATTAAAAAAAATTGAAGCATAAAGTAAAGAATTTCGAAACTTAAAATTATATATTTTTTATCTCGTCAAAATATGCTGTGATTAAAGAGGCGAAATATAAATTTCAAAATAACTAGTGTAAAAACCTTTACTTGTCGGAGCTAATCTACTTTGATCTTGTTCAGACCGAATCATTTGGTTAATCATTCGGTCTGTTAGATAATTGTTTGAATTGTTTAGTTAATCATTCAAACTTACAATACGTTGTCGGCTTACTGATTGATCATTTGAGTTAGTGATTAATTAATTAGTTATACAATACAATTATGCATTTGAATTATGAAAAAAAAAACTAATTAATTTCTATACTTTCTATACTTGTGAAAAAAGTTTAATTTATAAGTCTAACATAAGCTAATATATATATATATATATATATATATATATATATATATATATATATATATATATAATTCAGAATAAAAAGCTTATTATATTACTTAAAATATAGGATTATTTACTAGTATTTTTTACATCAAGATTTTTTCTAGTGTTTATATTTTAAAATATTTGTTATGATTTTTCAAGTGAAAATGTATGTTCTTTCAAAGTTTTTCATTATAAATTGGTTTAATCCACAAAAATCACGCACTGCAAAACTCTCTTAACGCTTATTAGCATAAACTATATGTTTAATAGAGTGATGATAATTTATTAGTATGAAAGTGGCGATGTAAAGTTTTGTCAAAATATAAGATTGTGGTGGTGATTTATATTTTGAAAAAAAATATGTATTTGAAAGATATGACATAAGGAAAAGAGAAAAAGAAGGATACATACAGAGGCATCATGAGTGAGTGAGTGGCACAAAAAAGAACATGAAAATCGAAAATAAAATTACACTGCATGTCTGTCTGCCTTTCATTTGGTTATCTTACATTAACATTGTCTGTCGGCATCTTCTTCATCATTCTCTATATATACCCACTTCAAACTTCATTCTTTCTCAACACTTTCTCTGTATATCTTTCACATAACACAACACAACATAACACAAAACATGCCTTCACTCTCCGAAGCCTTTCGAGCTCATCCTGTCTACCTTCACCACAAGCACTCTGACTTCAACTCTCTGCAACACAAACTCCCAGATTCTTACGCATGGACACAACCAGATTCTCATGCTTACGCTGATACAAATTCTGATAACAACACTGTCCCCGTCATCGATTTGAAGGACCCTAATGCACCCAACCTCATAGGACATGCATGCAGAAGATGGGGCGTCTTCCAACTCGTCAACCATGGAGTCCCATTCACCCTCTTCACTGACATTCAGAGAGCTTGCCTTGCCTTGTTCTCTCTTCCTCTTCACCAGAAGCTCAAAGCTGCTCGCTCCCCCGACGCCGTCTCCGGCTACGGCCGCGCTCCCATCTCCTCCTTCTTCCCCAAACTCATGTGGTCTGAGTGCTTCACCATTCTCGATTCCCCTCACCACCTTTTTCTCCAACTCTGGCCCCAAGACCATGCTAAATACTCGTACGTAAAAGGGATAATGTTGTGAATTGTATTATGGAAATGGGTCGTATGAATAACTTTAGCATTTTCTAAAGCTTCCTTCTTTTTTGGAATAATTTGCAGTGAGATTGTGAAGGACTATGAAGCAGCCATGAAAGAATTAGCGGCGAAGCTAATGCGCCTTGTGTTAGCTTCACTCGGTATTTCAAAGGAGGACGTTAAATGGGCCGGGCCCAGAGGTGAATTCAACGGGGCTTGCGCGGCCTTACATTGGAATTCTTACCCGAGTTGCCCGGATCCTGATCGGGCCATGGGTCTGGCGGCCCACACGGACTCCACACTGCTCACGATTCTGCACCAGAACAACGTGAGTGGGCTTCAGGTTCTGAAGGACGGTGAAGGGTGGGTGGCGGTTCCGCCGCTTTCCGGAGGGCTTGTGGTCAACATTGGCGATCTGCTCCACATTTTGTCGAACGGGTTGTACCCGAGTGTACTGCACCGGGTGCGGGTGAACCGGAGCTGGCAAAGGTTCTCGGTTGCTTATCTATATGGGCCCCCAAGAAACGTGGAGGTTAGTCCAAATGAAAAATTGGTAGGCCCAGGTAGGCCCTGTCTTTATCGATCGGTGAGTTGGAAGGAGTACCTTGGTATCAAAGCAAAGCATTTCAATAAGGCTCTCTCTGCTGTTAGAATTTCGTCCTCTATTAACGGTTTATTTGATGTAAAGGAGGTTCAGAACAACGACTTTCACGTGGGCTAGATACATAGCCTCAGCCCATAGCCCATAGCCCATAGCCCGTAGCATATAGCCATGAACTTTTTGACCCTTCTTGGTCAAATCTTGTACCTTCCATTAAAAGGCAATCAGAAAAAATATTATAAAATAAAAAATCCAAAAAAACCCTAGTTTGCTTGACTGGAATCTGGTTTGGTGGTTAGGGTATAATTTACAAGAAAGTTGAATACCAAAGGTTAATTTATGTTTCGTATAAAATACAAATAAAAAGTTAAATATTTTTGTTTGATTTATCGAAAAAAAATATTTACAGAAAAAAAACACCAATTAAATATGAATCGAATTAGATAACATATTGATGTTATTTTCGAACAAAAACTTTAAAACTATGAATGTGCAACCGCTCCCATAATTCTGACATTTTAGAATTTTATATATGAACTTATTTCCATTACGGTTGAATTTATTTAGAATTTATGAACTTACCTAATGTTTAATTTTGTACTTATATTAATGTAAATAATATTTATGTGTTCATGTACAATATTTCTTTTGTGGATTGAGTATATGTGAAAAGTTTATTGGTTTTATATGTCAATGTGCAATATATAATGTTCAGGTCTGTTTACATGAATTGTGAATGTTGAGGTCTGTTTTTATTGTGTATATTTCGAAAAATTGCTACCAGCAGAGTATTTATTTAGCTTTTCTAAAACCATTATATACGGATATATCTTAACTACGATAATATTATATACAGATATTTGTCTCTATGTAATATGTAAATAATCAAGTATTATATATGAATTTTGGATCTTATATATACATTTTGACGATATATAATTCAATTTTTTCTTGTAATAAAAGTCGAAAGCAATGGACAAAACTCAATTATACATTTCATGTATCATGAAACATTCAATAACGGAGGCCCTCCACCGTTCTTGGTATATGTATGGTGGATCTTAGTGCATGGTTCGTTTTTATTGTATATTTTACAATTATCTTCCATATAGGATTAAAATCTAGGATTCAGTTCCTACAGAAAAAAAATAGAGTTTGTATTTTATATTATTTTACTAAAAGAAAATCATTAAATAGAAACTAATACAAAGACAACAAATATTTAGTTATTACATTACTGATTTGTAAATTATTTTAAATGCTAAAGATTGCTATTTTTCAAATTACATATTATTGAATAAGTTTCTGAATTAGCTATTGAATTAATCTCCAAAATTAAGGATTATAAGTGCTTTAACTCCTTCAAATTTAATTTTTAATTTAGTCTCAATTTACTTAGTTATACCAATTCTTTAAACTTAGAAACCATTAATTCACAAATAACTTTTTGTATATTTTAGGATTTATGTAAAGAATCTAAAGAGGAATAAAATTTATATATTAATCTTGAAGAAAATGTCGTAAAACTATATTGATCATGCTGTGAAAAATGAATTAGTTATACTATAATGAGTTCTAAACATTGTAGAATTTTCTCATAACAAAATACATTATTGATGTCAACTGTTTCACCAAAATATCAGCGAACCATTCCATCTGATAGAGACAAAAGGAATAAAAGAACTTAACAGATTAGATTGGCACTATATTAGTTACTTGATTTAAAAGAAATGGTCCACAATTATTTGACATAATTAATAGGAAGATATATATATATATATATATATATATATATAAAAGCTTGATTTTTTCCAGTGTCTGAACATCTGTGTTTTACATGCGACATACAAAACTAAAGTCGAAGATGGTCCATTGTCCGTTTATGCACATGGACTTATAGATAATACTCAAAATCAAATTATACATAAAAATAAATAGAAAATGGTACTGAATGTCATAATTTAAATAGATATACAAACAGTAATATACAATTAAGATTCTATAATTATGATAATATAGTCTAATACTTTTCTAAATAAGATGCAGATGAATAATTACAATAACTAGTGTAATATTACACCATAAAAAAAATTAATATTATGAATTTTCATAATCAAAAGTCTAACTAAAATGATATCCATGTCAAATGCTAATTATCATAGTTATAAAGAGATGCATGCTGAATTATACAAGTGATACATTTCACTTTAGACTGCAAAATAATGCAGGTTTTAGAGCATCAAACTTTCTGAGTTTGTTTTGTATATAATATATGAGTATCCATGCATGAAGCATAGGAAGGAATTCAGTTTTTGAGTGTGGCGTGCTATGATTATAGATATATATGATTGATTAGTAAATCCTAAGGTAGTTTAAAAGATTCCATCATGAAAATGATTGAAGTTCCAAAAAGCAAAGTACAGCAAAAACTTCAAACAAAATCAGTGTGATATTGTTTTTTGTCAAATACCACGTTTAAGGTTGTCTGTTAGCCAATATTTGGCATCATGATATTGTGGAATAAGTGTTTTAACAAGACATGCAGATGTTTCATCAGTGTGATATGAAGTCCAAAGTGGCATTGTTAGAAGGAAGAAATCATCATATCTGAACACATTGTAAGGAGTAGGAGGCTCTGTGTATCCTTTTTCTTTCGTGATCCCACCATATAGGAGCAGAAAATCTAGACATGATAATTTTCAGAAGTATATATTTATTATTGTTGGGTGGCAAAAGAATTAAAACATCATAAGAAGCATGAAATGTTTCATTTGATCACTGTCTTTTCAAGTTAAAATAATGAATACTCCATATCTGAGGCCTACATAGAATATTGTTTATGATTGATCTTATCAAGATGATGGAGACGAATCTGTGGGTCTATTATTTAATCATGTCACTTTTTCTTCTTCTTCTTCTTCTTCTTCTTTTTAATGCATCAATGATCTACAATTCTATCAGTCTATCATAGAATCTTTTTAAGAGACCATATATGTTATTCCATTATAGTATCTAGATAGCTCCATTTTGACTTGTTAGCATTAGCTTTTTAGTTCAAAAGTTATTCTTTCATATTACTCTACCTCACTTATTTATAATATATTATCAATAACTTTATATAAAAAATATCTACAACTTCTTATATATATTGAAATATTAAATAGTTTTAAATTACTTTTCATGTTGCTAAAATTGATATAGCTTGGTTATTCCATTAATAAGACTACGCTTGACAAAATTAGATGGAAGTAGATGTATAGCTGTTAAGATAACCTATTAAATCACTAGGTAAATTATCTAAAAGTTGGAAATGTAAAATGGAAAAGATATGCATTTATATGATATTATATATATATATTAATCTTACATTATATAGTAAAGTATTTTAATCAAGTTTAAAATTGGTAAAAACAATGTAAACTTATAGTAGATGTTGTCATTTTGTTATATATGTATTGGTTAAAATAAATTGCTAAACATAAAACTATTGAAAAATGTAATAGAAAAAAAAAGGAAATATATCATTACCAATTTCTTGAAGTATAATATTGAATTAATAAAAATAATCATTATTAATATTATAATATTTAAAATAATATAAAAAAGAACAATGATGAAAAGAAAATAAATCAAATTGCCTTATCGATAAAAACATAAATAAGAAAACTTAATAAATAGTTGAAGAATACAAAATACAAAATATAAGAAAAATAGTAGTTAACCTTTTATCTATATGATTACATTAGGAGGATATATCATTGAGTAACTTTGTTTAGTGACATTTTTTTAATGGGAAAATTTTATCTTTTAATAAATATATAAAAACAATTTATTTAATTTTTCTTTTGATCTTGCAAATGATGCTACGTCAATCAATAACTACTAATATGTTTGAATCTTGTGTAACCATCAAAGGTTGATTAAAATCACCAAACCAGTGTGAGGCTGTGGCTTTGAAGTTTCAATTGAAGACAAAGACACATAACAGAAAGGTTTTATTAAGGTAAATTGCATAGGAAACATTATAACACACGACACAATAGTTGTAGAAAACAAACAATGGGTGGTCAGACACCACAGTAAGTGCGCAGTGCAAACTGGTCTCTCTGTCCTTGTTCAGTGTAGTAATACTTGAGAAACTCAACATGATCAAAGGGTTTAAAAAGCAGAGGGTGTTCCTCATCCACCAGCTCCTCTGGTGCTTTTATTATGCTCCCTCCTTTTGGTATAGAGAACAACCCTGCAGAATATCTTGCCACATTTCCACTCATCATCACTCTGTGAAAGGGTGAATGCAACCTCCCATTTGACCATGCCTGCAATATTCATGCAAACAATATTTCAATATAATCGTTAAGAAGTAAACTGAGATTTGTATTTATTTATATACTCTAAACTAAATTCATCAATAGTAATCTATTGACCAATAATAATATGATAGCAGGTAAACAAAATATGTCGTTAAAATAGGTGTTGAAAGTTCCATATCGACTAAAGATAAGTTCAATTCATAGTATATAAATAAGTGTAAACTTCACCTTACAAATTAGTTTTATGAAATTTAGTTAGGCTTAAAGTCTATTTTTAACATGGTATCAGAGTTATGGTTAGAGTTTATCGTGAGACTTCCAAAATTTAAATAGCAACATGATTTATGTTGTTTAAATGGCAAGAGATGAAGAGAATTTACATGGAGAGAGTCACCAATAATGACAACAAAAGTGTGAGGAGAAGGCTTGTAGCTTATCCATTTTCCATCTTTGGTCAAAACCTCTAAACCCTCCACTCCATTTTGGTACAAAATGGTAACTGTGTTCTTATCTGAGTGTGTGGTGAGGCCTAGCTTTGTGTCAGTGGTTTGAGGGGCTTTGTATTTCATAACCCTGAGGAGATAATTGGTTGAGTTCATGTGCTCCTCCAAGTACTTCTCAAGACCCAAGCTCTCCAAAACCATCTTCCTAACAATCTGATCCAACTCTGATAGCTGCCCAGAGAAGGATTGTATAGTTTTGCTGCCAAATCAAAACACACAAACAAAAAGAGTTAAAAATGAAATGCAAGTTCCAAAACATGCTGTGAAATTTGATTGGTACATGCCTAAAACTTGGGTTTCCATTAGGCCACATGATGTTGGTCATGCTTTCTACTTTCTCATGAACAATTGCATCATCAATGCCCATACTTTCAAAGAGTGGAACCATAGGATATTGCCCAACATAACCATGATAAGGTTTCTTAGACACATTGAGCATCTTTGTCTCTAGAGGAAGATCAAAGAGTTCTTGAATTGAACCAAACAAGGCTTTTCTAAGGTCTAAAGGAACACTATCAAAAATTGCTTCAAAACAACCATACTCTACTAGTGCCTTGTGTACTTGTGATTTTACCGTCTCCCAATTACGACTTTTGGCTTCCAGTTTCAGGTCAGTGAAATCGATTACTGGAAGCTTTAGAGTGTGTTCTGAACCCATTTTTTCACTGTTTTCATTACAAAATTGGAGGTTTGAAGCCATTTATAATAGATGTGTTATATAATGGAACAACCTCGTTGATAATATTAAAACATTTCTTGTTCTGTTCTATTGCTATGATTTGAACATTATATGCAACAAGGAATATATATATATATGTATTAAGATACCATTATTAAATTACGATTTGAAACAATCAAACATATAGGTTTGATAAGTGTGAAAATGAGTTATTTTTACACTCATAAATGATCTCAATTTTATAATTATTCATGTTATTACTTAGTAAAATGTTGTAATAGGAAGTAGATTGTTAAGTAAATTATTGTTCAGGAAAAGATGTATAAATGGGAATATGTCAACAAATTCTCGCAGAGCGCAAGCCAAATTCGCAGAGCCAGAAAAAATAGATTCGCACAGCACACCAAGACCTGTGTGCTGAGCGAATAAGAGAAGTTGAAAAAAAGGAAATTTTGAAACTCGCTTAGCGCACACATACTTGTGCGCTCAGCGAATAACAATGCAGCAATTAAAATAAATTCGCACAGCGCACGCACTCTTGTGCGCTGAGTGAATTAAGGAAGTTAAGTGGCTCTTAAGAGACGTGACAGAGAGGCAGAAACAATCGCCGGACATGAAAAAAATAGAAAAACGCTCTAGAGAACTGGGGAAGATCGTCAAGAGACCCTTCAAGACATCAAGACTTCACTTTCTGCAAGGAATTACGTTTTAGATGTCTAAGAGAGGCTAGTTTTTCAGTTCATTGGAATTGGTTGTATGACAATACATTAATGTAAATTTCCTGTGCAATATATGTCTCTGTTGTTCTTTTCTTGACTTGCTTTAGATTATACGGAAGTATAATTCTTTTTAAAGGTTCTTTTGTACTGGAAAGTATTTTTAGAACCAGAAACATAAGAAAAGAAACTAAAAGGAACGATGCTAGAAATAGCTTCTGTACTTTTGATCATTCTAAACATCTGATTTTAATGCAAAATTATCTGTTGAATTAATTAAGGAATTAATAATTTAATAGATAATTTTAGAACTTGCTTTAAGGAATTAAATCAAGATACACTTATGTGAATGCTTGAACAGAGAGCGTTTTTTATCCAGGATGTTACTGTAATGTTAGTCAAAGACCAATTCCTGGCACACCAACTGTGTTTCTTGTATTGTTTTGTGTATTTTGATGTCTAATTGAGTTATAAAAGGAAGAATTGTCAAGTATTGCACAAGTCCCTTGGGAGAACGATACTTTACTCATCACTGTATTACTTGTAACGATTTGGTATAATTGCCAAAAAGTTATCTAGGTTGACACATAAAACAAAAGGAGCTGCGTTTCTGCTTTAGGCTCAGTTTTGGGCTTATGTTATGGCGTTTATTACCAACCAATCTGTTACAAAATTTAAAAAAATATGTTGGGTTTCGTCATCAGATTTTTTTTTGGGCTTATTTTAATGTAATAATTAGTATAAAAAGGCAATGCTAATTTGTGATTTTGAGTGCAGATTTTGATTGAATGGTAGAATAAATAGATATATTGTTTATTCTGTTTTCAATCTCCATTGATTTGATGTTTGAGGTATGATAAAGAATAATACTACACTCCATCACTCTGAAAAAGACCTTCGTGATTACAATATTTTAGGGTTTAACTAGTGTCCATTTTAATTTAATTATTGATTTATTTTGAAACTGTTTCGACCTATGGTGCTGAGGTTAAATCTTTTTAAGTTTAGATCAAAGTATTATCTTCAGTCTTTTTTTTGTACTGAGTAGTCGAATTAGATGTTACTTGTAAAAAATAGTCAGATGTTAAAGTTAGGGTTTATCTGAATATTTCAAATAATAAACACGTAACAAAAGTAATCAAATACATAAATATCAAATATATATTTATAGATTTTGGGATAAGTTTTTAATTTAAGATTAACATATTCAACCAACGACTAATAGTTTCGTATTTGATCAAGAGGTGACGATTGTTCGGTTCATGATTGACGGTGAAACTGTAAAAAAAATATTGAAGAAAACATACAGGAAAAAAATATGTTTTGCACTATTTGTTTTAAAATTTAATTTAAATATACTGTCCATTTAAATATATTTTACATTTTCATTTATTTTGTTATAATAATAATTTCTGTTTTTTTTTTTTTACTGAAAACAAAAATCTGTACATAAAGAATATATGAAAATTCAATTCTTCCCTTTGATGAGAAAAAGACTTTGCAAACCGGAGATAATTACGGAAGACTCTTCCAAAAAAACTTGTATAAAATTATGTTTGAATGAAATTTCTTATAATTTTGAGAAAGAAAAGAAGAAAAAATGAAATTAACTCATACTTTTCACCATGTTATTGAATGCTTAATTTAATTATGTTAAATATAATTATAATGATTATTAATTAATTAGTGTGGAGGACCATTTAGTAAAATAAAATAAACTCATTAATTCAGAAAAGAAAAGAAAGCATGTTCTGGTGGGATATTTAACATCATGTATTCATATCACATGTACAACTTGTGTCTGGACCACTACAAATTAATCAACTTTCGTACAATTATTCTCAGTGCATATTGTATTATATAACATAAATCTTAATTTTTATAATAATTGGCAGAAATTAATTGTGGTACCATGATGTGTGATAGCCACTCAACAACGTTTGATATGTGTTACAAACTTTTTTTATGGTTACTAGGATTAGCTGTCTATTGTATGAAACAAATAACAGAAAGCAATTCTATTAGGTTAATTACGTTTGTTTTAGTAAATAATTAAACACGTATTTTAATATGATAATTAGAAACATATGTCATATGTTCTAATATTCAATTTTTTTTAATTTTATTTTCTAATATTTTTTATTTTATTTTTATTTTTCATGAAAGAACACTTTAGGGTCTGTGATCACGTACCTTAATTTAAAATCTCTAGAAATTTTTTACAGAAAAGTTTAAAGAACATCTAAACAACCATAAATTATATTTTTTTTATTGATTTAAAGATGTTGTAAACTAATTTTAGAACCACAATAACAAAAATTGTAACATTCTAAAAACTTTATTATCTATAAGACAAAATAAGTAGGTTATAGATTTTATTAATATAAACATATGATTAGTGTACTATATTTCGGTGACCGATCGACTAAGGAGAATTCAAGGCAAAACAGACAACTAATCGACGGTAAAACATACACTAATCAGGAAAGGTGAATATTATTAATGGCCATATTAAATGCAAATATACATTATTTATGAGTGATTGACAGGTCATATTGCACGAAAATATGATATTAATGGACAATTAACATGTATTTGGCTACCACAAACATTAAGATAAAATAACCTTGATCTATCCTAATAAAAATATAGACCTTTATAAAACATATATGAGAATTGCGTTTTCAGAGAGGATTAAACGATCGAAAGAGAATAGAGAAGGAAAGACAACCGACTCTCGGATCAATCTAACTGAAACAATTAGAATAGTCGAGATGATTATAAAATAGTAGTCATAAAGATTTGAAATTTAAAAAAAAAAAAAAAGAGTGAAACTTTGTCAAGTTAACTTCAATTCTTAAAATCTAGAAATACTTTCAAAATAGAATTAATATTACTTAATCTTCAAAGTTGATTCAACTCCAAAACTACTAGTTCCATTTCCACATACCACTTACATATTTATATACGATCATTGAACTAGTGCATTTAAAAGAAGGATAGGAAAAGAATAAATCATATTATAAAATGTTTAAGAAAATCTTTTGTCAGATGTTTAATGTATGATACTTATTTTTTTGACATTTTTTACATTTTACAACTTTATTTGAAATATTTATATTATTCAGAAAATTCTAAAAGTTTTTGTAGTATATTGCATCGTATATTGATTTTTAATGCTTTTAGATTATGTAAATTTTAAAAGTTTACGTTTATAATAGACTTTACCATCTATTATAAATGCAACTTTACATATGTGTAAACTTTAGGTATAACCATTCTATTACTGATTTATTCACACTTAATTAGAAGTTATATGTAAACTTTCTGCTACTGATTTTGGATAGGCATAGATGATGTATTTGTGAAACATGGCACAAGAAGAACTATAAATGGTAATAGTTGATATAAAGAAAATGTGAAAATAATATAATGTAAAGTAATAATTGGAAGAAATATTTTTTTATAGTACATCTTTATCAAATATTAGTATAGATGGTTATTTATAGATCTTATTTCATATATATGATTATTCTAATAAAAAATAATGATCATAACTTATATGTATGATTATTTAAAAAATAATGATCGTAACTTATGTAGAATATTTATAGAATATTCTAAATTTTTGTCTATATAGAATATTCATAATTTTTATCTCCTATCTTAAGTTTTTATATATTAATAAAACAACAGCAGCAACAGTAGTTTTTAACATAATGTTAGAGAGACATGTACACAAAATTTATTTAATAAGGTGACAATTTTATAAGCACCAAACATGAGGATAAAGATCTCTCACTTAATTAAGGCTTCAACCATTACATATGCGCTTACGTAATAACTTCAATAGCGATTAACATTTATTAATATACATAATAATTAAAATTAATTCAACAATCAAACAATGCTGATCTAAAAGATTCCAACATGTCTATATGTCTTTATTAATGCTGAGAATAATCAGACATCATACATTCATGAATTTCCATGACAAAATTAAAAGAAATATATTAATGATTAATGAACTCAGAAAAAAGAAAAACAGAATGCAAATACAAGGAACCAAGTGACGAAACATAAACCTTTTGTGATCGATGAATAAATGCAGATGCATGAAATTAATGATATAAAATTTATCGAAAAATCACGAACAAAATTTTCAGAAACGTATAATTTATTATAGTCTTAAAATACTTATCTGCGATGTATTACACGATAATTTAATGGCAGATCATAAATTTTTCAGTTCTCATCAGCATAGTCTATGCCGCAGAATGCTTTGATTCGAGACTTGGATTCAAGGGCCTTCTTTGTTGCATAGAAACGCAGGTATTCATAATGATCAAATGGCTTATATTGTCTTGGATGTTCTTCATCAACAAGTTCTTCTTGTGTTTCAACCACCTTGCCTCCAAGTGAAAACAATCCCATCGAATACCTTTCCTTCTCTCCACTTATAATCACTCGGTGTTCACAACACTGCATTCTATCATTACTCCAAACCTAATAACAAATCAAGAACACCGTATATCGACTAAAAATAAGATTAATTTATAATATATAAACAGAATCGACTAAAAATAAAATTAATTTATAATATATAAACAGAATGCAAACTTTACTTTATAAGTCGGTCGGCCGATCAGATTTTAGACATTTTACATAAAAAGGAGATTTTGA